>NC_082645.1:121485293-121795945 GCF_028023285.1 Balaenoptera ricei
AAAAAATAAAAGGAGCCATTGGAATTGACAGAGGACCACCCCGAGGTCGGGTAGCGTACCTGTTACTCCACACGGCTCTGCAGGTCCTAGCCAAGGTGACAGCAGGAAGGAAAAGAGGCAGTGAGATGCAAGTAATAGAGAAAGAGACAGGACTGTCACTGCCGGCAGAGGAAGAAAATCCAAAGGATCCACTGAAAAGTCACTAAAACCAACAAGACTTTGATACAGATCCTTGAGGTATCAACCCAAGCACGGAGCTTTGGTAAATTCCAGAAGGGACTAGAAGCCGCCGTGGTGAAGGGGTCCCACACTGGCCCTCCCAGGAATCGGCAGGCCGAGCCCGGGGACACCTGGGCAGTCTACGGGGTTCGCGGGGACAGGCAGCATGGCGACCACGCCAGCTCCCCCGAACCACGAAACGCCCAGGCAACTACAAATCTCATCACAACGGCACTTGGGAGGGAGGGGCGGTGGCTCTGAGGCACATTACAGGATGAGGTGCGGGCCGGGCAGCCGGCCCCGCAGCACGCAGACCCCACCCCTGCAGGAGCCCAGTACCTCCTTATTCGCTTCCTGGTCCACCGCCGTCCACACGAAGCCGAAGGCCCCGCTGCCGATGGGGCTGAGCGTGCTGTACTTGCGGGAGTACGCGCCCTCGCAGGCCGCCAGCCCCTCCAGCTCCACGGCCTCGGGGGGCTCCTCAAACCAGGGTTTGCTCGCGAGCACCTGCGAACGCAAAGGCACGTCCGAGGGACCACACACAACGCGCTGAAGGAGCAGGGCAGCGGCAGGCCGCGCGGTGACAGCGGCACCCGCGCCCCGTGCTGCCCCTCCCCGCTCTTCCCAGGCCCACGGGGTCCCCGGCCCGAGACCCGCTCTCCACGGGGTACGCCAGGGGCCTCGACAAGTCGGTCCAGGCTGGCACACTCCTGGACCCCACCGTGCACACGGAGACACACAGATTTGAAATCCCACGTGTGGCTTGATACTCACACAGAATATTAGAAGCCAGACCCTACACAGACCCTCTTCCCATCCCAGAGGACACAGAGAGAGAGAGAGAGAGAGAGAGAGAGAGAGAGAGAGAGAGATGCTGATTGGGAGCGGCGGGTGGAAGGCAGGAGCTGGCCAGTCACCTACCTGCCCCAGGCTGGCTCCAGACAGCTCGCAGGTGGAGTGGGCGGAGCTGGGCAGGCTGCTCAGGAACAGGCGGGGCCGCGGGGCCGAGGCCAGGTGACCGTGCAGCAGGTCCTTCACCAGCCAGCAGCAGAACAGGGCGGACGAGCCCTGGAGTGCCACCCGCTTCACTTCAAACTGCACACCTGAGGAGGGAAGGGGAGACCAAACACCCCCGCTGCTGTCACCACCGCAGTGTCACGTCCCCCAGGACGGGATAAAGCCAACGGACAGCGCCTGGGGCAGGGGCGGAGGGCACCGAGCCCGGAGAAGGGCAAAGCTGAGGCTGGCGGCCGCATCACCTCCCGCCGGCGGGGGGCCAGCAGCCCAGCATGTCCTCGGGGGCAGCCGGAGGCCAGGGGACTCAGGAGAGACCCGCCACCAGCCGCCGACTTGGACGAGCCTGGAAAACCCGCCCCCAACACCCTCCACAGGAGTCTGGCTCGGGAGCCACACGTACACACACGTGCCACCTAACCGTACACATCACCGTGCACACTGCCGTGGCACACGTGTGCGTTGACACAGCCTCCTGGGAATACAGCAAATCAAAGGTAGCTATCAGGGAGGTTTACAGGTGATTTTATTTTCTTCTTTTTGTTTATATTTTCTAATATTTCTGCAAAAAACACATATTACTTATGTAACTCTTTTAAGTTTAGGAAAAAACCCTGGTAACCAACACTATGAAATCAGCAATGACAAAACAACTGGCTGAAACATGGCACCGTTAGGAAATTAGGAAAAGAAAAAGGGACAAGTGAAGGGGTCTGACGGCCACACCCCCAGAATGGAGATTCTGAGGCCAGAGCAGCCTGAACCCCGACAGCACACGGAAAACCACCACCAGCCCCTCAGCCACACCTGCCTCCTGGTGTGGCCCGCGGGAGCCCACCCCCTGCTGCACCGCACGAAGGGCCTGGGCCCCCGGGCTGCCCCCTCCCCGGCACACGCACCTGTGATCCTCACTTTGAAGAGGTAAACTCTAACCTCGGTTCTTTATTTAATATAATACCTCATTCCTGCCAAAACGATTCCAGGGGTGAAGTCCCATCAGACACCAGGACGAGGAAGGCCCCCCGACCCCACCGCGCCGTGCTCTCGGGCCCCCCCCCCGCCCCCCAGCCGCACGTACCCAGCTGCGAGCCGTCTCGGTGGTAACAGCTCCCCGCGTAGGCGCCCTCCTGGATCTCGGGCTGCAGGTCGGCGGCCCCCAGCGGCGCAGGGCCGTCTGCTCTCACAGGCGTGGAGGTGGCCTGGAGGCTCAGCCTGGGTGCCTCTAGCGGGGACGCGCCCACGGGGCCGGCTCCCGACACAGGAGGGACGCGGTCCGGGCTCTCATCCAGGTCATCGTGTTCAGAGGATGCCAAGCACATGTGCGATGGTTCGGTTCCATCCAGTTCCAGACCGCCCTCGCGGGACCGCCGGCCTCCACCCAGACTGAAGTCGGCGCCGGTCAGCAGCGACAGCTCCCGGTGGTCCAGGACTTCTGACCTCTGCCTGCGCAAACCGCTCACGTCCACATCAGAGACCCCGAGCGAAGGGGAGCAGCTCCCCCCGAGCTCAGACGTAGCGCAGGAACGGTTCGAAGAAGTTCGGTCTGTCCATTCGCTGAAAACGAGTTCCTTGAGGTTCCAGGAAAACGAATTCTCGCCAGCCTCCCAGGCCTCCGTGGCCTCCGGGGCACCGGGCAGGTCAGTGGCAAGGGCGTAGCAGGCCGAGGAGCTGCCCGAGCGGCCACCGTGCGGGTCTGTGCCTCCCAGGTCATACAAGGACGCAGGGGTGGAGGGCGGGGGCTGCTCGGCATAGGAGACACCCCAAGGCCCCGCGAAGCTCGATGCGCACAGCTGCTCCTTAATCAAGCACGTCCCCAGCCACGGCTCAGCCAAAGGAGGCGTCGAGAGCAAGGGCTGCACCGTCCCCGAGGGGCTGGGGGCCGAGTCCGGGCTTCCCCGCTGGGCGCGCCACTCTCCCTCGAATCCAGGGCCGCGCACCGGGAGGCCCTGCCCTGCCGGCTGACCCGCAGCGTGGGGCCTGGCCTTGGTGCCATCAGCCCTGTGGTCTGAATCGCTGGCACCACTCGAGCCCCTCCGCCCCAGCTGTGTCTCCTGATACAGGCCACCCCTTGCAGCACCACTGGTCCCATCTGCACTTGGCACTGGTGTTTCAGAATCTTCATGGGAAGCACATGGTTTTGTGTCCACTGGCCCAGACCTGTTTCCTCCCAGCAGGTCCTGCCTGAGGCTCTCTGCTGTTGCCAGCCGCTCTTTCTCTAAGACAGCGCTCTGCTGGTCCTCTGGCGACGACCGTTGGCCAGGGGCTGACGGGCATCCCCCTGGCATGCTTCGCTGGCCCTCGGGCAGTGACTGTTCCTGGGCTGGCGGGCTTCCTTCTGGCACGTTCTGCCGGTCCTTGGATAATGAGTGTTCGCTGTGGGCTGGCCGGCTTCCTTCTGGGACGCTGTCCACCCTGGAGATTGTTACACGGGTGACACAGTCACTTAGGGGCCACAGAAGAGTCAAAACAAAGAGATCACAGGGGTTCCCCCTTGATTAGAGACCCGCACCATGCATTTAACACCATAAACTTACGACAGAAAAAAAAGACTTTTATAACAAAACTAAAATATGAAGAACCAACTCACATATTCTCCAGATAAAGCCACACTTAGCAATGATTTATCCAAGAAAGCCACTGAGCGCCTAGGACCCTCTGCTCAAGGCTGCGGTCAGCAGTCTCACTTCGCGGTGAGCGGGACCCCGACAGCCGTGCCGCCAGCCTCTTCCTGCCCGCGAGGTGGAGGCGTGGGAAGAAAGCAGAGGCACTGGACGCTGCACGCGGTAAACCACGATGGCTACAAACACCATCGGATCTCACAGCTCAGAGAGGGCAGGGCACGAGGAGCAGGAGGCTGGAAGCGCCGTGCCCCCAGGGTCCTGAGAGCTGGAGCACAAAGCCCCCAGCGCGCTCAGCACGGCGGACCACCGAGGAAGAGGCCGCCACGGCCCACCAGGCAATCCGCGTCCAGACTCCCCTCTGCCGGCCCCGCCGCCGGCACCCACTCGGCAGGCGGTGCTGAGCGCCGGCCCCGTGTCAGCCCAAGGTCGGCCGCCAGCACCAAGGCCAACAGAAAGTGGCAGTGCCCGGCCTGGCTGGGGAGGCGTGCGGCGATCTGTAAATGTTACGCCAGGGGCTCATAAAGAGGCGGGGAGAGGAAGGACGCCACTCAAGGACGGGCCCCGCAGAGGAGGCTGCTGTGAGCGGAGTCCTGAGGGACAGCTGAGGGGACAAGGGCCTGCAGAGACCAGGCAAGAATGACCCGTCGCCACTACGCCACCTCTATCTACCGCCACCATCCACCCGGGCCAAGAGGCCAGCCCTGGGCCCGTCTCCGGGGAGCCACACGGCCTCTGCGGTGTCAGCAGGTGAGGCGGCAAGTGAAGGAAGGAGGAAGACGGTAACTGGCCCGTGAAGGACGCAGATCAAACACTTAGAACCGCGAGACCAGAAACGTCCAGCGAAGAGGAAACGCAGGAACCGGCCCATCGAGTGGAACCTCCTCATTGCCCACCCGCGTCCCAGAAAATCAAGCCCACGCACCGCACTGAGGATCGCTCAGCACGTGAGCCACCGCTGAGACACACCTGCCCTGACGCAGGCCGGGCACCTTGCGCCCACACCAGTGGGTGCCCCTGGGCCCAGGCCCCACCATGCGCCCCCGGGCAGCACAGAATCCTCCCTCCTCACCGTGTGTGTGTGTGTGTGTGTGTGTGTGTGTGTGTGTGTGCGCGTGTGCATGCACGCACACAGCAAGGAGAGCCCGCAGTCACGCTGCTCCAGCCACCAAAAGTTAAATAGGAAAAGGCCAGGAAGTTGAAGCAAATGACAGGAGCCGTGTTCGCAAACCATGGTGCCACCTGTGAGGTGGCGGTTCTGAGGCGGCGCTGCAGAGAAAGGTCTCCGAGACACACACACCGCGTGCCCAGGCACGTGCACACATTTAGGACAAGGTGCACATGGCAGCCTACCTGTGCCTGTGTAACACACACACTTCCATCTAAGCACACAGGGAAAGGGGTCTGCAAGGAGATCACTGCTGGCAGTGGTTCTCTCTGGGGGACCTGGGAGAGCATCACAGGGACCTTTGCTCTTTACCGTTATTCTTCTGTACTTAGAAAAACATACACATTCACGTAGTATGTATTTAAAACATAATTTCAAGAAGACTAGAAAACAGTGTGTATGTGTGAGTGAATAAATCTCATACAATGGTGAGCAAAAGATGCCGGAGATAAAGGAGTGCATTTGGTGAAGTTCAAGAACAGGCACCTCCATAGTATGAGTGTGTTTCATGTTTGGTAATTGCAATCATTGTTGCTTTTGTTGTGGTCATCCATGTACAATGCTTGGTGTCAGTCGATTTATCTCTTGTAAAAATAAAATACAGTGTGTGTGTGTGAAAAAAAATAAATAAATAAAAAAAAAAAAAAAAAAAAAAAAAAAGAACAGGCACCTCTGACCTGCGTCCTGATCCCAGGACAGTGAGGGACACCGAGTAGGGTGGGAGCAGTGCCTCCCAGGGGAAGAGGAGAAAGGTTCAGAGAGGTCGGCGCATTACTGTATGCTGCGCTTCAAAGAGATTGCTTTAAAAAGAGAAACTTATTGAAAACAAACCGAACTGCTATGCACAACAGGACTGTGATAGCTGAGCAAGTGGATGTTCTATTTCTACTTTCCTAAGTTTTCCACATTGTGCCTCGTCTCCTCTAAATAGAATACTTCGTTATTTAAAAATGCATAGCAAACAGATTCACATTATTTTCAGAATGAGAAAATTATGCTGGAATCAGCTCCCTGGAACCTCCCTGAACGCTTTCTCGTCCATAAAATGGGGCCCGTGTCACGGAGCCTGCGGGGACCTGGCCGGGTGACACAGGAGAAGCACTGCCATCGCGAGGGGCAGCAGCAGGTGTCACCTCCATCATTCCCAAGGACTGAACACTTCCCCAGGGTGCCTCCCCCTGCCCCTCGCGCACCCGCCCCTCCCCCAGAGGACTTACCCCAGAGTGGGCAGCGCCGGGAGGGAGAAGGCGAGGCGGCCTCCGGCGTCCGCAGGAACCTGGGCCCTGGGGGGGGCGGCCTGGCTCTCCACTGGCTTTGGGGTCTCGGTGTTCACCCTTAGATCTGGCAGCAACAGCAAAAAAAAAGTGTTTTCCATTTGCTGGCCCATCCTGCTGAAAACCACCCCCTCGGCCCGTGTGACTGGTGAGCAGGGGGTGAGGGGGCCTAACCCGACCTCAGACACACCGCCAGCCCCACGTCCACAGCAGGTCCCGCCCCTCACTGCCCCACGGGCACCAGGTCCAGGCCCACAGCCTCCCTGGGCTCTCCCTGCTCCACCCTGGGCCCCACACCCACCCCACCGACCCCGGAGTCGAACCTGCCCCTCATCTGCCGACAGCCCCCGAGGGCTCCACTCTGACGCAGGGTGAAAACCAAAGGCCCGGCGGCTGCGCCCTGCTTCCCTCCCCAGGGCCTCGGGGCCCGGCCCTCTGGCCACCCCACCACGCCCGGCGCTGCTCCCTTTCCCAGAAAGCCGCCCCTGCCTCATTCCGGCTCATAGACCCCAAGATGGCACAGCCTCCCCTGCTGTGCCCTTCCTTTGAGCGCCGGTCACCTCCTACGGCTCGTGTGCCACCTGCCTCCGCCTGCCTGCCTACACCAGGGCCCGGGACATCACAGGTTCCGGGGGTCAGAGGAGCGAGACTGTCCTTGCCACACAGCAGCCTGCATGGGGGAGGCTCTTAGAAAGCGTCCCGGCCCCTGGCTGACAGGCACAGGCGGGCTGGCACCACGAGCAAGAGCACACGTCCCCACGCACCCAGAAACACGCCCATGAGTGCATCCTGGAGACAATAACGGGGACAGAGCTTCTGTGACCCCACCCCCCACTTTCTACAAAGAAGATGAACGACACACACACACACACACACACACACACACACACCAGGAATAATTTGGAAATCTGGAAAAAGAGGAAAGGGAATGCATCAGTGATACAGAAAAAAACTTGAAAAAAAGGAGTCTTTGCAGACAGAAAAACCCGGATACAATGAAGGAAACCCCATGTTAAGAAAAGTGGTCATGGACTTCCCTGGTGGCACGGTGGTTAAGAATCCGCCTGCCAGTGCAGGTTCGATCCCTGGCCCGGGAAGATCCCACATGCCGTGGAGCCACTAAGCCCGTGCGCCACAACTACTGAGCCTGCGCTCTAGGGCCCGTGAGCCACAACTACTGAAGTCCGCACGCCTAGAGCCCGTGCGCCACAACAAGAGAAGCCACTGCAATGAGGAGCCTGTGCACTGCAATGAAGAGTAGCCCCCGCTCGCCACAACTAGAAAAAGCCCGCGCGCAGCACCGAAGACCCAACGCAGCCAAAAATAAATAAATAATAAATAAATAGATAAAAGAAAAGTGGTCAAAGAGAGTCAGTAGCCTAACAAAGCGTCTTTTAAAACCTGGACGCCGTCTGACGATAAAGGTCCACATCCCAGTTGGACACCGCGCAGCCGCGTCCCCCTCGGTGGCCACGTGAAACCCACTCACGCGTCTACTCAAACACCACGTCCTCCCACGGACGCGCCCGGGGGTGACAACGCCCCACGGGCGCGGAGCTGGGACGGCCCCCGAGGCAGGGCCGGGGCAGCTCCTCCTTGAGCCTGCTCGGGGAAGGCGGGCGCCCCGGAGGCTGCTGGTCCCCTGCTTCCCGGAGCTCCAAAGCCAGAGCGGGAGCCGCGCGCCGCCCTCTCACGCCCGGCGCCTGCAACATCACGTGGTGGGGCTCGGGCCACTTGTTGGAATCATATTAAATGTTGAAAGTACTAGAAATAAACAAATCCTGCCAGGACTGTTTACTCAGAGATCCATCTGATATGCTGCATGAACCCGGTCTTCAGCCACTTACGTAAAGCTACATCACTCACACAAGACCGCCAACTAGCGGCCGGTGTCGCAGATGCAGGCACGCGGTGACTCACCTGGGGACCTCTCGCGCTAACACATCTGTGAGACCCGCACACAAGTGTCCCATACCCTGGGAACACGGAAGGCCCACAAGAGACAGAGAGGAACATCAAACCCACACAAACAGGGTCCCCGTGACGGCCATCCCATCACCCATGGAGGCCGGGGGTGGGGACTGGGCGGCCACAGGTGCACCTGGGAGGAGGCGGCCAGCTCTCACCCTCGGCTGTGTGCTGGGCGTCCCCGGTGGTCTCCCCAGGCCCACTGTGACTGCCAACGTCCAGGCAGTTGGCCACGTCCGGCAGCAGAAAGGAACTGTCACAGGCAAGGTCCATGTAGTGGTAGAAAGCAGGAATCAGGAAAGTGATGTTCTAGAAAACAAAAGGACATTTCAGAACCTGGCAAGAATCCTTACTGACCCACTGAACCGTCCCTCCGTCCCGTCTGGGCAGAGAATGAAGACAACGCGAGCAAGTCTCCGGACAAGGTTAGGAAAGACCCCGGTCAAACTCCTTCTGGGAGACACGAAGCCCCTGATGCTCAACATGGAAATCCAAACTTGCTTCCCTTCCTCTTAGCACACCCTGACGAGACTGCGTCCACACACTCCCTGGAAGGACCCGGTGCCCCCAGTGTTCCTGTGGGGAGAACTTGTCCGAAAGTTATTCTAACTGCGTTTTCATTAACTTCAATTGAACTAAGTCTGACTTAATTTAACTAAAATTTGTCTTACTTGCTTCTTAGTATTTCTATTAGAGAACAGAAAGGGACCTGTTTGGGGAGCCTCAAAAGAAGTTAAAGCTCTGGCCGGCTGGGCGGGGTGCAGGGCTGGCTGCAGGAAGAGTGACAAGAGGGGACGGCTGCCTGTGGGGCACAAGGTGCTCAGTGCAAGGCCGTGGGGAACGCCGGGCCTGCGCCCACGTCTAGGAGCCAGTCCAGCCAGGTGCAGGGCCTGGGGCCAGGGGCGGGGGTGTCACTCAGGTGTCAGGAGCAACACATCACGCAGCAGCCTCTCCTTCCTGCATGAACCACCCCCCCAATCGAGTGGGGGCCCATGCCCCCTCCCCAGAAGCCCTGGAGGACTGCTGAGACCACCCAAGGAAAGCCACTCCGAGGAAGCCTGAGATGCTCGCCTGCCCTCAGAGCCCAGCCCAATCCAAGGAAGAAGGTTCTAGAAACACCTTCCTCCCACCCTGACTCACAATGGACCCCAGGACGGTCGGAGGAGGTGTGGCCAAGCCCCGGACCGTGGGTGCGGAGCGAATCTGCACAGCTGTGACACACACCCTCATCCAGTAACTCAGGCCCGATCTTGCTTGGGGCAGGCTTTGGGGTGAGAGAGCCCCTTCCCTCTCCTGGGGGTGCACATGGCACCCAAAGGTTTTGGGGGTAGCCCGGGGGGGGGGGTCATCAAGTACTCCCTGTGGGGTCCAGATAAATGGGCACAGGCGGGGGAATAGGGCCGTGAGCACAGGCCTCCCTCTCTGGGCCCGAGTTCCCGTGGGGAAAGCCGGCGAGCTCGGCTAGAGGATGCAGAAGCACAGGCCGATGACGGGCCAAGACCGGCTTCCCCAAGGCGGCGGGGGTGGGGAGAACCACCTTGCCCAGGAGCTCATCCTTTCCATAACCAAACAGCATCAGAGCAAAGCTGTGGTTGATGCCGTAGATGGTCCCGTCCGGCAGGAGGGTGATGAGCCCACTGATGGTGGAGAACACCCAGATGGATGCCGAGTAGCCCCGGTCAGGGGCCGCCTTGCCGTCCGCTGCCTCCGCGTTGCCGGGTTTAGAGTTCAGCTTTAAGCTCAGAGGGAAGGTGGTGCCATCCTTGGCTCTTCCAACAGACCTCTGAATCTTGAGATTCTGAAAGAAAGACACACCACTGAGCTGACCACAGCACCTCCTATGGTCCGAGCCTTGAGCCTTTGCTGCTTTAGATTTACGTCCACTCATGCCCGTTGGCGGGTGCCCCCCCAACACCTAACTCTCCACACCGCTCTTCCTTCCTCTATCTCCCCGCGCCACCCCTCTCCGCCCCAGGGAACGCAGAGCCCTGACCGGGAGCTGTGGCCGGGCCGGGGGACCCGAGTCCAGAACAGCCCGAGCGCAGAGCACACAGGGTCCATCAAGCAACGCGCCAGCCCTGCGGGAGGGAGCACCAGCAAGTTCCTCCCTGCGGTCCACCCTGGACCACTGGTGCCCCCAGCGCCCACCTCTGCGGGCGGCCCCAGCCCCGCACCCCGCCCTCTGTCCTCCAGCCTGGGGGGCAGTGGCTTCCCGTAGTTGCTGACCTCTGGGCGGCTTGTCCATCCCCCCTGCCTCCTTAGCCCCTCCGTCACCCACGCAACCAAGGCCTCGCATCACGTTTCTCTGCTTCAAATACTCGGGCGTATCCGGTCTCCCAAGCCAATCTTGACTGTGCAGCCTCTAACCAGAGGCTTTCTCAGTCAGCTCCCTTCCTGGTCCCGAGAGGGCAAGCTGGCCCAGGCCTCATGTCTACCCCTCACTCCATACCGCCTGCCCCCTTCTCAGGGTCCACCCGCAAGACACAAGACCTGCAGGGGCCCGAGGCCTGAACAGGGGGAGCTCCCACTGCATCAGCACAGTGCCCTGACCAGGGGCAGAACTCAAGACCCCAGGCTCCCCGTGGTAAGGGTGCAGGCCAGACCCCAGGCCCCAGGGAGCCCTGAGGAAAGAGGGGGCACGGTGTCTGTCTCCACTTGCTGCCGCGGCTGTCAGGCGGCTCCAGCGTGGGGCTGCTGGGAGGGTGCCTGCCCGTTCTGGCACACACCTCTTGTGGCTACGTGCCTGGGGTGGGCAGAGGTTTGCTTATGTTCAGTTAAGCATAAGAGGCTGCCAAATAGTCCCCTGAAGTGGTCGTACCAACTGATGCTCCAGAGCTTTGGGGTCCAAGTGGTCCCACTGCTTGAGAACAGAATGAAGGACATAAAGAGAATAAGGTACGGGGGGAGAGGTTTCCAATTGAGCTGGAAAGCCTAAAAACAGCAAAGCACCACCTCGGAGGGCTCAGCTCTCAGCCTGAGGCCAGTGGGAGAGCCGGGGAGCGCCTACACGTGTCCCGAAAGAACCTCCTGTTTCTTGCAGCAGCAGAGCCGACTTCAGCCCCAAACCGACCATCCGGCTGACCCTGCCGGTCACTGGGATGTGACATCAGGTGAATTCCCAGCACCGTGACTGCTTGTGTGAAGGCTGCGTGCTAGTTGGTAAACGGAGCACCTGGGAACTGGGAGGGTCCAGATGCTAAGAGAACCTTCAGCCCCAAACCTCCACTGCCCCCCAAGCTGCCGACTGACCCGCCTCCGTCGACCTGCAGTCCTGCCCTGGGGGGAGACCTGCCACCCGCCAATTCCCCCTGCTCCTCGCAGCCCCCAGACCTCTCAGGAAAGAGACCCCAGCAGGCGCTCCAGGGAGAGGACCAAGGGGCAGGAGCACTCAGTCAGGGAGCCACGGAGGCTCTGAGCCGCGGTCAAGACTGCAGAGCCCGGACAGCTCTAAGTGGAACCTGTCCCGTTGGGTCCATGCACGGGCCACTCCTACTCTCGGGAAGCCCAGCCTCCACCTGCAGGCCAGGGATTTGGGTCTAAGAACTTGACGGTCATCAGATAAAGAGAGCCCAGCGGCCACGGGGCCCCAGCCACGGCCAGGCAGTGCAGGCGGTCGGGGCTCCTACCTTGGGGATGCGCTCGCCGGGCGGCGGGAGCTGCACAGCAGGGATAAGGTCTGTGATGCGCTGCCCGACCACCTCCTCCCCAGATGTGAATCCGTGCAGCTGGGCAAAGAGACCGTCACAGGACGTCACGGTTCCCTTGGAGGAGAAGCCAGCATTTTAAACCTTGTAATCGAAGTTTCTTGCGCTTCAGCTTTAAACCTCACCGAACTTCCGTGTCTTCAAGCTGAAGGCAAGGCTATCAGTGCTACCTCTCCCCCAAAACCCGACCCCCACCAAGTGCAGCGGGCGCAAAGAACGCCGTCTTCCTCCTTCTGCCGGGCGGACGAGGCGCGCACTTCTCCAGGCACCCGCAGAAGCCCACACAGCTGCCACACCCACGCCCGCCTCTGAGCGCCGCCCGCACCTCAGCCACCACGCAGACAGGTGTACGTGTATCGCTCTACTGACGTGCTGAGACAGTCCTGTGAGTGTCAGGATTACATCCCACTTTTACAGGTGAGGGAATGGGGCCACAGGGAGACTGGGTTCCCTGCCCAAGTGCACACAGTTAGTCAGGGGGCTGCCGGGGGCCAACCCCCCAGAACCCCATGCCCTCTTTCTGCCCAAAGGCCCTGGTGGTGGGGGGCGACACGCAGCTGAGAAACACAGACTCACGTCGCTCTGGAAAGCCACCCAGGCCGAGACCCTCTCCACGGGCTCCAGCACGACCACGCAGCAGAGGCTGTGCTCCTGCTTCACCCTCTTCATCCACACGGAGACTGGGATCTGCTCCCCACTGCGGCTCACGACGTCCACCTGGGGGCAGAGGGGCTCAGACCTGGCCAGAACCTGGCACGTGGGCGTTCCTGGCCGCTGCTCACCTGCCTCACGTTTCGGAAATTAACTGAAGTACAAACAAGGCTTCTGACACCTAACCTTACGGTCTCCGAGTGAATGAATGATCTATCGAAGGGTAGGTTTTTTCCATCCTCAGCCTCATGGTAACAAAGCAGGGGAAAAAGCGGTGTCTGTAATTTCTTAAAGAACAGACACCAATACATGCTGAACGTCTGAATTTCCTTCTAGGTAGTCGTCTCGTGGACGGGTAATTGCCTGGATGTAGTTGGTCCTATCTAACTTGTTTTGGTGCCTGAGGCTCAGGGCTCAGCATCTAACATGCAGGTCGGCCCATCAGCGTCCGGCTGGGACACACAAGGAGGCTCAAAGCTCCAGGGAAACCCTGCAGCCATGCAGCCCCTCCAAGACCACCAAACAAGCAGGGCGGGGAGATGTGGATGGGAGACAACAGAACCGTGCGACTCCTCGGGAACCTGGTGTGGGCCCTGCAGGCTTGCAACGCGGTCAAGGCTCCTCCTGATCCAGGAGTACCGGGGACGCGCCAGGCCAGCAGCAGTACCGTCTCGGTTCCGACACGGCCTCCCCCCGCCGCCCCAGCTGCTCCCCGTGCCGAGGTTGAGGGCAGGACGGCGCCGGCAGTGACCACCGGCAGCCGAGAGGCCCACACTCACCACCGTGCCGAACACGACGGCGGCGTGGCCGTCGGCCTCCACGTGCTCCTCACTGAGGGCCTGCACCACGTCGGACTCTGGCTTCAGGAAGAACTGTGTGAGCTTCTGGCCAATCAGGTCGTGGCTGCTGTACCCCAGGAGCCGGCAGGCTCTGTCGCTGGCCACCAGGATCTGAGGTGGCAGAGAGGAGGGCACCCGCGTCACCAGCAGCTCCTCTGACTCCCGAACAGCCGAGGGGAAGGCAGCGAGGAGGTGGCGCGGGGCCCTGCGGGGACGGCCCAGAGACCTGTCCTTTCCGCCACGTCCCGCGGCCGTCGCGCTCCCAGCAGAGCCGCCCCGGGTCCTCCGGCGTCTCAACCGCATGGAAACAAGAATGACCAGCGGCCAGCGCAGCAGCGGCACTGAGACTGAAACCACCCACCCTCCACCCGCCGAGATGGACACACCACGTCGTGAAGGCCAGGCGGGGGAGACGGGGATGTACGCCCCACGGCCCGCCCGCCTGACAGTCTCAGCTCTTTGCACACCAACGTGCACGAGGCAAACACATTTAATTCAAACACTGAATATCCAGTCCTATGTTAGTTGAGGCAGTGCTTGAGCAAAAGCATGAGTAGATAATGCGCTGTTTCCCTTTCCTTGAATCTCTGCCTTGATGAGAGGATTCAATATGTTTCGACTGATTAACACTGAGGTAGGTCTCCAAAGTCCCCTCTCTTTTGCTACTATGTAGGTAGAACCAGCCCCTTTTCTCATTGCACCCGAAACACTCAAGTGCCTCTGTTTGAGGTTATAGGTTGAAGGCACAGACCCCAAACTCACGGCTAGGTCACAAACCGAAGCACATACCTCTGTGGTCTTGGCGTCCACGGTGAACACGGCCTTGCCGGGGTTGCACACAGGGGCCGGGAGCGGAGGTGTGGACCACCCTGAGGACAAGCCCCGCAGCAGGGAACAGCAGGACGTGCTGCCCAGGGACCCTGCCAGGTCCGCCTGCTCAGGCGCCGCCAGGCAGTGCAATTGGCTTGTGCAAATATTTTGGGCAGCCAATGACGACAAACAGTAGGAGCTCCATCTGTCTCCTGGAAAGCAAAGGAAGGGACACTTTAAACCTTGCGTGGCTGAAACACACAAAACACACAGTCCCCGCCTCTAGCTCCTGCAAAAGGATCCAAGGACGAAATTGACCTGCAGGGTTGCTTCACACTCTCCACGTGCATCTGAACGTTCCCCACAGACCGCCTAGACAACCACCACACAGAAGCACAAAGGACCTCAACACTATGCAAACAACCCTCTGAAGTCCCTTCCCACCCACCCCTCCAAGGGGCATGCTCCCGTGTCCATTGGTCCAAGACCCTCAGTCCCTCCAGCTGCTACCCCTCACCTGTCCCTGTGAAGTCTCACAAACTCCAGAGCTCCCTGCTGTCTCACCACCTGCCCTGGGTCTCCCTCCTCCTTCACCCACAGGGTCACTCCCCACCGCTGCTCCAGAAAGTCAGTTCTCAGCAACATCGCCAGGGGCTCCCGAGTCCCAGCGGTCAATTCCCAGGCCTCACCCCACCCTCCCCACGCCTCAGCAGCGCTGGGCCAGGAGGGCCGCTCCTCTCCTCCCAAACTGCCTGCCCTCAGCAGGGCACCACCTTCTCACCTCTCACCACTGCAGGACCCCAGGCTCAGCCTCAGAACCTCCAACCATCCCTGGTGGCTTTATATACACTTCACAAGGATGTGTGCTGATGGCCCCCCACTCACACCCGCAGCCCCGACCCTCCCCTGGGCTCCAGCTGCCGGCTCCCCCTCTTTCCCAGCGCAGTGAGTGTCAACTCCATCCTTCCAGCAGCTCAGAAACCAAACAAGCGAACATGACTCTTCCCTGCTCTCCGCTCCGGGCCCCTCAGAGAGGACGCCTGACTTTCCCAGTCAGTGGGCCCACCCTGACCATTCTTTGAGGCTGGAAACCGCACGGCCATCTGCCCTGGGCCTCCTCTTCCCAGGCAGCCAGTGCCAAGCTCAATCCAACCACCCTCAGGCCTCGGGACAGGCACTGAGACGCCAGCTCTGCCTCTTCCTCCCACCCCTCCCCGGCCAGCGCCCCCGGCTGGAGCCCTCACTCCCGGGGGACCTGCCCGCCTCACAGACCAGCGAGGCCACCGCCACAGCATCTGCCTCCTGAGCACAGCCGGTCCCTCCAGATCCTCCTCCCCTCTTCCCAAGACCAGACCCACCCCCTCCCTCCCCCTGCAGCCCTTTCCCCCAGCTCCAGCCACCTCCCCATTGTCCTAACAGGCTTCCCCGCGGTCCGGGCCTCCCAACCCCCAGCAAGCACCTGCTGGCCCCCAGGTACCCCCTCCGACGATGAGCCGCCGAGGCAGAGCAGCGCCTTCCTCCTGGCTGGGTCTGGGCCCCGCAGGCACCAGCTGATGCAGAGAAATAAGGAAGGGGGGGCAGTGGCACCTACCACTTCTTGGCCAACCCCAGGCACGGCCGCCCGCAAGCCCGTCTAACCCGCCTGCATCCGGGAGGAAAGCAGGAGCCTGGGCGCGGTCAGTCAGCATGCGCTGAGCCCAGTGAATAAAACTGAGTCTGGCTCGCGCCAGCCCACCCGGCCCAGCCCGGCCGTCTCACACACCCCGGAGTGAGAAACCCTGACCCTGGACCGCAGGCCGATTCCAACCGCCGCCTGAAAAGGAGTTTTCTGCACAAGAATCACAGCAGAACAAACGTGACAGGAGAGGGTCCTGCCGGCATCGCCTGAAACGAAGGCCTTTTCTCTGCAGGAGCAGAGCCCCTGAGTGGAGCCCGGCGTGGCCCCCACTTTCACAGGCAAGGCGGACGCCCCCGGCGATGAGAAGGGCTGCCTACCGGACAGCGCCGTCCTGCTCTGGCAGAGCTTCGACAGCCCGTTCCTTCTGCACGGCTGCCTGTGGGCCAAGGACCGGGCCTTGCTGGGCTCAGAGGCGATCTGCGCGGCAGGGCCCTCCGGCGGCGCTGGCAGGGAGAGGCTCCCGCCCTGGACCCGGCGGTCCTCTTCTGAGGCCATGGAGCCTCTGTCCTCCATCGGGAGCTGGCGGGCCAGCGGGACAGTCGTCCACCGGAAGATGAAGTGAACAGATCAGCGTCTGCAAGGCAAGAACAAAGGCAGTTTAGGCAACTAATTCTTCACAAGGCTGAGCTCAGCTCAGCCCCAAAAGACTCACACGCGCCCAAGAGCCATCCTGGGTCAGAGCCTACGAAGCGAGGATGGTCGGACGGAGAGAAGTGCATAAGAAGGGATGAGAAAGAGAGAAGGAAAGAGGGGGAAAACCAGAACAGAGCAGGAAGGAGCTGTGAAGGACACTTTGCACTACAGTACAGATCCACTGCCAGGAGGCCCAGGCCAGGGGCCTTGATGAAGGAGGAGGCCAGGGCCAGGGCGACGTGCCCCTAGAGCCCGCACCCCACTTCTGGATCACCTTCTGGGCATGCGGAACCCAGAGCTCCCGGCCAGAGGGCCTGAAGCCCACTCCCCAGACCCGCACCGGCCTCTTCCCCTCGTCACTCCTCCCATATTACAGCACCCACGGACCCAAGGACAGGCCGAGGAGCAGCCCTGCTCCAACGATGAGAAGGCAGAGAGAGACCAAGCTTCAACAGCAGGCGGGGGTGCCCTCCCAGCACAGGATGGACCTGGCAGCTGTCCCTTCCCATGCCACCACGGTACAGCAAAGAACTCTAAGGAAGCCCAACCCACCCATCCCACCCTGGCTTCAAAGTCATCATAAAGATTCATCAGGGTAGGAGGGCAGTGCCTTTCACAGTGAACAGTTTGTGGGCTGATTCATCATTTTGCATACGGTGACAGCAATGTGGGGTCTCTGGTACGCTCATGCCCCAGGTCCCTCAGATGTTAACATGAGGGCCTGGCAATGCCCACCTAGGCTGCGTGCTGAGCTCGGTGGTATGGGGGGCCCCCTAGACAGAGGGAAAACTGGAGGTCCCACTAAGACCTGTGTGGAAAGATGATGACATCAAAACACGCCACAGAGCTACATACACAAAGGTCATTGCAGGCAGAGGAACAAAAATAGACAGTAGAACATAACCAATTTCAGAAGCAGACCGAAGGGACACTGGCATACAGTGAAGATCAGTAGGGCACCACCAGCATGTTCCCCAGCTCGGTGAGGCCCTGGACAGGCACCTGACCTTCCAGTTTCAGTTTCCTCGTATGTAAAATGTGATTAACAATAATCCACGCCTCATGATACTCTTGTGAGGATTCAGAGACCTAAGTTGGGGCTGGCATAGTGTAAGTGCTTAAAAACTGTGATCTGCTAGTTTTAAATGGAATTAGAATAATTGGTTTGGGGCAAAATTGCATCCCTATGACTTTCCATGTGCAAAAATTAGTTCCAGATGAATTAAAGAACAAAAGACAAAAGTTCTAGAGAAACAATAAGACTGCGAATCTGGTGGACTGGGTGAGTCTTACGTGGCCCTCGCAGTTTAGAACAACTAGGTCTCACCAAGAATATGGCTGCCATGGCATCTGTGAGCTACCTGAAAGTGGGAGAAACTTCCAAAAGGTAAAATCAATACACATGAGCTGAAACCAGAACTGGGAGAGTGAGCCACCTCAAGAGACAAGAGAGTTACCCTTAGGCTGCTAAAAGGCGCCAGGGACCCTTGAAGAGGGAAGTGTGGCCCTAATTCAGCAGCACCCCCAAGATCCTGGCAAAAGCAATCCTCTCAGAAACAAAGCATCCTAAATAGAGGCCTGAGATTTTCCAAAGATTAAGATTAACCAAATATGTATGCTCTCTTTCAATTAAACAGACAAGAAAACAAGATACCATGAGTGAAAGTCTGCAGAAAAATCAAACAACAAAGTCAGATACACAGGAAGATTAGATGGTAGAAATAACTGCAAATGTGTTTAAAACTATAAAAGATGGAGTCTTTTGCTCACAAAAGTGAGCAAACAAGAGTTTCTCAAAATAACTAGGAAGATATTGAAAGAATCAAACCAGCTTTTCAGAAATTAATTTTTTTTTTAAACCAGTACAGCTTATGTTCAGTAGAACTGGAAGGTTGTAGGAAACAGAGATTTTGCTCTCAAAGGTTGTGCACAGACTCTCACACACTCTGAAATCCAGCACAGAGGCAGTGGTTTCAAAGGAGCCTGGGTCAACCCACTTGTTGATCTTCGAGAGCCTCCTGGAAAGGCAGGGGGCAGCTGCGGTTCACCCCGGGGACGGGGACACTGGCTGTGGCCATTTCTGTGATCACGTTCCACAGCGCTGACACCGGGGCTGCCGGGCACAATTCTGGAATCCTCCCTCTAGCCTAGTAGCACCAGCTGTTCTGCCCATCCCACCAGCGTGCCCACAGCAACTTCCCGCGGCTGGGCCTCACAAGCAGCTGGGCTGGGGCCCAGGTCCACACGGCAGCACACCCACAGCAGTGGGCCCCACCACAAAAGAAGGGCGCACGCAGCCCACACAGGGAGCAGCCCTGAAGCGTCTGGCTCTGGTGGCCAGAGGCGCGTGTGCTGCTGAGTGCCACAGGACACCTCTCACCTAAGGCCACTTCTCCAAGGCTGGGAGACACAACCAACCTACCTAAAACAAAGAAATAAAGATTAGCAAAATGAAGAGACAGACGAATACATTCCAAATGGAAAACCTCAGAGAAAGGACTAAATGGATATGAGTAATCCACCTGATAAAAGACTCCAAGGTAACGATCATAAAGACGCCCATAGGATTCAGGAGGAGAACGAAGGAACACAGTGAGAACTTCAACAAAGAGTTAGAAAATATACAGAAGAACCAATCAGAACTAAAGAATACAATACATGAAAAAATACACTACAAGGAATCAACAGTAGATTAGATGACAGAGGAACAGATCAGAGATCTGGAAGACAGAGTAGTAGAAATCACCCAAGCTGAACAGAAAAAATAAAAACGAATTAACAAAAATGAGAATAGTTTCAGGGACCTCTGGAACAACAACAAGCATACTAACATTCAAATTACGGGGGTTCCAGCAAGAGAAGGGAGAGAGAAAGGGCAGAGAACTTATTTGAAACAATAATAGCAGAAAAATTCCTCAACCTGGGGAAGGAAACAGACATCCAGGTCCAGGAAGCATAGAAAGCCCCAAAAAAGATGAACGCAAAGAGGTACACACCAAGACACACTGTAATTAAAATGCCAAAAGTTAAAGATAAATAGAAAATCTTAAACGCAACAGGAGAGAAACCATTAGTTACATACAAAGGAATTCCCAGAAGACCATCAGCTGACTTTTCAGCAGAAATTCTGCAGAAATTCCACCATATATTCAAAGTGATGAAAGGAAAAAACCTACAACCAAGAATACTCTACTTGGCAAGGCTAACATTCAGATTTGAAGGAGATAAAGAGTGTTACAGACAAGCAAAAGCTAAACAAGTTCAGCACCACTAAAGCAGCCTTACAGAAATGTTAAAGGGGCTTCTCTAAGCAGAAGAGAAAAGGCCACAACTAGACATTTTTAAACAGTGAAAGAAAAAAAATCCCAGTGGTAAAGGCAAACATAGAAAAGGCAGTGGATCAACCACTTATAAAACTGGTAGAAAGGCTGAAAGACAAAAGTAGTAAAATCACCTATACCTATAATAAGTAGTTAAGGGATACACAAAATAAAAAGATGTGAAATATGACATCAGTAACATAAAATGTGGGATGGGGAGGGAGTAAAATGTAGGGCTTTTAGAATGCACTTGAACTTAAGCAACTGTCAACTTAAAATAATCACATATACATATAGCTTGTTATATATGAATCTCATGACAATCACAAACAAAAAAACCTATAATACATAAACAAAAAAAAAGAAATAGAAACATAACACTAAAGATAGTCACAAAAATCACAAGGTAAGAGAGCAAGAGAAGAGGAAAGAAACAGAGAAGAACTACAAAAACAATCAGAAAACAATTAACAAAATGGCAATAAGTACATACCTATGAATAATCATTTTAAATGTAAAGGGACCAAATGCTCCAATCAAAAAACATAAAATGGATGAATAAATGAAAAAACAAGATCCATATATATGCTGCCTACAAGAGACTCACTTCAGATCTAAAGACACTCACAGACAGAAAGTGAAGGGGCAAGGAAAAGGTATTTCATGCAAATGGAAATAAAAGAAAGCTAGGGTAGAAATACTTATATCAGATAAAATAAACTTTAAAACAAAGACTGTAACAAGAGGCAAAGAAGGGCATTACAAAATGATAAAGTGACTCAATCCAACAGGAAGATATAACACTTGTAAATATATATACACCCAACATAGGAGCACCTAAATACATAAAGCAAATATTAACAGACGTAAAGGGAGATAAATAGGTGGTAACATAATAACAGTAGAGGACTTTAACACCCCAGTCACATCAATGGACAGATCATCCAGACAGAAAATCAATAAGGAAACACTGGCCTTAAATGACACATCAGATCAGACTGACTTTAAATAGATATATAGAGAACACTTCATCCAAAAACAGCATAATACACATTCTTTTGAAGTGCACATGGAACATTCTCCAGGATAGAGCACATGAAAGGCCACAAACACACCTCAGTAAATTTAAGAAGACTGAAATCATATCAAGCATCTTTTCTGAGCACAACATCATGAAATGAAAAATGAATTACAAGAAAAAAAATGGAAAAACACAAACATGTGGAGGCTAAACAGGCTACTTAACAACCAATGGATCAATAAAGAAATCAAAGAGGAAAGGAAAGAAAAAAAAAAAAAACCAACCTCAAGACAAATGAAAACAGAAACACAATGAGCCAAAATCTATGGGACACAGCAAAAGCAGTTCCAAGAGGGAAGATTATAGCAATTCAGGTTTACATCAACAAACAAGAAAAATCTTAAATAAACAATCTAACATTACACCTAAAGGAAACAGAATAAGAAGAACAAAGCCCAAAGTTAGTAGAAGGAAAGAAATAATAAAGATCAGAGTGGAAACAGAGACAAAAAATTAACAAGATCAATGAAACTAAGAGCTGGTTCTTTCAAAAGATTAAACAAAACTTATAAACCTTTAGCCAGATTCATCAAGGAAAAAAAAAAAAGAGAGGGTACAGATAAAATCAGAAATGAAAGAGGAGTTACAACTGACACCACAGAAATACAAAGGACAATAAGAGATTACTATAAAAAGTTATACACCAACAAATTGGACAATCTAGAAGAAAGGGATGAATTCCTAGAAACATACAATGTTCCAAGTGACTGAATCAGGAAGAAACAGAAAATCTGTACAGACTGATTACTGGTAGTGAAATTGCATCAGTAATCAGAACACTCCCAACAAACAAAACTCCAGGACCAGATGGCTTCACAGGTGAATTCTACCAAGAAGAGTCAATACCTATATTCTTCAAACTATTCCAAAAAACTGAAAAGCAAGAATTACTCCCAAATTCATTCTACAAGGCCAGCATTACCCTGATACCAAAACCAGACAAAGACACTACAAAAACAACCACAGGCCAATATCCCTGACAAACACAGATGCAAAAATCCTCAACAAAATACCAGCAAACTGAATTCAACAATACATTGAAAGGATCATACACCATGAGCAGGTGAGATTTATCTCAGAGATGCAAGGGTGTTTCAGTATCTGCAGATCAATCAACATGATACACCACATTAACAAGACAAAAGATAAAAATCCTACAATCATCTTAATAGATGCAGAAAAAACATTTGACAAAATCCAATTTCCATTTATGACAAAAAATTTTAACAAAGTGGGTATACTGGGAATATACCTCAACATAATAAAGGTCATATATGACAAAAACACACCTAATGTCATACTCAATGGTGAAAAGCTGAAAGCTTTTCGTCTAAGATTGGGAAGAAGATAAGGATGCCTACTCTCACCACTTTTATTCAACATAGTATTAGAAGTCCAAGCCTAAGCAATCAGACAAGAAAAAAAAAACAAAAGGTATTCAAACTGGAAAGGAAGAAGTAAAATTGTCACTATTTTCAGATGACATGACACTATATATTAAAAACCTTAAAGATCCCACCAAAAAAATATTAAAACTAACAAGTGAATTCAGTAAGGTTACAGGATACAAAATTATATATAGACATACATACATATATATACACACACATATGATTGAATATTACTCAGCCAAAAAAAGAATGAAATCTTGCCATTTGCAACAACATGGAAGGATCTAGACGTTATTATGCTAAGCAAAATAAGTCAGAGAAAGACAAATACCATATGATTTCACTTATATGCGGCTCTAGAAAACAAAAAACAAAACAAATGTAGAAACAAAACAGAAAGACTCGTAAGTACAGAGAAAAAACCTGGTGGTGGCCAGAATGGAGGTAGCTGGGGGGATTAGTGAAATAGGTGAGGGAGATTAAGAGGTACAAACTCCCAGTTATACAATAAATAAGTCACAGGGATGTAATGTAGGGAATATAGTCAACAGTGTTGTAATAATTTTGTATGATGACAGATGGTTACTAAACTTATTGTGGAGATCATTTCCTAAAGTATATAAATGTCAAACCACTATGTTGTACACCTGAAACCAATACTGTATGCCAACTACATTTCAATTTTAAAAAAGGAAAATAAAAAGAAAAATGGGCAATAGATAGAAACAAGAATTTCACAAGAGAAAATCCTATAAACCTATGACAAGAAGCTTAACTTTATTAGCATAATCATGACAATTTTACACCTACTAAATCAGCAAAAATTAAGAATCTAAAAAGTCTAATACCAAATGTTGATAAAGATGTGGATCAACGGGAAGGCTAACAAATTAATATAATCTCTTTAGAAAACAATTTAAGTCAAACATTCTCCTTCTCTGACAGTACTTTCCACTCTTCGATTTATATTCTATAGATATTCTTACACATGGGTAGCAAGTCACACTCAAGAACATTCAAGGCTGTATGGTTCATAACGGCAAAAGAAATAAAGAAAAGAAAAAACCTAAACATTCATCAATTAGAAAATAGATTTAAAATTCTGGTATATTCATGCTATGAATTATAGCACTCAAAACAAATTCTATACACACAAGGATAAATGTTAGCAATATAAGTGAAAAAAATCAAGTTACGAAAGACTATCAGCAATAGGATTCCCCTTC
The DNA here is from genome assembly GCF_028023285.1 of Balaenoptera ricei. Taxonomy (NCBI): domain Eukaryota; kingdom Metazoa; phylum Chordata; class Mammalia; order Artiodactyla; family Balaenopteridae; genus Balaenoptera; species Balaenoptera ricei. The sequence continues at coordinate 121,508,888 of NC_082645.1, forward strand.
TATCACACCCCCTTCATCTAAATATATTGTTTAGTGGTACACAGTTATGTGACAAACCCAAACTTCAGGCAGGAGATGTCCTATGAGGGTCCAGCAGCAAGCTGCAATGAGGGAGGGCACAATGGCACAGGGTCTCCCAGTTCCTAATTTGGGTGGTGAGTTTAAACATGTTCACTTTACTGTTTTGATTTGTGACTAATATTGCGAATGAATCAATTAGTATATACTGGAAAATTGAGATGTTTTACATGTACATATTTATATCCCGCACAGGACCCTAAAAAGCAATAGCTGGCTAGGAACCAAATGGTGAGTAGGAAGCAAGAAAGAAGCGAAATAATAAACTTATTAGAATGTGTTGCTCTCCTTCAAGTAGCAACATTTAAATGTCACAGGTTGATATTTCCTTCTTTAAGCATCTCAATGCACTAATTATTCTGCAATAACTAACAACAACATGATCATATTTCAGTTTTCCACTTCTATAACCAGCCTATAGACAAAGCCCAGAAGACTTGATTATGACTTCAGACTACACAGTAAATGCTATAAAACTTTACTTTGTAAAAGAAAGTAATAAAACTCTTCAGAATACATTGTAACTATTACAAAAGTTTACTTTGTATAATAAAACTGACAAGAAACAGGGAGAGGAAGGAAGGAAATGCCGAGAGAGGAGGAGGGAACAAAATGTTTTGTCCTTCCTGGGGGCAAGTAAATAGGGTCTAAAGTTGATAAATCAAGAAGTGGACGCAGAAAAGACAATCCGTTTTCCCTTGGTGCCTCCTGTGCTGTTTGCAGTCTGCCGAGCCAGTTCAGCATTGCACAGCACATTCAGGCCACAGCCCCAGGCTGGCCCCTGAGAGCACAGACCCTAGCTTCACACAGGCTTAGATTTCTTCCTTTTTTACAAGTTCAGTTTTGACTCAGGCCTAATCCAGGCCTAGGTTTTTAGAATAGGTGTTGTTTTTTTGCTGTGTGTGGGGGTTTTCTTTTTTTGGGGGGGGGGCGCTATTATTTTGTTCTGTTTTGTAGCCACTCTGAGCAGAAGATGTGGGAAGCTGGACCCAGAGAGCACCTGATGGTGCTTCAGAGCAATCCTACTCCCGTTGCTAGTTCTGATTCCAGAAGGTGTGAGTGACACTCCCCACCCCCGACCAAAGAGAAGGAGAGCTTTGCAGGGAGCTTCTGGAATAGTACTCCTTGCTCTTATGGGTGAACTTCTGGAGGCAACCGACTTTCTCCCACTAGAACAAACGCTGGGAAGCAAATAGCTCCAACTGCTGCCACCACTGCTATACAGCCGAGAGCAGAACCAGCCTCGGGATGAAGCTAACACGGTGGCGAGCAGAGCTGAAAATGGCAAGATGTCATTTCGAGCCACTGGATGAACCTACCGTAAAACATGCCTTCCTCTGGACTTCAGGCTTGGGGGCCGATAACTTCACTCACCGTCAGACCCATTTTGAGACTATCTCTCTGTTTCTTGCATCAAGGCACGCTACAGAGTATCCAGGATGATGGCTGCTGCGAGGGAGGGTGTAAGCAAAGGGCACCTCTCAGACCTGAAAGGTCCTCAAAGGCATCCTGGAGGAGGCACCAGCAGGGCTGAGCCCAGCAAAGTAGAGTGAAGAAGCCTCCCAGGCAGAACCACAGTAAGGGAAAGATTCCCACAGAGCCCTTGGGGAGGAGTTCAGCGCACAGGAGAGTCGGTGGAGATGGGCCTGGAGAAGCTGGTTGGGATTCCCAGGGCCTCCTATGCCGGCCCAAGCAGTACGGATCTTATTTAGAGGTCTATGCTTGGAAGCAACCTGACCAGTGGGGGAGGAGGGGGTAGTTACAGTCATCCAGGCAAAAAATTATGAGGTCTTAACTTAAAGCAACAGCAGAAAGACGGAGAGGGGAAGCCACAAGAGAAATTAGACATAGAATTGATATAGGTTTACTGGGCGAGATGTGGAAGGTAAGGGGATAAAAGTCATCAAGACCGCATCCCAAGGCCACGGCCCTTGTCTAGGAAAAGAAACACTGGTGAGGAGGTTAAAGATAAAGCCCAGGTGTGTAGTGGGGACGTCGGGAAGCATGGACATGGCGCTAGAGCCCATGGCTCGCCCCACAAACGTCTACTGAGAAGCTCCTACGTGCCGGGCGCCGTGAGCCGAGAGCGAGACGCGGTCTCCCTCCTCCTGGCCCCCTTCCAGTAGGGGGACAAGGCGCACACAGTCCCTCTAGGGGCGAGGACGGAGCGCCAGGTGGGGCCAGGCCGAGGCCAAGACCCCGAGGCGCGCGGAGAGACGCGCGAGGGCGCGGCCAGGGGCAAACGGCCGCAGGGCGGCAAGCGGACCACCAGCCGGCCGGGCCGCACGGAGGGAACGCGGGCGGCGCGGGGGCGCGGGCCGGCTCCCCCTGTGCAGGTAGCTCACCTGAGGCCGCAGAGAGTCACGCGCCGCTCCCATCACCCGCCGGGCGGGAGCCCATCCGCGCCTCTAGCCCCACCGACCAATGGCAGAGTGACCGGCGCCGATTGACAGTACCCACGGGCCAACCGCTGGCGCCTGTGGGCGGGGACGCAGCGAGCCCGGGAGGAGACGCCCGCGCTAACGGTTGCTAGGGACGCACCGGAGTCCGTCTACGGCGCCTCGGAAGAGCCAAAAGAGACAGGGTCTCCACCAGCACGGTCCGCGGACGCCGTTTCCTCTGGTCTCAGGAAGGGTGAGCAGCGCGGAGCTCGCCCCTCGGAGACCTCGACCTGAAGGCGGGGAGCGCAGGACGGCTCCCTCACGGCCCACGATGCCCGCGGGGCCGGGGGCCGACGGGGGCTGCGGCGCCCTCAGTGGCCGGGTCGGCATCCCGGGCCCCGACCGGCTCTCCCGGCACCTCGGGCGGACCCGCTAGCGGACAGGCCCCGGGCCCGGAACGAGCGCGGGCGCCCTGCGCTGAGCGTTGACTGGAAGTGGCCCCTTCACACGGGCTCAGTCCGCGCGGCGACGCCGGGACAATGTCGCCACATTGTGCAGACGCTGAGGCCCGGAGGGGCCGGGGATGCGTTCGATTGGCCCGCACTTTGCAGCCCCACGCAGGGACCCGCCCCGCCGTGTCCGGCCACCAGCCCACGAGCCCAGAGCGGCTCCCAGACTCCTCTCCGCCCGCCTGCAGGCTCGGCTCCGTGCGTGCGGCCCCGACTATCCCTGCCCTCATCCCGCTCCCCGCCTCCAACGCCTCCCGTGCGCTAATTACCTGTCCGCCGGGTGGTGTGGCTGGCGGCGCGGGGTCTGGGGGGGGGGGGGGGGGGGGCCCTCGCGGAAGGACTACAACTCCCATGAGGCTATGGGGCCGCGCAAGCGCATGTGATTCCATTGGTTGGGAAAGCTCTGAGCTGGGAGCCCTCATTGGCTGAGAGGCCTGAGGCGATAGATACCGGAAAGGGGAAGAGCAGTCAACATGGCGGCGGAGCGCGGCGCGGGCCAGCAACAGTCGCAGGAGATGATGGAGGGTGAGCGGCCCCGCGGGGCGGCGACCGAGGGGCCCAGCGGGCGGGGGGCGGCGACCCGTACCGGCCTTGCCCGGGAGAAACGGGGCGGCCCGCCTGCGGCCGCGGCCCGAACCCCGCCGCGCGCGCCCCCTGACATCTGCCACCCAGCAGGGCGGGGGTGGCCCGGGACCCGGGACCCCGTGCTGAGGCGGTAGCGGCCGGGAAGGCGCGGGCGGCCCGGGAGGTGCCGGACCTAGGGCCGGGGCCAGCGGCGGGGCGAGCTGGGCGCGTGGGTGGGGACTGAGGGCGCGGTGGTCCCACAGCCCCGGCGTCCGCCAGCTGGTGGGAGCCTCGCACCGAGTTCCTCAGCCAGCCCCGCGAGTCCCTGGTCGCGGGGCAGCTGACGAGGAAACAAGGCGCGGGGCTCCCTGGGTCTCGCCCGAGTCGGGTCATTGGTAAACGTGGCGGGGGTGGAGAAGGGTCCTCTCGTGGGGAAGGGGTGACCAGGAGCCAAGAGCTGAGTTACAAAATCGACGGGTTCCTGTTTTCGAAGCGATCATAGTTCCAAAAAGACTAAATCAAACTCTTGCGCTTTGTTGAAAAAAAGTATATGCATGTTATGTGTGCATATAGTTACATGCACACGCTTACCGCAAATGGAGAGCCAGTCATGTCTTCGAGTGTTTCTGTACTTTTCGATCCGCTGGTCTCATGAGCGCTCCGGAAGAGCAGCCACAGTCTCCAGTGTCAAGTGCTAGGGAAGGGGGGGCGGCGAAAGAAGAGTAGGCATGTTTGTGAGTGATGGCTGCACAACCAAAGCCAGCTCTGAGCTGAATCGTGAAAGATAACTACAAGTCAGCGAGGTTGGAGATAGGCTGAGGGAAAGAGCAAAGGTCGTTTCAGGTGAAACAAACCACACAAAGGCAAAGGGGTGTGCAGGAATGTGACCTGTTTGGAGGAGAGTTCAACCAAGAGTGGCACAGTCGTACTGAACGAGGGAGAGTGCCCGTGAGGCTGGCAGGGAAGGTCGTGGAGGGCCTTGGTGGAGGGGAGAAGCACATGAAGGGTCTTGGACTTTCAGACCGTTAGGTCTTTTTAAGCAAGGAAATGCCTCTTCTTATCCCCCTTCTTCCCACCCTCCCACCTATTCCCACTTTCTCTTCAGCTGTTTCCGTGTCTTGGTAAATGGCAAGTAGGAAACCCAGGCAATTCCTTCTCTCCGGCTCCCACCCATCCAGTTAATCAACAAGCTCTGCTGCCCCTGCTTCCTTAATATCTCCAAATCTTTAATACCTCTCCCATTCCTACTGCCGATACCTTGAGCCAGTCCGTAGTCCGCGGTGCCGCATAGTCACCTTATGTGCTGATCTGCTGTCTCGTGCGCCTGTCCCTCGGGAGAGAGTCCCAAGTTTCACTTCGGCTGCCCTTCATTAGCTAAGCCCCTCCCACCCTGGGCTCCGCTGCACCAGACCATTGCCCAGTAGAACTTGCTGTCCCTTAGCCTTGACCACCTGTGCCTGGTAACAACTAATTTATTACATGTCTACGTACGTGTCATGCACGTGTTTTTGTGCCTGACAGCAACTCTGAGATGCAGGTACTATACTAGCTCCTTCTACAGGTGAGGAGACTGAAGCTTGGAAAAGGAAATAACATGCCAAAGCTGTGTCTATAGAGACAGGATGCAAACTCAGGAAGAGTCAGTGGCATTCCAGAGATTTTTGGAGTCAAAGATCAGATTTGGATTTTAGAATAAGATCAGATTCTCTAGCAATGGAGAATAGATTAAACAGCCAGACAAGCCACCGAGAGACCAGTTAGGAGGCCAGGCAGGAGCCGAGGCCACAGGTAATGAGTAGCTGATCCAAGGCAGTTGCCAGGGCAGGGAAGAAGGAATAGGTTTGGAGGTTTTAGAGGTGGATTTCATCAGGACTTATCCAGCAGTCCTTTCCTGGGTGCTGCTTTGCTAGGCCCAGCAGGAGATACAAAGGTGAAATAGCTGCCTTCCCCTCAAAGAGCATACCCCTTTGTAAATAAGCTGTAGTGGGAGAAAAGAGAATACTTTCAGTGTGGCTGATGATTCCAAGTAGTCCATTAGTGCTCCAGGTCTTCCACAGATTTCCAAAAGAGGTTGCAAAAAAAGTTAGGAAAAGGGGAAATTATTTGACAGTCTTGCCAAAGAATTTTTACCAGTCTACCACATTTAATCATTGCCTGATTTGCTAATTCAAAAAATATTTATTTACCAGCCTTTCAAAACTGTGCGCTGGTGTCACGGTGCCCTGACATTCAGCATCAGTGACTTTGTGGGGCATTTAGCACTACTGGCTGTCTTCTCCTTTTTCTAGAGCTCCCCGCTGCCCACAGTCTGATTTGAGTTAGTCTTGATTTCTTTCAGAACGTGGGCCTGTGAACTGGGCTGGTTTTCTTGGCCAAATGGATAGTGGAGCATGGATGAAGGTATGTGGCGGGAGGGTCACATGGTCCCCTCTACGTGGACATCCAGGCCAAAAGGGAGCCGGACAGGAGGTGCTTCTCTGTGTGTTAACCACTAGGGCGTTTAATCACAAACCACCCAGGCCTTCCAGAACACCTGGTAATTCTTCACGAGTTCCTTGAGGGCAGGAATAGTATGTCACTCACTTTTGTACCCCTGTGGCCTCCCTGCTGTGCCCCGTTCCCATCCCCCACAGTTCCCCCCTCCACTGGATGCCTCAGGTGGTACCCGGGACATACATGGAAAACACTCAAATATTTGTTGAACTGAGTTCAACAAACATTTTTGAATGAAGTCTTTTTGACTTCCAACTGGATGTCAATCTGTTATATGTTCCTCAAAGGGCCCCCTAACGTGGGTGTGAGTTCTTATGGATGTGTGTGGGTTCAGTTGACAGGCGGGTGGAATCGGAAGAGTCGGGCGATGAAGAAGGGAAGAAGCAGAGCAGCGGGATGGTGGCCGACCTCAGTGCGCACAGCCTGAAGGATGGAGAGGAGCGGGGGGAAGAGGACCCAGAAGGTACCAGGCCAAGTTAAGAACCTTAAACTCACTAAGCGGGAGGAGGATGGGGCTCTGTGGCATGTGATCGGCCCCCGGGTGGCGCCCGGGCGTTTGTCTGGCTGACTCTGGAGGCCCTCGGTGGCCAGGGGTGGTGGGCGTAGGCTCTGGGAGTAGGGCGCCCTCTGAGGTGCTCCCTGAGCCAGCTACACACTTATGGCACTTGCAGGCAGGATGAAGTTTTTCCTGATTCCATTGACGGCAAATACTAATGATATTGATAGTAATGTGTCATCTGAAACAGAACCAGAAAATTGTTTTATTAACCACATGTTCAGAAAGTGAGATTTGAAATAAACAGTTTGGCTAACTGCTGTGCTTTCTTTTCCTACCCTGGTAATGTAACCTAATTGTATCTTAGTCCTTTCTGAGTCCTGCTCCAGCATACTTATAGGCCTGAGGATCAACTTCTAAATTGGTTTAGTGATTAACAACAACAAAATGCATTTAGAGATGAGAAAAGTAAGTTCTCAGCGTGTAATGGTGGGTTTTCGCCCTCCCAAACTATGATCTGAGCCTTTTTTTTGGTTTTCTTTGCTTGCTTAGAAAATCAGTTTACATTCAAAGGAGTGAGAGAAACCATACAAACAGACAAAAAGATGTCCAAGATATATTATTAGGTGAAAAAAGCAAATTTTTTACAAATGGTATGCATGTTAAAATTCTATCTTTATTTTTAAAATGTTAATAATAGTATGTAGTTTTACTTACTTAAGAGAGAAAACACATCAAACTGTTGTTGGCTGGGGGGGCGGGGGGGGGCAGTCTCTCTAAACAGCAGGTTTGAGAGGGTCTTGTACCTTCTGCATTTTCTAGATTTATACACAGTGTATGGGTATTTAAGGTATTAATAGTTATGCATTACCGTTATGATAATAAAAACAGAACTAATTTTTAAAATAACATCGTGCTCTGTGCCAGTGAAGATGATTGGTAACTATGGCAACCTAATTTTAAGGCAAAAGGAGATTACCACAAAAGTACCAGTCACATTACTTTGGAACTTCAGAGTTGATATTCTGGAAGTGATGTGGGTGGAATAAGTACACGGGAGTGATGGGTGAAAGCTCTTGTTGCTGACTCAGTCACAGGAAGGCCAAGCGGTGGCAGTGTCACCTGCCCTCACATCTGAATGCCTGGCGTGTCGACAGAGCCCTGTCACGGGCTCTCCCCTGGCTCGTGAGCACAGGCTCCCTGCGACTCACCCAAGGGTGCACGGCTACAAAGTGGAGCAGCTGGACTGCACCCCAACTTGTCTGGATCCTCTGTTCTTTCTCCCAGGCTGCTCGCTGCTTGGAAGTCCTCTGGGAAGGTGCATCTTTATAGGTCCTTAGAGAAACAGGACTTGCTCCTGCCTGTACTTATTTAGATCTTAAGTTCAAGTAAAACAAATTCAAACGTGGCAACTGTTACCATTCACTTATTTTCTATAAGTTGTTTTAAAACTTAAAACCTACAGGATAGGTTTGGAAAGATGGCTGGTAACTTTGTTTCAAAGGTTAAGCTGCCATTTTGAGCACGGCCCTGTGCTGGATGTATTACAAACAGAACCCTTTAAGCCTCGTGACCATGTGCCTGGACACCCTGCCTTTGTTGTGGCGCGCATCTTTCGTGGCAGCTTCCTGAGTTCATGCCGTTGGCTGTGCTGTCTTTTGTAGGGGGATCGTTTGGGCATATCTCTTGGTTTTGCCCAGCTCCTTTTATTTAATTTTTGGGTTGGTTGACATCTTGTAAAGCTATGGCTGAACTAGAGTAAATGACATGCTTTTTTAACTAGCCATTGTCGATGGCTATGGAAAAGGCGGCGCGGTGGATTCAGCCAGCGTGGCGCCAGCACGTCTTTGTCAGGCTGGGCCTGCGGCGGGCGTGCCTGTCCGAGGCCTCCAGTCCAGCCCGCGAGCCGCCCCGTGCTGGGGGGCGCTGGGGGACGCTGGGGGGGCGCTGGGGGCGTGAGGCTGGGGCTGTGAGCCCGCTCAGCCGCAGGAGCAGGTGCAGTGTTGCCGTCGGCGAGAGGCAGCTGAAGGAAGCCGGCCAAACGGTAGCCGTGACAAGCGGTCCCCGGGGGCACGGGCCAGACAGCAGTCACCGAGGAGGCGCCTCTCCAAGGCAGGCGGCCCAGTTTCTTCAACAACAAATTGCAAGAACAAACGGAGACTTTATAGAAGTGCCATCCAGCTACAGTGTGTGACCTCATTCAGACCCTAATGCACGCAGGCTGGGGAGAGCGTTTAAGCCTTTTAGACCATGTGCTGCAGTAGGTTCAGACCCCACCGCGGGAGCGGCGGCGCCCTCCTCAGGCCCCCTGGGCCGGGAGACCCGCTCTCCAGGGTGGGTTGGCTCCTCGTCCTCTCCGGCAAGAGGTGTATTTAAATTATTCAGCGAGGCTCTTTGATCTTGTCTGTTGAGCTGAGCTTCATTTTGTTTTGCTCTTTGCAGAGAGACGTGTTTGTAGATGCTGGGCCACTTTCCAAAGCAATAAAAGGCACATCCTAGAACATCTGATGTGCCCAGCATGACCTATATTCAAATGACCTGATTTATTGTCACAGACAAGAAGGGAAAGACTGGGAGGCAGGCTGCCACCAGGTACGCAGCTTCGGGCATCACCAGGAGGTGGTGGTGGGCAGCTTCCCGGCCCCTGGCTGGGGCCACTTGAGGCTCGGTCACCGTTCCCCCTCCCCCGGCTTTTCTGACAACAGCGTCAGACTGCATTTCCCTTCCTGGGAAGTTGGGCGGCACAGATGGAAGTTGAGAGGCGTTTGCTGAGTTCAGGAAACTGAGACTCTGGAAGGGTGACCGTTGTCAGACAGGTGTTGGCTCTGCCACGTCGTCCGTGCCCTCCGGGCGTTGCCCGCTGGTTTCTCCTCCGCCTTTGAGTTGGCTCTGTGCTCCAGGCAGCCCGACCCAGCTCTCCGCAGACGCCGGGGCTGCGTCCTCCTGGAGACTGGGGGCTCTGAATGGGCTTTTCTTCTTGTTGTTTCAGAAGGACAAGAGCTGCCTGTGGATATGGAAACCATTAACCTGGACAGAAATGCCGAGGTAATGCCGCCTGCTCAACCCAGCCTCAGGGGGCATGGTGACGGAGCACTCTGACCGTCAGGGTGTCTTTTACGAAGGTGCCGGATTCGTGGGCGATCTCCCTGGAAGGAGTTGTCTGAGCCTCTCCGTCGGCTCCGAGTCCCTGTGTTCCCACTGTTTTTAATACCAGTGATTGACCTGCCGTTTCTGTTTAACCACATGAAATGCCTTTGACTCATAAATTATCTGGGTCAGATGATTACATTGTATATGGTGGGGTCCTGCCATCCCCAGCCTCTGAGAAGCACCGCGCATTAATGACCCGGGAACGTGTGGAGGCTGCCGGGAAGGGCGGAGCCAGCCGCTGTGTCTAGGCGGCCCGTGGGGCCTCCCCTGAGCCCGCAGCCGGCCGGCCGTGGGGACGCGGGCCTCAGAGCATGGGCTTGTGCTCTGTGCTAAGGGGGCAAAGGGTGAGAGCAGGTTTCGCATCCCACCGGCTTGGAGGGTCAGTTTTACATCAAGCCGCTTCCCCTGGAAGCTGAACCGAGGAGCGTTTTGCAGCTCGCCTCTGAGTCCCTGCCCCCTGTCTGCGTGGACTCCGTGTAGCGCTTCTCCCATTCTCCCCTCACCCTCGCCTCCACCCGCCGCCCGGCCTCCTCGTGGCTCCGATTCCAGGAAGCATGTCTTCAGGCGCTTGCCTACAGCTGAGCTAGGTCTTGTCTTGTTTCAGGACGTTGATTTGAATCATTATCGCATTGGAAAGATTGAAGGGTTCGAGGTGCTGAAGAAAGTGAAGGTGAGAGGAACTCGGTCCTTGCACGGGAGGTGACACTCCAGAGTCCGTCCCGCCCGAAGGACCTAGATAAACCCAGAGCAGAGTCAGTTCTGCGCAAGGGACAGTCCTTGCAAAGGTGCCAGGCCGCACCAGGAGCTGCCGTCGGGCACCTTTCCCCCTGGGCCTGGCAGGGTTGCTAGGGCAGACGGCAGGCTGGGTGGCTCGCCCCAGGTTCAAGCGGTGGCTCGGGCGTGCGGCCGCCTGCAGTGCCTCAGGTCGGAGCCCGCCCGCAGCCGCGCACACCCCAGCCTGTGCAGTCCTTAGCTCGCTTCAGTCCAGTGTTTTTCAGAATTGAGCCGCTAAGGGTTCCCTCTGCTGGGACACAGCACCCTCGCTGCCCGCTGCCTCCCTCACTAAGTAGGTCTGCTCGGTATGGGGCTTGCCTCCAGCCTCCCTTGGGTGCCTGCCCATCCTTTCCAAGGTCAGCAGCTTTCTAGAAAACGGGAAGGAAAACCGCATCCTCCCACCCGGAAGGCCTGTCCTGTAACAGCGTGTACTTTCTCCTGGCCTCCCTGTTGCCTATGTCAGCTGCCCTCTTTCTGTCCCCTAGACTCTCTGCCTCCGTCAAAATTTAATTAAATGCATTGAGAATCTAGAGGAGCTACAGAGTCTTCGAGAGCTGGATCTTTACGACAACCAAATCAAGAAGATTGAGAACCTGGAGGGACTGACAGAGCTGGAGTGAGTCGTGAGACCCAGGGAGACAACGGCGGGGCCCGTCCAGCCTCCCCAGAGCCAGCCCTGGGCCCCAGCTCTCAGGCCCAGGGAGGCCGCTTCTGCCCCAGGGTCCTGCCCTGCACCTGGCTCCAGGGGTGCGTTGGCTTGCCCACAGTCCCAGCCTGCAAATGAAGCCTGTGGAGGCTTTTGGCTGGGCTCTTCGGGGAGGACTTGGTCTCTGCCCTCAGCACCATCCTGTGAGCTCAGAGGCTTCGGGAGCCTGTAGGCTGCCCCCCAGCTCTCCCAGGCCTTCCTGGGCAGCCACAAGATTCTGCCCCCGCCCCCGGGTGAGGCACGGTCCCCCAGGTTGGGGTGCTGCCTCTAAGTTAATTACATTCTGAGTTCTGTGTGATCTGCGCTCGTTAATAAATGTTTTGCCTGTTCCCAGGATTCTAGATATTTCTTTTAATCTACTGAGAAACATTGAAGGAATTGATAAGTTGACACGACTGAAAAAGCTCTTCTTGGTCAACAATAAAATCAATAAAATTGAGAACATAAGCAGCTTACATCAACTGCAGATGCTGGAGCTGGGATCCAACCGCATCCGGGTAGGTGCGAGCGTGGCGGGAGCGTGGCGGCAGCGTGGCCTGGACGGTGTGGGTGCAGGGTATGCGGTCGGCTGTATTTTTCATAAGAAAAAGTGCTGACTGGAGGTCAGTATTAATAAGAGCGTGTGCCCAGGTGCAGTGGTCTAGCCTTTCTTCTGCACATAGAGTTCACTTGCTCCCCATTCAAACCATGACGTGATTCTTACCAAACCATTCCATTAGGTTCTGCCTGAGGTGAGCTGATCAGCCCCAAACGCTTTGCTTTTGAATGTACTGCAGAGTGAAAGTGTCCCAGGGCAGCAGAGGGCTGGCTTGCCGGGGCCTCGCCCCACGCCAGGGCCGCAGGAAGGTGCACGCAGCCTGGGGCTCGGTTGGCCTGTCCTCCCCTGCTGGGCAGCTGGGGGCAGAGGCTTCCGAGCACTTCTTCCCCTCCTTGCGTGTCGCAAGTGCCCCTCCGTCCAACTTTTGGAAGCTCGTAGCACACTGGTCAGCCCAGGTTGGCCCTCATGAGCTGGGCAGGATGCAGACCAAGGAGAGTGGTTCTGGCAAAGGGCCTCTCATGATGATGGTGGCGATATGGCTGAAAATAGCAAAGCAGCACACTTAAAACTAGACAGTGGCCCAGATGTCAGCATTTTATCGAGTATTTCTCTGTGGAATCTTCCGAGAGAAAGGTGGCTCGTCACGAATGGATGCAGGCCGTAGCAGTTAAGGACGCCCTCCCTCTGCATCGTCCTCGTAGACTGCCCCCAGCCACGTCTTGCTGTGAAGGGCCAGACAGGATGCTCGGTCTGCACTTGCTGGAGGCCCCACTGTGTTCCCGTGCACATGGTCTGGTCATTTAGTGTCTGCTGAAGAAGCCAATCGTTAACCTGTTCTGGGAGAGCAGTGAACTCAGAGGAGGGCGCGGACTGAGGCCTGGTCAGTGGGCGTTGATTAAACCGGCTGCTATCTGAGGCGCTGCGGGAGATCCATCTCCAGCTGAATGGCGGAGCACCGGCATGGAGCAAGGAGAAGCAAGGAAGCAGGTGGCAGAAACAGGAAGAGGGGCAGAGAGTCAGGGAACGGGAGCACCTGCTCCAGGAATCCCGTAGGGCATCCCAAGGCCAGAGCTCCCAGCGTCTCTCTCCTGTGGAATGCGTTTTAACAAACCCTACATAGAGTCACGTAATAATGTGGCAACTCGGAATTTTAGGACTAGAGGGACCTGAGAAGTCCCGAGAGCTCCAGGGCTCTGTGGAAACTCGAGGTCTGGGAGTGAACCCAAGTAAGGGGGGGCCTTGACGCCCCGCTCCCACCCCCACCTTTTCTGTGTTCTCATGTTGTGCTTTCACGTGAGGTTGCATGGGAAATTTTCCAGAGTGGAAAAGTACCTGCCCGACGCCCCGGGTAGCTCTCTCTCCTTGCCCAGAGACCTTTCTCTTCGCCAGGTAGCTAAGTGCTGCCCTGTCCTGATTTTCACAGGCAATTGAAAATATTGACGCGTTAACCAACCTGGAGAGTTTGTTTTTGGGGAAAAACAAGATCACTAAGCTTCAGAACCTGGACGCACTCACCAACCTGACAGTCCTCAGCATGCAGGTACTGACCGCCCTGCCCGCCGCCGCCGCCGCCGCCGCCCCTGTCCTGCGGGCCCAGGGCCCGGGCTTTGATCGGCTCTCTGTTTCACCGTCAGTGAGCGATTGAGACATTATACTTCACCGACCTTAGACGTGCGTGACACACGCTGGACCGCGGTTTCATTCTCTAAGCGTCACGCTCCTTTTCCTAATAAGAGTCCGAGCTGCTTTTTAGCCAGAGGGTCTCTTCAGAAGGTGGAGCTCGTTCCAGAACCTACAGTGCTGGGCTCCATGATGGGAGCGACCCTCCCGCGTCCGTGCAGAGGGCGTGCAGCCTGTCTCGGGGCTTGGGAAGCGCGTGGCTGTGCCTCAGCCCCTGTTCCTTTTTGTCAGGGGCAGGCGAGTGGCACCAGGCCCTTGAGGCGGGGTGTGGGGGGGGTGCTCTGGGGACAGGACCTCCGTGTGGCAGGCCCCCTAAAACCACAGGTGCCTTTTGGAAAGCAGACATTGCACAGACTTCTTTAAGAAGAGGGGAAAAAAAAAAAAAGAGGGCGTTAGGCGTTAATTTGAGTTACAGTAGATGCTGAAAGAAATGAGAACTGATTTTATTTTAAAATATTCTGTGATTCTGACATTTTTGAATTACTAAATTAATTGAGGTAGACCTTCCCCAAGTAGATGAAAAAGTGAGTGCTTTGCATAAAAGCCTTTAACCCCGCGGATGAGCTTCAGCCCAGTACAGCAGAGCCCGGATTTCGGTCTTGCTTTTCTGTGTGTGTGAGTCCCGTTCCCGCAGTGGCATCCGGAGGCCCCGCCGTCAGGCGCCCGCGGTGAGCAGCCCCGCTTCCCAGAAGCCACGCGGCTTCGCGCGCCCTCGCTGCTCTGACTCTCCCTCTTGCAGGGCAACCGGCTGACCAAGATCGAGGGCCTGCAGAGCCTGGTGAACCTGCGGGAGCTCTATCTCAGCCACAACGGCATCGAGGTCATCGAGGGCCTGGACAACAATGTAAGCCCGCCGGCCGCCTGTGGGGCAGTGGGGGGCGTGGGGTGCCCGACGGGCAGGCAGCACACACCGGCCTCCGGGTGGCTCTCGAGGGGACTCGCCGCCTCTGGGGCCTGTCCTAGAGACCTTTCCATCCCTCCTCACGCTGGGAAACACAGAGGCAGGCGGTCTCTGCTCAGCCCTGAGCGGGCACTGAGCTGAGCTGTGTGTCGCGGGGGTGGATTCGCTGCATGGCCCTGTAGGTGTTGGGGAAGATTTTTAAAAAGTAAACCCCCGGGGGCTTCCCTGGCCGTCCAGTGGTTAGGACTCTGCGCTTCCAATGCAGGGGGCGCAGGTTCGATCCCTGCTCGGGGAACTAAGATCCCACATGCCGCGGGGCACGGCCAAAAAAAAATTAAAGTTAAGAAAAAAGTAAACCCCAGCTGCTCCTAGGTGTCCCTGTCCCACGGAGGGCTAGTGGGCGTCAGCAGCCCACCCTCTCTTCCCGCTCCCGGCCACGCACTTCCCAGCCCGCGGGGCCAGCAGCGGCCCCCGGCCCGGATCCTGCAGTCTCGCTCCTTCCCACCCGCCCATCAGCAGCCCTGCCCGCCCAGCACAGGACAGCCTTAGGGGCGCTGGGCAGGGAGGGGTAGCGCTGGCCCTGAGCCCCCAGGAAGCCCCTGCGCCCCTCAGCTGCCTGCAGGCAAACCTGCTTTTCCTCAGTGCAGTATTCAAGACAAATAAAATACTTTTACTCATTCAATTTTACTGGGTTTTTTTTCCTGTTTTGTTGACTTGCCAGCAAGTGTAACCAGATTGGTCACTTCTGTTGTTGTAAACGCAGCGTTTCAGTCTTCGTAAAGGCTCCTTTGGCCTTTGTGCCTCAGCCCCTGGGCCTAGTCACCATTAGTAATGTTTTCAGGGGAAATCCACGTTCTGAATTTCATTTCACCAACATCTACATGCAAAATTTTGGAAAAGCTAGAACTTGCCTACAGTGAGTCTGGTCGCCTTTCCCTGCCTTCGAATCACACTGAGAGTTTACAGAGCTGGTGTGTAAACTGGGTGCACACTCGGCCGGTGCAGAACGGGAGGCTGAGGCCAGGTTCTGAGAGGTGCGGCCGTACGGAGGCCGTGTGGTTGGAGCTGGGCAGTGTCCCCTCCGGCTCCTGACCTCCGGTCCCCACGGTCAGCGGAGGGTCCACGCGGGAGAGGGCATGGCAGCGGTGTGGCGCAAGCAAGCAGCAGGATCCCAGGCACACAGGACGGGGCGGGAACTTAGACTTGTCCCTGTAGGAGTGCTGCACCTCCGTCTGGGATCAGCACCGGACCCTTTTGGGGCCTCTGCGACAAAACAGAAAAAAAAAGCAGTTGTGGCTTTAAAGGTAATCATTGTAAGATTCTCGTAATCAAATGAGACAGGCTTTCCTCTGACATCTTTGTTCAAATACCTATACTTGTTCAATACAATTTGATCAATATCTTTGATCAAATACCTATACTTTCTTCTAAGCTTTATCTCTTAATTTATCTGGAATTTACCTTTGTGGTGTGAGGTCAGGCAGTAAGTATCCTTTTCCCAAATGGCAGATCCACCAGCTTGACCCTGCAGCTGAGTCCTCCCCCGGTGCCCGGGTGCTGCCTCTGTTTGCCCCTCTGTGTGCTGGGTCGTCTTCCTGTGGGTCTAGCGGGGATGACTGCAGTTGTGGATGTTGTAATCTCTCCTGTGCGTGCTCTCCCCACCCTGTCTCCTTCCTTTTTTTTTTTTTTAAGCAATTCTTACTGGTTTGCTTTTGAATGAGCTTTCAAAACACTGTCCAGCTCCCCAGGAAAACACGAGGTAGTATTGAGCGCATGACGGAATCCTTGTGCCTGGAGGTTTGGGGCCAGTTCTGGCAGCCGGGTGCCCCTGGTGCTGAGCCCTTCCGCTGGGGCTGCACAAGGGTCACATCCTGCCGCGGGCCGCAGACACTTTAGCTTGGCCAGTTCCTGAGCTCACACATCCCACGCCGCCCAGCACCGCAGAGCAGGGGGCAGTGGGCCTGCCCTGGCCCCGCCCTGCTGCCCATGGTGGCCCCCTTCTGCAGAGTTCTCCCGAGTCCCTGTTTGCTCTGAAAGTCGCCGAGCCCCGCAGGCAGGCGCCTCCTAGCCCGCTGTAGTCACCCAACTATCTGAGCGGACACCATGAGCCCAACAGAAGCCAGTGGAAGAGCTCCTCACCCGCGTCTGTGCCCAGATGGCGCAGGCCGCTGTGCCCGGCCCTCGAGGAGTCAGAGGCCAGGGCCGGAGCGCTTCTGGATCAGCAGAGCTTCTGGCTGCCTGCTCGTGTGTGTGGGGGGGGGTTTTGTTTTTATTTTATTGAGACTTCTTTTTTAACTTTCCCTTAAAACTTGGTATTTGGAGTCAGAATCCCAGGAACACAGTAGAAAATGTAAGAAGGCAAGCCTCCATCAGAAACGAGCAGAGAGGAAGAGAATGTATTGTCGGGGGCTGTCAACCAACTTGTAATGTTTCCCTTTTGATTTTAGAAAAACTTGCTAGTTGGTCTGGTTAAACATACTTCAGCAAGCGGTGCAAGCTTTTAAAGACTTCGTTTTCACTACAATCTTATTCTGTTAAATCTTGAAACTGTGAACTTTAAAAAAAATTCCTCGGGCTTAGCTGGTGTGTGCTGGGAAGTAGGCGTCTGCTGGACATTTCTGGAATAGAGGGCCGAGCACAGCCTTGTCCCCACGAGACAGTGCGACGCCCGCCCCGCAGCGGGCGAGCCCGGACGCTGTCCCCAGTGGGGCTGAGCCCCCCTTCTTCTCTCCCATCAGCGGTAAATCCCAGGCCAGTGTCCCTCAGCGCCCAGGCGTCCCTCTCTGCCCTTCCTCCTGTGCTGGAAGGAGGGCCCCGTCGCCCCCGCCAAGCCCCAGGTTCCTCAGCCCTAAGAGAAGAAGGAAACACTGTTCTAAGAATCACTTGGAATTGTATGTTTCCCTGGGTTGAGCACTAAATAAATGCTGCTGCAACTGTTACCCCTCTTCCGAGCCCCGGCCTCGTGTTAGCTGCTCTTCCCGGGACCGGGCGTGTCGCTGGGGTCCTTGTGGACCAGGATCTGGGAGCCTGGGGCTTGGAATCTGAAGGAACTAGTTTCAGATCCCAATGATGAGAGCTCAGTGAGGCGGTCGTGAGGATCCTGTGTCAGCTGGCCTGGTCTGGGGGTGGGCAGGGAGGTTGCAGGAGGTGGGCAGTGCCATCCCCCTGCTAGCACGCTCCTGTCCTGAGAGGGCAGCTCGCCTCATGGCTCTGAGCTCAGCGCCCAACGCTATGTGCATGGTCGCGTGCTCATTGTTGATCTGAGGTAATCCAGGAAAAATTTTATTTCCTTATTTTAGAACAAACTCACCATGTTGGACATTGCGTCAAATAGAATCAAAAAGATTGAAAATATCAGCCATCTAACAGAGCTGCAGGAATTCTGGGTAAGTTTAATACACAAGGGGTTGATGACACTTCACCTGAACTGGTCCTACCGACTGAAATGCCGTTTGCTCCAGCCCTGGAGGCTGTGGCCTGGGATGGGACTGCGGGCAGGGCTGTAGGACTTTGGTACCCACGCGGGATCTCGGGCCCCGCCACACCCCAGATGTAGACCAAACCAAAATGGGCATTTTAGAAGATTCTGGGTGATTGCCGTTCACATGAAAGTGTGAGAAGCCCTGCACGGTATATGGTTAGACCCGAGGATTGCCACATGACTAAAGGGCTTCCAGACCCAGCCCAGGGGCCAGTGCACCCAGCGCAGGTGTGTACCGGCACCACGGAAGGAGGTGTCGCTTGGGCTCTGCAGTCAGTCATCCCGGAATGTGCCTTGTGTTTGCCTCATAGTGACAGTGTTGTCTCAGGAGCAGTGTCACCGAGCCCATAGGAAGAGAAACAGGGCCTAAGATGTCTTGAGACTCCTCTGAGGGGGTTGCAGGATGACCCCCAAGCCGAAGTCCTCAGTGTCAGGGTTCCACACGGGTGTCCTCCTGAAGCAGGTTTGTTGCCTCGTGGCCCCTGCAGGCGCCACCACACGTTCCACCCGGTGACTGCCATGCGCCAAGTGAGCGTCGTCCGGATGCGCTCGGTCTGATCCAAGATTCGTGCTGCGTCTAAGGCGTGCTTCTTCCTTGTCTAGCCGTCCTGCTGACCCTGCTTGTGTCCTGTGTGCTTTCCTTTCCTCATCTTACGAGATCGTCCCGGTTTCCCTAGAGCACAGGTGGCCTGCTGTGAGCATGTCCCTTGCCCCTTAGTGGTAGCACTGAGTCGTGGGCGTTGTCAGCACGTGTTGCTGGCGCAAGCCTGGGAAGACCAGAACCAGCCTTTGAGAGGCTGGGGGGTCCGAGCGAGCCACCGTGAGCCGGGGGTCTGGTGTGCAGCCCACCCCCGGAGGAAGGTGTGGCTGGCGGTAAGCTGGTTGCATTGGAGCGAAGGGATTTGGCTCTGAAGAGGCCAGGGAACCACGCAGAGAATCCGCACAACCGGAAGAGGAGTCCAGAGACGGAGGGCTGGGGTTAGTCCAGCACCCAGGGCGCCCGGCAGTAAGACAGCGCTAGGTGTGCAAGAAAGCAGACTGTGACCCATCACGAGGTGCTGGTATTCACGCCGTGTGTAACCCCTCCCCGTGAGTGTGTGTTGGCCTTAGTGACTCATTTCCAGCCGACAGAATGCAGCAGAAAACAGGATTCCACCCCCGTGACGGGGTTATGAAAAGACTGGCTTGTCTCCTAGGGGCTCCCCCTTGCTCTCTCTTGAACCCCAGCTTTGTATGAAGTAACAGACACCTTCTTTGATGCCAGCAACATACAAGGCACACGTCCCCTCTGTTGAAGTGATTCTGTTGTGTAGGAAATGTATCTTGGGAATTCTCCCACACCTCAATTTTGTTTAAAATGTTACTGAATTTGAGGGGAAGTAAATGTAAATTTTCTATATAAATATCAGCCACCAAAAACCATTGTAATGGGAAATGCATACATCCTATGAAGTTTGGGTCTTGAAAACCACGAGAAAGTCTGCTGGGGAATGGCAGCCAGGTTGATGTTCTGTAGCAGAATTCCAGTCCGGGATTCAGGCAGGATCATCCCCAGACGCTAAAACCGTGGACGAGCAGGGTGTTCGCACATGTGCCAAGTATCACCCCGCCGAGAATTTGCTGATTTCAAAGGGGAAACGTGCTCCCCAGAGACATCTGGGTGTCGCCAGCGTGTCCACAGGATCAAACTTTTCCCTGATAGTGGGACAGCCTCATGCCTTGTGTCCCCCGATGTACTTCATCTATGAAGTGTGCTCGCCAAAAATGTTTAGTGTGATGTAACCAAGCATGTAGACCTAACTTCCAGTTGTCAGGAAGTAGAGGATCTGGGAGAACGAGCTAGGTGGCACCACAGGAAGCAGGCGGCTGAATCCAGAACGAGGGCCCTTCTACACGACAAGTAGCTGGGTGTCTTTAAAGGTCGACTTCATTTAACAGAAAAAAAAATGAGAGAAGGAAGTGGGAAACATTCTAGATGGAAAAAACTAAAAATTATACCTTCTGGGAGACTCTTTAAGAAGACGGGCGTACCTGGAAGGTCACACCCCACACCTTGCTCCTTTACGTCTCAGTTGTGCAGAAATTGAAAAAAGAGACATAAAGACCTTTTTTTTTTTTCCCTCAATGAGGCTTCCAGAGATCCTGGAATTTCTGTGGAGACAATACAGGTGAATGGTTTTGAGTTCCATTTTGGAAAAATACAAAGATAAGAATCTCTGGGGACTTCCCTGGTGGCGCAGTGGTTAAGAATCCGCCTGCCAATGCAGGGGACACGGGTTCAAGCCCTGGTCCGGGAAGATCCCATGTGCCGCGGAGCACCTAAGCCCGTGTGCCACAACTACTGAGCCTGTGCTCTAGAGCCCGCGAGCCACAACTACTGAGCCCACGCGCCACAACTACTGAAACCCATGTGCCTAGAGCCCATGCTCCACAACAAGAGAAGCCACCGCAATGAGAAGCCCGCGCACCACAACAAAGAGTAGCCCCTGCTCACCGCAACTAGAGAAAAGCCTGCACACAGCAACAAAGACCCAGCGCAGCCAAAAATAAATAAATAAATGTATTTTAAAAAAAAAGAATCTCTGAAAGTTACCTGTGTCAAAGACATCCTTTACAATGTGCCATTGGTGGTGAGTAAAACTCCCAGGTCCACATTTACTAAATCCTAGAGAAAACTGCCCTGTGGCTGGCTGTACTGTGGAATACCCTAAACTATAAGACCTGGGGTTTATAAAGATAATAAGCGCACCACCGGGGACTAACGGCACGGTGGCATTGGAAATGCCGTGACATGTGACACAGGAAGCGCACAGTGTGTGTCAGGCACAAACGACTCTATTGAGAAAGAAGAGGAGGAGATGGCGGCCCTGCCGGAGCGTCAGCCGCCAGCAGAGTAGGAGAAGGTTTCTAAGTAGATTCTGCTGCGAAAAGATCTTACTTCTCCTAAGCAATGTAATATTGCTACCTTTATTAAATGAATGTGCTGCTTGCACGTTTCAAGGTAAAAGTGCTTAAGGCATGCGCGTCTTTTTCGTGATTCTCCGCTGCAGCGGCCTCTTTCTGGTAACCGAGCAGCTGCAGCCAACGCCACGGGGGATGTTGCTTCGCTCTGGTTCTGATTTTGCACACTTTGCATTGGCCACATGGGCAGCTCATGTTGTACAAGAGGAGTGTCGTAGACTAACGCTTAACAGAATACTGTTTAAGGCTTTATCCTGGGAGAGCTCGTCTCCCTTTGCGGTGGAGGCACCTGTGAGTCCTGGTCTGAGTTTCGGGTCCCCCGTGACTCCGTGCTCAGGAGCAGGCTTCGGGCCCTCCACAAGGCCAGCCTCTGGGTTTTGGAAATCTGGCTTTCCCGAAGCACGTGGCACACTAGGCCCACATGAAGTTCTGTGAAAATAGCATTCCTTAAATAGGCGAGTCTGAGAAACCCTGCATTGTATACTCTCTGGGAGAATCTAGGAGAATCTCTGTGAGAGATTCATAATGTGCAGTAAGTTGTTAAAGACAAGACTGGCTGTGACAGTGGAACTGGTGCCAGAGTAGCCCTCCCGCCATGAACAGACCCCAAGGCCCGAGGCTGCTCTGTTCGGGCAGCGCACAGCAGGCCGCAGGCCCTGAGAACGGGGGTGGCACAGTGAGCCCCGGGCGTCCCTGCTCTGCCTAGGACCAGCTTCCTAAGCGGGACACTGCAGTTCTGTGAAGCTGAAGACGCAGAGGTCGAAGTTCATGGCAGCTGGACTCTTCAGGACAAGGTGTTGGAGAGAGGGGATAGCTGTGCAGAGAAGGGCCCCGGAAGTCCACGTGGGGGTCGCCTGCCAGTCTGTGGCTGAGTGGTGGGCAGTCTGGGCACGAGACCACCCCGCTCGCGGCTCACCCACTAGCTCTGCTGGAGGAGAGCAGAGCTGGGGGACGATGGAGCTCCAGCCCTGCCCAGGTGGAGGTCTCACCAGCACCCCTGACATCCAGCTAGACACCAAACAGGCCAGGCCTTAGGGGTAAGGACCACAGTCTCAGACGCGACACCCTCCAAACCCACCCTAATAAAGCCTAGAAGCAAGCTTCAGCAGTGTGTCCAGAGGAGGCAGAGTTTGGAGGTTGGTTGCCACCAGGTCAGAGGGGCCTGACTTCCTGGAGACCCGCCCTGAAGAAGCGTGGAACCAAGCCTGTGGCAGTCGCTACACCGTCTTAGCCCCGATGTCCACTGTTCAATCCAAAATCACTAGATGTACAATAGGAAAATGTGATCTGTATTCAAGGAAAAGTCGTCATAAGAAGCCAAGCTTAGGTTTTCAGTCACCGTTTGTGAACGTAGCCCTGGACCTGGAGGTGGCTTGCGGTCTCTCGGTCCTCACTCCCACCTCCAGGCTGCTCTCACCTTCCCCCCGAAGACCCCACCACACAGCCGCTCTGCGGCGCAGCCGACATCCTCTCCCTCCCTGGAGACCCCGGTGCTGCAGCGAAACTGGGCCCTTCTCTCAAGAGACTTAATCCAGTGCCGGGTCAGTGCTCGAACCCTCTGCACTGTCCCCACCAAGTGGCCGTGGATGGGACCCTCAAGGGCCTCCGCTTCTTCACCTCCCGCACGCGGACAGGTGTCATACCTTCTCTGAGGGGGGCTGCTGCCGTGTAACCTCGGCCACCCCGCTTCCGCCCTCACAGGTTCAGAGGGAACAGGTCTGCCCCTCCCACCACTGTGTGCATGGCGGGCCCCGGGCCTGGTGTCTCTTGAAGCGCGATTTCTAGAACGGGGCGCGGCCGGAGCGAGGGGGTGAGAGCAGCAGGTGCGGGACATCCACTCGCGGCAGCGTCCCCGCCCGCCCTGCACACCCAGCCCTGTCGCCTGTCACCTGTCACGGGTGGCGACGCGCTGGAGCCTGCCGTGCGCCTCCCTTCCCGGTGCTGCGGTCAGCGTGAAATGAGCCCCGGAAGCTGGCGGACGCGACACGTCGGGGCTCTGCGGCTTTCCTGGGAGCCCGTTACTGAGCGTTCGCTGGCACGGCACAGCCGGGAGCCGCGACGGTGACGTCCCCGCGGGTGCCGTCCGAGCCCCCTGCCCTCGCCCTTCACTCCGGCCCTCCAGGGCACGTCTCACGTTCACAGAGGCAGCTCTCTGGTTTGTGTTCACTTGTCCGTCTGCCATATTCTTTGGAAACTGAAGACTGGTCTCTTGGAGCCCCAGCAGAAGGGCCACGGCATCCACGCGACAGGTGTGGACCAGGCCGGGTGACGGGGGCGCCAACCCAGAGGCCCTACGTGCCCTCGCCTTGACGGTGGTTTGAAAAGTGAGAGGTCTCCCCACCCACCGACCCCAGCCCCGCGGGCCTCAGCAGAGCCAGGACGGGGCCTCCTGACCTGCTCTGAGCCCGTCCTCCTGACGTGGCGCATCCTGGACGGGATCAGCCGTGGCACAGCATTTCCGCCACAGAGGCGGGCGGTGGGTGTCCCGGGGTGCACGCCATCAAGGCCCCTCGTGCCGTGAGTGTCCGGCGAGCGACCTCTGGTCTGTTGGCCGTGTTGTCATCAGAGCGCATAGTCAGGCCTTGGGGACAATAGCTGAGGATGGTTTGTAGAAAATACAGCCGAACCGGCTGCAACACTTTGCCTGGAGACGGGGTGGGGTGGGGTCGTGTTGCTCCGTCTTCCCTCTGCTGGACTGAACATGGATTTGCCCCTGTCGTGGCACCGTGTCCAGGTTCATCCCATGTGAGACGCGGCCTGGCCAGGATGTGCCGTGATGGATGGAAGGCCCCGTGAGGTGCTGGTCACCCCTCTTCTGAGTGGGGGCCTCGTGCCCGACGTGGAGAGGCTGGGGGGCCGGGTTGGTGTGTCCTGAAGGGGGGGGCGTGGTGCGGGGCTGTAGCGCCCTAAGGCTTCTCCGATGTGCGCGTGTTCCCCCAGATGAACGACAACCTCCTGGACTGCTGGAGTGACCTGGACGAGCTCAAGGGCGCCAAGAGCCTGGAGACGGTGTACCTGGAGCGGAACCCCCTGCAGAAGGACCCCCAGTACCGGCGGAAGATCATGCTGGCCCTCCCCACTGTGCGGCAGATCGACGCCACCTTCGTCAGGTTCTGAAGCTCCTGGCCCCTCTCTTCCGAGAGCCTCCCAGCCACGGTTTTTTAGTCTACCCGTTGCTCCTAAAATCATCACTCTATCAACGGTCACAAACCCAATGGCAATAAAAAGGCACTGAGTGAAAGCTGCCGTGTGCGGTGCCGCTCCCCACCCGGACGCCCGTGCTGTTATCTCTGGCCCGTCCGCATTCCGAGTTAGTGGCCGACAGCCCTGTGCCACCTGTGGCGCTGCTCGCGACCCGTCTCTCTCTGTTTCCTCCTCTCAGAGGGAGGTCACAGCCCGCCTGAGAGGGTGAAACGGCAGGTCTGGGAGCGCGTGCCCGGGGGGCGTCCGGGCCGTCCAGGGGCCCTCGGGCCTGTCAGCCCAGAGCTTTGTAGCCTCTTAGACCAGTTGATGCCAAACTTTTCTTATTTTACATATTACAAAACAAACCTGCAGGCAAAGGATGACTCAGCCCTGTGTGCCTTGACCCCCAGCGCTCTCTAAAAGAGCAGTGGCCGCCCGCCAGGCCTTGCTGGCTGCCTTCCGGGCGAGCCCGTCGGCCCCCCGCAGCCCTCGGGGTAGGAGGAGCCGCCTCCGCGCACACTGCGCTGGGCCGCTGGCGGGTCTGAGCCCGCCTGAGTCTCTCTGCAAGGACTGTCTCCAGAGAGCTGCCCTCATGGCCACTCGAATACTGCTTCCCCTTCTTACCCCACTGTTGTGTTGGCTTCTTCTTTACAAAACTTACATTGACAGTCACCCTGAATGCGACAAGGACCTTGTCATCTCTCGGGGCCCTGGATTTTCCCTTCTGCAGAATGAGGACCAAATCTCAGGGTCCCCAGGGTTCCTCCTTCTTCCAGGACTCAAGCTGCGCTGTCCAGTGTGGGCCCCCTCATGCCACACGTGGCTGCGTCAGTTCAAGTTTAAATCTGTTAAAATGAAATTAAAAATTCATGTCCTCCGCTGCACTTGGCGCACCATAGCCACATCTCGCCAGGGGCAGCCCGTCTCCATGGCCACAGAAAGTCCTACTGGACAGCACTGCTCTGGAGCCTGTCACAGAGCCTGGGCAGCCGCATGGGGGGCCAGGAGCTCGGAGGTGACCGCCTGCCGGGGTGGCCTGAGGGTGAGGTCACGTCCAAGTCCTGACTCAAATCTTCGCCAGAATCGATGTGTGACCTGCATCTGTGAGCGTCTCCCTGTTGAAGAGCGAACTCTTGGAAAGGAAAGCGGGGTTAGGTAGGACCTGGCCCCAGAGAGAGCCCTTGCACTGTGACCCTAGACTTCTGCCCTTGGCCAGACACTAGCTGAGGACAAAAGAAAGGCATTTTAGAAACAGGGTTTCAGGATTTGAGTGCCCTTGCTGGAAAGATTATGTGGGGGAGTCCACCCAAACGAAAAGTGAATCCAAATAAGGAACAAAGAAAGGGAAAGATAGGGTTTAGCAGCAGTACCAAAACCAGCAAAAGTTGGTTTAGAAGTACGTGCTTGACTGGTTGTTGAGCTCTTGCTTTGTAAATGCTAGGACAGTTCCTGACAAAACACAAAACTTGCCCCTAAAAAACCATGAGTGATCTGAACCACATGGCTCTCCTTTTTTTAAATCTGGAGGCGAGACCGTGGCAAGTGCAAGTAGAGATTGTGCAGGTTTTCACTTTGGTGTGGAAGAGGGAGCGAGAGCTTAGAGAGTTTGCGGGAAAATGTTAAGTTTAGAGCAGCCACTCGTAGACAGATAGATTATCAAACATCCAACTCACACTTGGGAAAAAAACCCAAAAAGCTTCAAGCAAAGAGGACACCTGAGAGGCTCAAGGAGGCGCCACAGACGTGCAGATGGAGTCAGAGCCCGTCCGTCCCCGTCGCAGACAGGTCACAAATCCAAGTCCAGCACCTGCTCCTTGATAGACACTTTCAGAATTATACAAAACAAGTAGAAGGGATGGGAAAGCTGTGCTAAATCCAGCACAATCCTAATCAGAATGACATTTGATTTTTTAAGAACCTCCTTAAACTCTAAAATTTATATGGAAGAAAAAGATCCACATTGGACCTTGAAACTTTAAAAAAGTTTAGTCAACTTTGAAAACGAGTCAAGAGCAGTGAGTTCCTTCCAGATTATAAAAAATCTGGGGAAAAAAAAAGCTACAAACCCACCGTAGAAACAGTGCAAACACTGTAGAAACACAGCCGTCCGCACAGACCCTCGGATGGGCTCGGTGCTGGTGAGGGCGCCCGCGGGTCCCTGGATGAGAGGCCTGTGTCCTGGGCGGGGCTGGCAGAGGAGCACAGTTTGTGGGAAGAGGGACACTGACCCAGCCTAACGTACGCAGGACGACCTGAGGATTAAAAGTCTCCGTGGGAAAGTAGAATCGCAAGCCAGTAGAAAAAACGGTGGGAAAATACATTTGTGAGCTGCGAGTGCAGAAAAGCTCCTTAACCCCCGAAGCACAGCCGTGAGACAAGGTTTTGAAGGGTTAGTTTACGTAAAGTAAAGATTCCTGTGGGGCAAAGAACACCATGAATAGACCACTGAGAGCAGACTGAGAGACGTCTGCTCAGAGTTTAGAACTGGCAAGGGCCTAACGCTTAGATGTAAAGGACTCCTGCAAACCAGAGGAAGGAGAATCCAGGTAGAAACATGGGCCCAGGACAATCAGGCAGCTCAGAGAAGCCGAGGGCCAGCCAGCCAGGTCTGCCATCAGAGGTGTGCAAACCAGGGCAGGGAGCCGATCAGCTCACAATGCGGGGTTGCCGTGGGGGAAGGCGGGGCACGGACTGGGGCGTCCACGTCGGGAGTTGTCCCCTCCTGGCCGGCAGGGCACTGCACGCAGGCCCCGGGCACAGTGCTGGCTGAGCCCAGGCTGGGCCTCCGGCTACGGTAGATGCTCCTCAGTGGGAAGGAGCCCACAGCGCCCTTGCTGGGAAACCACGGGGGGCCACAGCCGCGAGGACCGCACGTCCATCACAGAGGGATGCGTCCGAGTAGGAGGATTCCCACAGACGGGGACGGAGTGGACGAGGGGGTAAAGTGAGGCCCGAGTCCCTGCTGAGAGCACCCCGTGGACGGAGGGTGGCCTCACCGGGGCCTGCAGCGACCCGCCAGCTAAGGCGAGGCACGGCCAGCAGGGTGACAGCGCTGACGATAAGCCAAGGGAAGGAGGCAGCTTCCGTGGGGGATCTGTCCTTCGTCCCTCAGCAGGCACTCGGCACCTGCTCTGTGCCAGCCCCTCTCTTGGGCACTTGGGAGACATCGCGACAGAGGTTTTTAAATTCCTGCCCTCGTGAACTTCACATACAGTGGCTGTAGGTTAAACAATAACCGTAATACGACAGTTACGTAGTTGGAAGGTGACCCGTGCTTTGGAAGAAAGCAGAGCGTTTTGGACAGGCTCACTGAGGAGTCACTTAACGGCAGGAGTGGGTGACCCTGAAGAGAAGACCAGCACTCGGGGAGGGGGCGGGGACCTGAGAAGGGGCAGCAGAGGTGGGGAGGGGGGCGGAGAGTGAAGCCGTAGCCAGAGCAGCCTGGAAGGGGGTCGGGTGAGGGCGAAGGAGCCCTGAAAACCCCCAGCTCTGGGCTTGGGGCACTTGGCAGGAAGAACCAGGGGGGATGGGGAGTGGGGGTAGGGTCCCAGGGTGGCCGAAGGAGAGATAGGGGACGGGGGGCAGGGGACAGGCATGCAGACACACCGGACCGGGGTGGAGGCTGCGGGGATGGAAGTGCCCTGTGCAGCCAGAGACAAGCAGGCAGGATGGCGGCAGATGGCTGGTGAGCAGGCTGGGGGGCTGCCTGGAGGAGGGTGCTCCCTTTGTGCAAGGAGGAGGTTTGGGGGAAGCGGGGGAGGGTCCTGGGGGCAGGGAGCACGCGGTGCAAGCACGGTAGCTCGTCTGGGCACAGGAAGCCTTAAGCATCCATGGTCCACCCCTCAGGCTATGTGCAGAGCAGGCAAGTGTTAGGAGGACGGGGTCCTTCCCAGCTGGCAGTCACTACAGTGGGCACTCACCTCAGTGGTTTTGCCCAGACCAGCAATGTGTCCACCCCCAAGGATGAGGTGCATTTGTTCCAAACCACCTGGATGGATCTCTTACCCTTCCAGACTGCCTCATGGCCGGGGGTGGCCTGAGACTCGTGCTTAGCTGATGACACCTGCTTTCCCGAGAAGAAGGGCAGGTGCAGCTAGCATAGTACTTTGAATGTGGACGTGGTGGCTGGACCTGCCACAGCAATCCCGCAGCCACGGGCAAGGGCTCTGGCCCTGACACCCTTGAGCCACTGAACCCACTCAGGTGCCAGCACCTCCCTACTTCTTATGAGGTGAGGAAGAAGACCTTTTGGGTTAAGCCACACAAAGGTCTGGTGTCAAAGCCACAAAGCCACAGTAGTTGGAGGCTTTTCTTTTTTTAACTAATGTATTTCTGAATATTATATAAACATATAATAAAAGTTATGGTCAAATAAAGCTAGTATAGCAGCGGCTTCTGGGCCCAGGCCCTTCCTAGCCCCTGGGACCCAGCAATACAGCTGTGCTAATTGTAGCTTGCTTGCTTCTTGCTTAAATTTTTTTTTTTTTTTTTTAATAGTAATCTTTTATTTATTTATTTATTATATTTATCTTTGGCTGTGTTGGGTCTTCGTTTCTGTGCGAGGGCTTTCTCTAGTTGCGGTAAGTGGGGGCCACTCTTCATCGCGGTGCGCGGGCCTCTCACTGTCGCAGCCTCTCTTGTTGCGGAGCACAGGCTCCAGACGCGCAGGCTCAGTAGTTGTGGCTCACGGGCCTCGTTGCTCCGTGGCATGTGGGATCTTCCCAGACCAGGGCTCGAACCCATGTCCCCTGCATTAGCAGGCAGATTCTAAACCACTGTGCCACCAGGGAAGCCCCTTAAATTTTTTTTTTAATAATATATTTTTATTTTTTATTAATAGACTATTTTTTAGAAGTTTATTTATTTTAATAAATTTATTTATTTTATTTATTTTTGGCTGCTTTGGGTCTTCGTTGCTGCTGGCGGGCTTTCTCTAGTTGCGGCGAGCGGGGCTACTCTTCGTTGCGGAGCACGGGCTCTAGTCGTGCAGGCTCAGTAGTTGTGGCACGTAGGCTCAGTAGTTGTGGCATGTGGGCTCTAGAGCGCAGGCTCAGTAGTTGTGGTATACGGGCTCAGTAGTTGTGGCTCGCGGGCTCCAGACCACAGGCTCAGTAGGTGTGGCACACAGGCTTAGTTGCTCCACGGCATGTGGGATCTTCCCGGACCAGGGCTCAAACCTGTGTCCCTTGCATTGGCAGGTGGATTCTTAACCACTGCACCACCAGGGAAGTCCTAATTTTTTTTTTTTAACTGCGAAAGTAATGCAACTTGAAAAAATTTCAAACTGTAATACATTGTATAAAGTGAAAAGTAAAAAATTATATGCAGGGCGTGTGTGCCTTTGTAGGCGCGCGTGCCCCTCCGAGGGCTCCAGCTGAGCTGTGCACTCACCTCCAGCAACCGGCTGCCACTGCGCTTCTTGAGCAGACAGTGCCGGGGCCACCAGAGCCGCTGTGCCACCGAGGGCGGAGAGCCTGGGGCCCTGCGGGTTGGCCTCTTCCGGGACCGACCTTCGCAGCGGCAGCCAGAGGAGAGTGTCCAGCTGCCCAGGCTGGGGAGCTTGGCCACGCCCTCCTGCCGCAAGCCCCGCAGGGTCGGCCTGAGGCTGCCCTCTGCCGGATTCCTCCTCCTCGACCGCGTGCCTCCCGGTCCTGTCCTGGGGTGCCGGGGTCAGGGGCTCCAGCCAGGATAAGGGTCAGACTCAGGGAATTCCACAGGCAGCCAAGGGCACGAGGGGAACGGCCATGGGGGCAGGGCCGTGAGGACAGGGTCCCTCCCAGCTCTCTGCCCTCAGGGCTGACCCAGTCTTGGCTGCCAGACCAGGCTGGTGCTGGGAGGTTGGCCATGACCTCGGAGGCCTCTTCCGGAAGCCGCTGTGCCAGGTGGCAGCCCGTTCTGCCATGCATGGGTCGCCAGAGGAAGGGGGGAGACGGACCCAGGGAGGCTGGGCAAACACCTGGCCCGTCAGGGCTCCACAGGCCCCCGGGCCTGGCGCGGCATCTGCTCCGGGCCCTGGGGGGTGAGAAGGGCCAGGTGCTCCGGGTGGCTTCGGGGAGGGCGCCCCAGCCCTGGGGAACCGCGGTCGCCCACGTGCCCGCTGGATGCACCGCAGAGCAGCTCACTTCGGGGCCTTCGCGGGCGGGGCGGCCTCGGTCGGTCCCTGTCCCCCCGGCACAGAGCGCGGACAAAGACCCCGGCCCAGCCCGCCCCCTCGCCACAGCGGGACGGCCGGCCCACTCGCAACTCCGAGGACTTTCACTGGCTCAGGGGCATCTGGGGCCTGGTGCGGGCTCCCGTCTGCTCCTCCAGGCCTCGGGTTCTCTGGGCTAAATGGCAGCCGCCCCAGCTCCTGTGGCCCTCCCACCCTCGCACCCTCCCGGCCACCAGCAGCCCTCCCGGCCACAGGCCTCCCCTCGCCCTCTGCCCCACTCTGCCGACCCGGCAGCCGCAACAGCGGTGTCCGTCCTCCCCGCAGAGGGATCCAGAGGCCGGCAGGAAGGACGACGCAGGGTCAACACGGCCAGACGGTCCTCCCCTCTGGCCCAGGATCCCCCAGGAGGAGCCGCGGCCCTGTCTCTATTAAAGGGTTGTCTGTTCCCCCTGCAGGCGAGGAGGAGGAGGAGGGTCTGCACTCCGAGCCCACCCTTGGCCCTTCCCAGGCCCTGCCACGCGGAGGGGGAGGCGGGCACTCCCTGGGCAGGTGGACAGACAGACGGCTGTGGGGCCAGCCTCCCTGTGCTCCCTCCCTCCCTGGCCTGGAGTCGGGGCCCAATCTAGGGCGGCTTCCTCTGCTCAGGCCGGACCCAGCCCTGCTCCAGGCCCCGTCCTCCCCTCCGAAGTGGGCTCGCTGCGGACTGTGCGGTGAGACAGGGACCGGGCCCCATGTGCCGCTCCTACCCCACCCGTGCCCACCCTGGCCCTGGCCCTGGCGGGATGCAGGAGCGCGATGCTGCAGGACGGGCCCGGGAAGAGGACAGTGCCGTCCTGATCGACGTGGCCCCGGGGCAGAGACGGGGGACTCTTACGGGAGCACAGCCAACGCCTCAGAGGCAACTCCTCCCCATCCTCCCCTCCCCGGGTCCGGGCTCAGTCTGCTCTCGATTTAGGAGGTGGACGCAGGGACCCGGGAGACAACAGCCCCAAGCCCTTGGTGGGTTGGATGCACGCCAACTGTGTCTTCCCTCCTGCGTCCCCCAGCGACCCCCCAAACCCTCCCCTGCCTCAGCGAAGGGAAGAGGGAGGTGCCCTTAACCCTTGAGGGATGAGCAGAAACCCCTCAGGACAGGCTGGGCGGGGCCGGGGGGCCCCCAGCGAGGGGGGAAGGAAGGGGACACAGAGCAACGCACCAGGGTGATGCAATTGCCTAAAAACGGAACCGTAAGCACGGCAGAGGTGGCCAGTGCTGGGTCTGGGTAGAGATCGTGGGTGCTTGTTGGGTTGTGTCTGCTTCATTCTGCATTTGCCAATTTATCAGAACACAGAAGTGACAGGGAGGGAACGCCCTCACCCCCAGAGGGCGGAGATGGGCTTTAGGATTAGGGTCAGGGTCCGAGCGTGGGTGCGCTTCAGATGGCTAGGTGAGGGTGAGGCTCAGCGCTCTGTGTGCGTGAGGTTATTCGTAGGGTAGGACTTAGGTTAAGGTTAGGGTTAGAGTTAGGACCACAATTAGTGACGGGGTTCGGGTTAGGTCACCCTGGGCCCAGGTGAGTACAGACGCTTTTGATAAAGTGTGCTTGGGTGAGAACACCCGGCCCACCGGGGCCCAGGTCAGCCACTCTGTGAGGCCCCAAGGATCCTGAGGGCCTCAG
Organism: Balaenoptera ricei; assembly: GCF_028023285.1. Classification (NCBI taxonomy): domain Eukaryota; kingdom Metazoa; phylum Chordata; class Mammalia; order Artiodactyla; family Balaenopteridae; genus Balaenoptera; species Balaenoptera ricei. The sequence goes on from NC_082645.1 coordinate 121,540,591, forward strand.
CCCAGCCTCAGGCTCACTCATGTTCAACCTTTGTCCCCGGGTCAAACCTGGAGAAGAACGCACCTCCTGGGGCCTGCAGGAGACTCCCTCCGGGCAGCCTGTTGTGGGCCCCCTTTGTCCAAGTCCATCTCTAGGGTTCCCACCCCTGTCCCTGGGGGGCCACAGACACCCCAAGTGAGGCTGTTGGGGAAGATTCCGGGTCCCAGACCCGGGAGTCCTCGCCAGGGAGGTTCCTCTTCCCTGGTCCTCCGGGGCCTCAAACCTCCAGCTGCTGCCCTCCACCCCCGCCCCCGCGGCCTGAGAGTGGACACAGGTGCCTCCCTTCCTGCTGCCCCAAAACACAGCCTCGGGGGAAACACTCACCTGGAACATCTAGAAACGCAGAAGGATTCCACCCTCTGGGCGCCGTGACCACCTCTGGCCTATCCGAAGGGCACTTAGGGGCCGTCCAGCTCTTCTCCAGCCTCTGGAGGCCAGCACGGTGGGCGCCCCGGGTCCTGCCCGTGCTGCCCACAGCCCAGGTGCTCAGTGGCCCGTGGAAGCCCCCGGAGAGGCTGGAGAGGCCCGGGGCTGGCCTCTCCCCCGGATGCACCTGTGCCGTGAGCCCCTCTGGCCACGTGGTCAGAAGCTGCCACCCCTCCCCCTTCCTTCCAGCCAGCTGGACGCCAGGCGGCCACCAGCAGGGTGGGAAGCCCCGCCAAGCCCTGGATCGGTGAGCCCCTCCCAGCATCTGCCAGCCGTGCCTATGTTGGTACTGGGGCTGGGGACACAGATGGGGCGCCCAGGGGTGGCAGTGGGAGGACGGGGCCCGGGTCACCGTCCTCAGGAGCCAGGCCTCCCCTCGCTCGCCCAGCACCATCTCTGGAGCCAGCTCTGGTGCCAGCCGCTGTGCCGGAGGGTGGGGTGAACAGCACACAGCAGGAAAGGGGGTCCCTACTGATGGGGGGAGCTGGAGAGGGCTCGAGGGCAGAGCGGGCGACCGCCTCCCTCCTGCTTTGGCCTCGGGACAAACTCCAAGTCACCTCAGACCCTGCTCTCCTGTGCCCCACGCTTTCTCTACCTTCAAAGTGGATCGGATCCACTTCTCCTCACTCCCTGCCCCGCGGCTCCTGTCTGCCCCGAGCCACCGTAATCTCCCCTGAGTTCTGCACCAGTGCCCACCTGGGCTCCCAGTGCCCACCTGCCAACCCTGTTCTCCACGCAGCACCGGAAAGACCCGTGCTAAAAGTAGATGCCCTAACCTCGCACCCGTTAGGATGGTTAAACGACAACAACAAAACAGAAAACAAGTGCCGGGGAGGCCGTGGAGAAACGAACCCTCGTGCCCTGCTGCCGGGAAGGTGAAATGGCGCAGCTGCGGTGGAGAACGGTATGGCGGTTCCTCAAAAAATTAAACACAGAATGACCGTATGATCCGGCAATCCCACTTCTAAGTTTATACCTGAAAGTAGTGATGACAAACATTTGTGTTGTTTCCATGTTGGGGGTTATTGTGATTCATGGAGCAATGAGATCACGTACAAGATTTTGTGTTAATGTAAGTGTTCATTGGGGGTGCGGGGGCGTATACCACTGAGTGGAATTTCCAGGTCATATGGTAACTCGATGTTTAACATTCTGAGGAACCGTCAAACTGTTTTCCAAAGTGACTGCGCCATTTTACAAACCACTAGCAATGAATGAGGTTCCAATTTCTCCACATTCCATCCAACACGTCTTATTGTCTGTCTTGGTATTACAGTTGTCCTAGTGGCTGTTGGGCGGTATGTCACTGTGGTTTTGATTTGTATTCCCCTAATGACTGATGGTACTGAGCATGTTTTCATAGGGTTATTGCCAATCTGTATGTCTTCTCTAGAGAAACGTCTATTCAAACTCTTTGCCCATTTAAAAATTGGGTTGTGGGACTTCCCTGGTGGCGCAGTGGTTAAGAATCCACCTGCCAAGGCAGGGGACACGGGTTCGAGCCCTAGTCCAGGAAGATCCCACGTGCTGTGGAGCAACTAAGCCCGTGCGCCACAACTACTGAGCCTGCACTCGAGAGCCCTCGAGCCACAGCTACTGAGCCCACGTGCTGCAACTACTGAAGCCCGTGCACCTAGAGCCCATGCTTCGCAGCAAGAAAAGCCACCACAATGAGAAGCCCGCGCACCGCAATGAAGAGTAGCCCCCGTGCACCACAACTAGAGAAAGCCCACATGCAGCAACGAGGACCCAACGCAGCCAAAAATAAATAAATAAATAAATTTATTTTTTTTAAAAATTGGGTTGTTTGTCTTTTTATCATTGAATTGTAAAAGTTCTTTTATGTTCTGGATACAAGTCCCTTAATAGATATATGATTTGCATACATATTTTTTCTCCCAGTCTATGGGTTGCCTTTTTCACTTTCTTGATGATGTGCTTTGAAGCAGATAGGTCTTTAATTTTGATGAAGACCATCTTACCAATCTTCTCTTTTATTGCCTTGCTTTTGGTGTCGTATCTAAGAAATCATTGCCTAAACCAGGTCATTAAGACTTACAACTATGTTTTTTCCTAAAAAGTTTTATCATTTTAGTCCTTATACTTAGGTCTGGGGAATTCCCTGGCGGTCTAGCAGTTAGGACTCTGCGCTCTCACTTCCGAGGGCCTGGGTTCAATCCCTGTTCGGGGAACTGAGATCCCACAAGCTGCGTGGTGTGGCCAAAAAAAAAAACTGAGAACAAAACAAAAAAAACCTTAGGTCTGTGATCTTTAACTTATCTTTTTTTTTTTTTTACACATACACACACTTATGTAGATGTTTTAAAAGTAGATAGATTTCTGCTGTTGTTTTTTGTTCTTCACAAAATTTTAGAAAGCTCTTCACATCAGTACATACAAACACATCCCATTCTTTTCTTTTTTTTTTTTAATTGAGGTATAGATATTTTATTAATTTACCATCTTAACTCCACTTTGAGTTAATTTTTGTATATGGTGTGAAGTAAGGGTCCAAATTCATTCTTTTGCTTGTGAAAATTCACTTGTCCCAGCATCATTTGTTGAAATCACTATTCTTTTCCCATTGAATTGTTGGCCTCTTTGTTTTAAAAAATGACAATAAAATATATGGGTTTATTTTCGAAATCTCAAATATATTCCATTGATCTATATGTCTGTCCTTATGCTGGTGCTACTCTGTCTTGATTATCCTATCTTTGTAGTGAGTTTTGAAATCAAAAATTGTGAGTCCTAAAATTTTGTTCTCCTTTTTCTACATTGTTTAGGCTATTCTGGGTCTCACGTGTTTCCATATGAATTTTAAACTTGTCAATTTCTGCAAAAAAAAAAAAAAAGTCAGCTAAGATTTTGATAGGGACTGTGTTGAATCTGTAGATCAGTCTGGGGAGTATTGCTGTCTTCACAATGTTAAGTCCTCTCATTCATGCACATGGGATATTTTTGCATTTATCTAGTTAGTGCTTCTTCAACTTATTTCAACAATATTTGGTACTTTTCAGTGTATACATCTTACACTTTTTTTGTTGTTAAATTTGTTCAGGTTATTTTGGGGGGAGCTGTTATAAATGGAATTGTTTTTCTTTGTTTTATTTTCAGCTTGCTTATTGCTAGTGTATAGAAATACAGTTGTTTTGTATGTTAATTTTGTATCCTGCAAACTTGCCAAACCTGTTATTAGTTCTAATAGCGTTTGTAGTGACTTCTTTTGGATTTTCTATACACAAGATCATGCCATCTGTAAATAGAGAGAGTTTTACTTTTACATTTACCTGTTTATTTATCCTCTTGGTCTGTTCATTCGTTCTTGCACTTCTGCACTTGCACCTGAGTATTCCCTTCAGCCTGAAGAATTCCCTTTAGTATTTCCTGTAGAGCATGTGTCTGGGACTAAATCTCTCAGATTTTGATTGTCTGAGAATATCTTCACTTAACCTTCATTTCTGAAGAACATTTCCACTGGATAAAGAATTTTAGTTTGCAGTATTTTCCCCTACCCTTTAAAGATACCATTCCATTGTTTTTTGGCCTCCGTTGTTTCAGTTGAGAAATCATGTGCCTGTTTTATTATTTTTCCCCTGAAAATAATATGGTTTTTTTTTCTTGCTGCTTTTAAGATTTCTCTTTATCTTTAATACAGCAAAGGTATGTTGTACAATGATTTCCTAGTTTTTTAATCCTGTTTGGAGCTCACTGAGCTTTTTGAATCTTTGAACTGATTTATTTCATCAGATTTGGAAATTCTTGAACATTCTTGTTCAAAGATTGCTTCTTTCCTACTCTCTCCTGGTTCTCAGATTACAGTCTGTTGGGCCTTTGACCATGACCCTATCCTTTTTGTACCCTGTTCTGTTCGTGCCATTCTTTTTGCTCTGAACTCCATTTTTTCTACTGGTCTGTCCTTAAGTTCAGCAATTCTGTCTTCTGTTGAGTCTAGTCTACTATTAAACACGTCCAATGAGTTCTTAATTTCATATGCTGTGTTTTGCTATTTTATTTTATTTTATTTTTTATTTTTGGCTGCACCACACGGCATGCGGGATCTTATTAGTTCCCCAACCAAGGATCGAACTAGCACCTCCTGCAGTGGAAGCGTGGAGTCTTAACCACCGGACCACCAGGGAAGTCTCTGCTTTGCTATTTCAGAATGTTCATTTGATTCCTTTTCATAGATTCTAATTCTCTCTCAAAATACTCCAGTTGTTAATCGGACAATTGTGTCCATTCTTTACCCTTTTTTTCTCTTTTAACTTAATAACTGTCATTATTTTACGCCTTTTCTGCTAGCTCCACCGTATGGTTCACCTCTGGGTCTCTGTTGACTCTGTCACCTTCCTGTACAGTGTTGAGCTTTGTTCTGGCAGGTGGTCCAATTACTGGCAGGTCACCTTGATGGGCCTGAGCTTGGTTTCAGGTGTCAGCTCCGGCCCGCTTCAGTTCTGCGCTCATCCCGAAGGTGCAGTCCTCAGCCCTGTGGTATCGCCCAGGAGGCTCAGCTGGAAAGCCAGAGTGGCCGACAGTCTCCCTCCTCCCTGTGTGGCTGGAGCTCCAGCTCTGTGCTTCCTGAGTCTCTGTTAGCCATCAGCCTGCAGCAGCCGCCTCTGGGCGTGAACGAGTCAGCAGCTCCAAGGACCCCCGGATCTCCTCACAGACCTGTGTCTCCATCCTCTCCACGCATCTCCCCTCAAGCCCAAGGCCCCTTAGCAGCCCCTGATTGTGACCCCCGCCCCTCACCCGGCAATGCCTCTGCTCCCTCTGGACTCTGTGGCCCTGCCCTGCAGCGTGGAAAACGCCATTAGGGAGAGAGATGAAGCGAATGCTTCCCTTCTCTCGAGGGCCTTAGCCCGGCATCCACTGCTTCCTATGCTTTGTCCGGCTTTTACAGTCTCTACGGCAGGGAGCTAAGGCCGATGTGACCCACTCTCAGCGTCCTTCAAGACCCACATAGACTCCTGAGGAGTTTGGGGCTCACTCTGCAGGGATGGGGGCCACAGGGGAGCCAGAGGGCAGACCCCAGCCCCTCTCCAGGGCTCAGTTTCCCCCGTGGTCCAATGCAGGGCTGTCCCGGAAGCTCTCCTGAGCCCTCTCACCCCCACGAGGACCAGGGAGGGCCTGGGAGGGAGACACAGAGGAGCAGCCGGTGCCTAGCTCCTACTGCCCACCGGGAGCCTGGGCGTCCCGCACCTGTGGACCAGGTACGTAGGGTGGCTGGGGAGCCCCAGGCTCAGCATGCGTTCAGTGACCTTGCCCCACAAGACCTGAGGGCATGGTGTCCCGAGGCTTGGAACAAATCAAGCCCCAAGGTCCTGCTGGTGGCCTCACCCTTCAGCGAGCACCCCATGGGACCATTAACCACAGGCCAGTATAATATCCACCCATCGCAGGAGGCCAAAGCCCTCAGGCCACCTGAAAGCTCAGAAGCCACCTTCCGTTCATCTGTCCCACCTCCAACGTTAAAGCTTTTGTCTAGGGGTGACATTTGTAATCATAACTGTGTTTTTATAGAATTGAACAGCTGAAGAAGTCCTTTCACATGCAGTAGGTCGGTTATAACAGTTGGTATCACTTAGATCCCCTCGGTCTCCCGCACCCTCCACCCTCTTTTCCTACCGGCTTCCTCTGTTCCCCAGGGACAGCCTCTGCCATCAGAGTAACCAATCCTGAATTTTATGTTAATCACATTCTTCTGGGGTTTTTTTTTTTTAATCACTTTTGCCCCCATTTCATGTCACCAAACAATACAGCTTGGTTTTGTCTGTTTGAACTTGATGGAAGGACTCAGTGTCACTCCTGACATAGTGTTCACGAGGCTCGCCTGCATCGCTGGTACAGCTGCCACTTGGCCACTGTCCTTGCTGTGGAGAAGCCACTGTCTTCCTCTCTGTCCTTGTGTGTACAGACACTTGACTTCTTCCCAGTTTGGGGCGATTATGAAGATCGGCTGCTGTACATGCTCTCGTGTGCACCTGTGCCGTGCCCTCGCGGGGCCGTCTCCTAAGGGTAGGGTCGCTGGCGCGGTGCAGGGCCACACGAGTCCCCAGGCACGTTGTACTGCCGACAGCGGGAACTGCCCTCAACACCTGGTGTTGTCAATTCTTACAACCTGGTGGGTGTACAGTGGTGTCTCGCTGCAGTTTTAATTCACATTTTCCCTGATTCCTAAAGAGATGGAGCATTTTTTGCATGTTTATGGGCTCTTTGTGCTTCCAGTACTGCGAACGGTCTTTTCGTGTCTTTTGCACCTTTTGCTATCAGGCCGTCCACCAATAGCAATGCTGGGCGCATTTTCTCATGGGTGCTGGTGCTTGTATCCTGGACGCTTCCTCCTTGTTGCTTCCATGCGTGGCAAACCCCTTCCGCTGTCGGCCTGGCTGTCCCAGCATCACGGTGTCCTGGTTGGTTTCGACCACACGGCTTTCCCTCCACCTCGTGTTCTGTTTCCTGTCCTTCAGGCATGAAGGGACCCCCTGCCGCCCTCGCTGCCTGCCCTCCCCGGCCCACAGCCGGCTGCGCTCCCTTCCAGAGCTGCCTTAAGAGTTGGCAGACATACACACCGTGGGATTGGGGCCAAGACCCCTCCCCTTCCGGGTTTGGATCCACTTGACAGCCTGGTGCAGGGAGGGGCTGCAAAGCTGCCCTGTACGATGGAAACGGTGTGGCTCACAGGTGTGGTCACATGACTTTGCCAAACCTTCCTCCAGAACTGGGCTGCGTCCTCCTTGGGCGTGGGGACCACGCTGCCCAAAGCCACACGCTGCCCAAAGCGCCCTCAGCCTTCAGTCCGGATGGTGGCCCTCAGCTCTCAGCCCACGTCACAGCCAGCTGGGGAGGCCCATGCCTGCCCCCTGGGCTTCTGGCCTTTCGGGGATCCCGATGGCTGTGATATGGTAGCGAGGGCTGAGAGCCACTGAAGAGGGCAGTTCGGGAAAGCAGGTGCACTCAGCAGAGACGCCAGGCCCTGGGACAGAGACGCTGGGCCCTGGAACTGAAAGTCCCCAGCTCCGGCTCCAGGAGAGCCTGGCACGCGCCTGCACACAGACACACGGCCAGGCCCACCCATGTGTACACACCCCAGGTGTGCACACCTCTGTTGTACGTGCATAACATACACAGATGCCCAGTGGCTTGTCGAAGGCCCAGACGGGCGTTCGTTGTCTGAAGAGTTTCTTGCCCATGGAGGTCAGGACAGCCAGGTGGCGGCCTCGCGGTGACAGTCTGGCGCTGCTTGGCTGGCTTCCAAACAGGAGCGGCCCCTCTGCCGGCTTCCACAGGTCCACAGAGGCAGGTCCACAGAGGCAGGTCCACAGAGGTAAGCTGCCTTCTATCAAATAGGTTTAAAGCGGCGCTGGTGAGCTGTTACCATGGCTACAGAAATGCATCTTTTCCTAAGAGTGTGAATGCACACGCACACAGACACGGCACACACCCGTGCACCCACAAAACACGCACGCACACGTGTGCACACACGCGCATAAAGATGACCGCACATGCCACACGCACACACGTGTACACGCATGCTGCACCCCAGGCTCTCACAGAGCCCCCCGTTCCGGCAGCGAGACGTCCAGGACGAGGACAGCGTGGTGCGCTACCTCCTCTTCAGCGCCCCTTGGGCTGTGCTCCGCTGTTACGCGGAGGACCTGGGTCTGAAGCTGCCCCTGCAGGTACCCAGGGCGCGCGGGGGGCAGAGAGGGCCTGGAGGCGCCCCACAGCCAGGATCGCTCGTGATGGCACCCCAGTTCCCGGGGGCAGCCAGCAGTGCTGACAGCCCTGGGGGCTCCCCACTCCGTGTCCCGGAGGGTCCCTGCCACCCCCCCCCCCCACCAATTCCACGGTGCTCCTAGAAGCCTTGTGGCCAAGTCGGGTGAGGGGTGGTGCCCCCACGGTGGGCTCAGGGGAGGGGCGGGCAGCGCGTGCGGCAGCCAAGGCTCTGAGCGGGCCATCTGGGCCCCCCTCGAGGCTGGACCCCCACCAGGCCCCCTGCTGAGGGCCAGCCCTGCAGGCAGGGGCACAGGGTGCAGGGGCAGTGGCTCCCAGTTGACCTCCGGTTGACAGGCCTGGGGGCTGCTCTACTGCCCAGTCTGTGGGCTGCCTGGGACCGTCATGGTGTGCGGGTGGAAAAAGAGATGTGCCACCACCCTCTTGCCCTCCTTGCTGTGAGAGGCTCTGGGCCTCAAATTGACCAGCAGAGCAGCCCTGGAGCCTGAGGCCCGGAGAGGGGAAGGGGCTCGCCTGGTCTTTCCGCAGGGCCCACAGCAGAGCCGGGGGAGGGCGGGAGCCCGGGTGCCTGGTTTGCAAACCCACACGCCCACACCCCACCGCCTGGTGTCCGCGTCCCCTCAGGACGGGGAGGGGCAACTGACAATTCCTTCCAGGAGTTGCCCGACCAGGCCTCCAACTGGGCAGCCAGCCTGCTGGAGTGGCTGTGGGGTCCCCAACATCCTGCTGGAGGACGTGCCCGACATGCCCCCCAAGTCTTACTCTTGCCAGTTCAAAGTGAGCAATCTGTCCAGGTAAGATGGCCCCACCACTCTGCCAGACAGCCTCACACAGGGCCCTGGGATGGATGAAAGAATCAACGAATGAGTGAACCAAAACCTGCTGCTCTTTCCCTAAACTCTCTGCTTCCCAGAGGTTTTCACCCAGGGCCTGGGAGTCTCAGGTGGGTGAGCTTTCGTGCATGTCTGCATTATCTACATGTCGTATGTATCAGTCAGGTAGGCAGGTTGTGCTGCGGAACAAGCATCCCCCAAACCTCAGTGGCTGGACGTGAAGGTCCACTTCCTGCTCAGCTCCATGTCCGTGGTGGGTGGGCAGGGTCCGTGGTGTCCTGGGGCCCAGGCGGGTGCAGGCTCCATCTCACACAGAAAATGCAAGCGGTCAGTCCACACTGGCTCCTGGATCCCTTCTTCCATTCACATTTTACTGCCCAAAGCAGGTCACACAGCCACACACCCAGCAGGCAGTTTAGGGCAGTGTCCAGGCCTGGGGGGACCCGTGTGGGTGGCCAGCACCAGAAAACCCCATGCTGAGGACACCTCCTTCCCGGGCTGGTGGGGGGATTCAGCCTCACTCACACGTGTCCCCACACAGGGAATCCCCAACGTTCTGGTGTCCCAGGGAGGGCCCTCTGGTCAACCACCTGTCCACACAGGCTACCACCAGACACCACCCAGAGGCCTCTGGTCCCGAGTTTGGAGCTTCAGGGGATGCAGATGTCCGTGGTCTCCTCTGCCCAAGTGCAGTCCACTGTCCCCCACCCTGGGGGGATTTCTGTGATGTCCTGCCGTACCCTCAGGAAAGGAAAAGGCCCAAACGGGAGCTGCCCATGCTGCCCGGTGGCGGTGGTCACTCCCTGAGGCCTGGCTGAGGCGCAGGCACCCGAGTTCTGACTCTGCGCCCACAGGTTCCTCGGGAGTGAGAACCAGGCCACCTTCTTCCCCATCACCTACAGGCACCAGATTGTGGGTGGGGTCCTGACCCAGCTCTGAGAGGCCTGTGGCCCCAGACCTCCCGGCCCCCAGCAGGCAGCAGAGGTCTCTGCGGACACAGGAAGGCTCGCCTTTGTCCTGACCAGAGGGATGAGGTCCCGGGGGGCGCTGGATGCTTGGAGGCTGCCCCCACCTCACTGCACAAGGGGAGCACAGCTGGGGCCCTGCTCCATGCCATTCAGGGCCCCCCAGGGCCCCGAATGGGTACCACCTTCAAGGACCTGTGGGACTTGCCAAGACCACGGGGACTGGGCAGGTGTGAGTCCAGTTGGTCAGTGAGGACGGGAACCACGGGCAGAGCCGACCAGAGGCTGAGCGTCCCTGAGACGCATGGGCAGCGCCTGGCCTATGGTGAGGGAGGGGCTGGGACAGGAACCGGCTGCTGACACCCGAAGGGCACAGGCCACGTGGGCTGCCCAGCAGGGGCTGGGCCGCGCCCGACACAGGCCTCCAGGTGGAAGCTGACTCCGGCCCAGAGCGAGGGCCCAGGGCGGGCTGCGCTTAGCCAGGGCGTGGGTTCACATCCAGACTCGACTCCCAGGAGCCGAGCGTCCCAGCCAAGGTCTCCCATCTACCAAGCGTGAGAACGATCGCCACCCTTGGGGGCTGTGTGAGCCGGTGACACGAGGAAGAGCTGGGTGTACCCTCGCCATCGTCGCCAGGAGGCCTCGGGAGGCTGTCTGTGGGCTCAGCCCCAAGACGGGAGGGCCCGGGTGTCCCTGCCCTGCCATCCCATGACAGGTGACCAGTGCCATCCCTGCCACCCCCAGCTGTTCGAGATCCTGGCCAAGACCCCGTACGGCCACGAGAGGAAACGCCTGTTTGGGACCGACCAGCTGCTGGGGGAGGGGGCCTTCAGCACAGCCTTCCCCCTGCACGACGTGAGTCCGGGGGCTGGAGGGGCGGGGCGGGGTGGTCAGGCTGCCGCCGGTGGGGAGTTTCTGGATGACGAGGACCCCAGGTCCCGCTGCGGCCTGTCGTCTCCCCGAGCAGCTTCTCTCTCGGGGGGATGGGGAGGTCACCGAGCCCCTCACAAGACCGGGGTGGGGAGGAATGTGCTCACCACGCCAGCTGCCACCGTACCGGACTCGGTCAGCCTTACCGTCACCCTTGACAAAATGCCCACTGCGTGGGTCAGGAGGCTGTTTACTCCCCATGAGGCCCCCAGAGCCGCACGAACGGGCAGCGGGGCCTCAGGGCCCCAGGTCAGTCCCGCACCCACTGCTGTGTGACTGGGGCACAGTCGGTCCCGGGAAGCCACCGAGGGGGTGAATGTGGATGTGCACGGGAAGTGCCTGGGCACTCAGGCCTGCTCCGTCACGCTCGGGGGGCCTCGCTCTCCCTGCTGGCCAGGGCTGCACGGCACGGGGTCGGCAGAACCCTCACCCAGAGACGCGGAGCCCGCTCTGGACCACGGTCACTGGCTCCTCCCAGGGCCACCCCTCCAGGCCCTTCCTCTGCCCTGGACTCGGACCCCAGGCCGAGGGGCTCAGCACAGATGTCCCCTCCTCAGAGAGGCCTTCCTGGACCCCCAGCCCCCAAAGTGATTCTTTTGCCCTCGAGCAGCAACCCTGCATCCTGGGGTTGGTCTGCCGTGTGCCCATGCTGGGCCAGGGGCCACCTGTGGGTCTCGCCCTGCCCTGAGGCCCCCCACACCTAGACTAGTGCCGGGCTGGGGGAGGGTGCCCAGACCAGCCTGGATCCTCCCCGCCCGACCGCTTCTCATCCCCAGGGCCCCTTGACGACACCCCCAGAGGGCCCACGGGCCCTGGGCCTCACCCAGCGGCAGGTCCGGCTCCAGTCCTGGGCCCGCTGGCGCCAGTGGCACAAGTACCAGCCTCTGGACCACGTGCGCAGGTACTTCGGGGAGAAGGTGGCCTTCTACTTCGCCCGGCTCAGTGAATCTCGTGCCCACCGCCCTCGGGGCCTCCTGGGACCCCAGCTTGGTCTTCAGGGTAACAGTTTGCTAATGGGTGCCCCCAAGAGGGGCGCTGGGCCGGGGGCTCAGCCACCGGCCATGCTGACCCCTCCTAGGCCAGCGCTCCCTGGCTGAGCCCCGCCCCTGCCCCACCACCTGGCCCCATAACGTAACCCAGCACTGGGACTGTTCTGGGACCCCCCATGCGCTGGTGAGGGACCGGGAACCCCCTTCTGCAAGCCAGGGCCCCCTTTCGACTCCAGCCCCCAATGTCCCTGGCCCGCCAGACACGTCCTGGGAAGCCCTGGGCCACCCCAGGAACTCCTGACCTGGCGGAGGTCGCCCCTGCCCGGGGTCCAGGGAGAGCCGCCCTCTCACCTCCTCCAGGCAGGCTGGCACCCTGGGGATAGCTGTCTGTCCCGGGCGGCCCCAGGTCTTGCTCTCCTCATGGGCTCATGCCCCCCACCCCCGCCCAGCACAGTCTCGCCCCGCCCACCCCCCCGTCCTGCACTCCAACCTTGTGAAGTACTTTCTCGCCCCAAAGACGATGCGCCTGCCCTCAATCACGCATGCACACGTCTGTCAAGATGGCGAGCAGTGCTGGGGTGCTGAGCAGGGCGGCGGTTCCTGCCCTTGTGGAGTGTACCGGCCTCGGGTGACACGAGGAGAGGCCACCCATAGCCACTGGGGACCCGGATGGGGCGGGGGTGTGGCTGTGGCCAGAGCGTTGGCGCCCAAGGCACAGCCCACATGTGAAGGACCCGCAGCTCCATCTCGGGGCCAAGGAGAGCCGGGGCCCCAGGAGGGCAAGGCCAGACCGCAGGGCCATGGGGGGCACGACAGGTGGGGTCCTCGTCTCGGTCCTGGACAGACTTGCATTTTACAGAGGTCACTCTGGCCCACGCAGGGCAGACAGGACACCAGGCTGGGGTGGATCTGGGCTTGACCCGTGAGAGGCAGACAGGGTGCACACTTGAGGGCTTGGGGGTGACTGAGGGGCCTGGCCACGGTGGGGTGGGGTGCAGAGCCGGAGGCATCCACAATGACCCCCAGTCACCCAGGACTGGAGTCCGGTGGGTGATGTGCCTCTCAAGGAGGGGACACCCATCCTGGGCATGTTGGCTGGAGGTGAATGGGGCTCAGGAAAGGGGTGTCCGGGAGGCGGGAAGCACAGTGGGCTGGAGCCCTGGGGGGTCAGGTGCCGAGGTCAACATGGGGTGGTCCAGAGTCCCGGGTGGGGCGAGGAGGGCGGAGCTGTGCCCAGAGCTGCCAGGGGGTTCCTCCCTGAGGACCGGTCCCCTCACAGCTTCCTAGAAGGCCCCCACCCCTGCTGGCTGCATGTGGTCCCCAGAGGATGTGCGGCTGTGTAGACCCCCACCTGGGGCTCAGCCCTGCGCTGGGTACCCAGGCCACCCACAGCCAACTGCCAGGGTTTCCCCGCCCGGGCCCTGACAGCTGACCCCGGCGTCCCCCTGCAGGTCTCTACACAGGCTGGCTTGTGCCAGCGGCGGGGGCGGGCACACTGGTGTCCCTGGTGGGCTGTCTCATGGTGTCCTCAGACGCACCCAGGTAGTGTCCTCTCCCCTCAGCTCCCAGGCCTGCCCCTTGCCTCCTGAGGTGGGTGTGTGGTCAGAGGGACCCCCAGGTGCCAGGCCCTGTGCAGAGCTGGGGGTAGAGGTGAGCACTGAGCACACCCCTGCCTTAAGGATGTCACGGAGGCCCTGCCCGCGAGCGCGGCTGGAAGGCTGGCAGATGTCACGGAGGGCCCTGCCCGCGAGCGTGGCTGGAAGGCTGGCAGGTGGGCAGGATGCTCCCAGGTGGACACAGGTGGGCAGGTGTGCTCCCAGGTGGACACAGGTGGGCAGGGTGATCCCAGGTTAATTTTATTGGCACTCGTCCTTGTTTCTTACAATAGTGTAAACTTTTCTTACAATAAATAAATAACTGGACTTGGGTTTTATCCTATTATGGAGCTGAAATTTCAAAACGTTATCTCCAAAATTATCATTGCATACATTTTTTAAAAGAAATGCTGGGCCTGGCAAAGACAGTGTGGGGAAGGAGAGGGCAAGAGGGTGGGGCTGGGGGAGGGCCGCCTCCCCAGCCCCCACATCTGCCCTCCCCGCCCGGAAGGCAGGAGCTGTGCGGCAGTGGGGACAGCTTCGAGCCCTGGACTGCCCCTTCTGGCTGCTCTCCGGCGCCTGTGCCCTGGTCCAGGTACGAGGGGCAGGTGAGGCGAGGAAGGCAGCCCCCTGGGTTCTGGCCCCGCCCCGCCCGTAAGCCCAGCTCGGTCACCACCTAAGGCAGAGCCCTCTGTGAGTTACGTAACCCGGCGGCAAGGTCCCCACTGGGCTGGAACTGCGACTGGCGCCCCCCTCGCAGCACTCAGCAGAGAGCCTGCACCAGCAGACGTCCATCTGGAGCCTTTACTGTTATTGCTGTTATTATGTACGGCTGGCCAAGAAGGTCAACTGGAGGACCCCCGAGCAGATAAACCCTGAAGTTCTCAGGCACAGCCGGACTGAGCAGAATTCAAGAGGCCGGGGCGAGGGGCTCCTTGGGGTCCTCAAGCCCTCTGGGTCCCGTCAGCCCGCACACTTCCAGGGTGTGTCAGCTTTTCCGTGGGAACAGCGGCTTCACCGGCATCCCATACTCCCTGGGCCTCGAGCCCTGGTGCCCAGGAAGGACCCACAGACAGAGATACCTTTGACACACTGCTGGGAATCCATCTGTACCAGTTTCCTAGGGCTGCTGTGACAAATTACCACAAACGGGGGGTTTAAAACAACAAATTGATTTTCTCACAGTTTTGAAGGCCAGAGTCCAGTATGGAAGGGTTAGCAGGGCTGGTTCCCTCTGGAGAACTGGCTCTGGGCCTCTGTCCTGGTTTCTGGTGGCTGCCAGGAATCCCACTGTTCACTGGCTGAGGCTGCATCTCTCCCATCTCTGCCTCCGTCTTCACATGGCCTCTCCCTCTGTGTGTCTCTGTGTCTGTCTCCCCTTCTCTTATAGGGATTTGTCATTGGTTTTAGGCCCTCCCCCTAATCCAGGGTGCTCTCATCTGGAGACCCTTACCCTGATTACACATGCAAAGCCCTTTTTTCCAAGTAAGGCTATATTCTGAGGTTCCAGGTGGACATATCTTATGGGGGCCACAGTTCAATTCACTACAGTCCACCCTCTGGCCCCCAAAATTTTATGTCCATCCCATGTGCAAAATACATTCACCCCCAACCCAGTGTCCCTGGAGTCTCACCCACTGCAGCATCAACTCTAAGTCCCAATCTCATCTAAATTATCTAACCTGGGTACGGTGAGACTCTGGGCGTGGGCCCTCCTGGGGCGACCTTCCTCCCTCCCTGTGCACTAGGAGACGAGTCACTGCCTCTAGAATACACTGATGGGCACACATAGGACAGGCGTGGCCTTTCCTAAAGGGAGGGACAGAAGGGAGTGAAGGACCACCAGTCCCAAGCACGCGTGAACCGCACGCCCCCGCCGCAGGCTGGCCGTTTCTTCGACCACGGCGGCACTGTCTTCTTCAGCTTGTTCATGGCGCTGTGGGCCATGCCGCTCCGGGAGTTCTGGGAGCGGAAGAGCTCCACGCTGGCCTGCCGCTGGGGCTGCTCCGACTACGAGGACATCGAGGTGGGTCGTCCCCCGACAGAGGCCGCTCCCTGAGCGCGCACCCCCGCTAAGCACCGGCTCCCCTCCAGGAGCGGCCAAGGCCCCAGTCTGCCGCCTCTGCTCCCACAACAGCTGTGAACCCCATCGCCGGTGAGGGTGAGCCCTACTTCCCCAAGAGAAGCCGCCTGCACCGGGTACTGGCCGGCTCCGCGGTGGTCATGACGATGGTGAGGGGTCTCCGCTGCCGTCCGCCCCCCATCATGCCTCTGTCCTCCTGAGCCTCATGGGGCAGCTGCATACCCCTTCCTGCCTTGGGGCTGGGGCCTGATGCTTCCTCTGGGACCCACAAGACCCTCGATGTCCTCAGAAAGGCCCCCGTGTACCTGGGTTCCAGGGAGGGGCCAAGCTAGGGGATCTGTAAGAGGTGTGTGTCGGGCAGGGGGCTCTGGGAAGGTTTCCCGCATGGCTGTGGGCCCAGGGCATCTTTCAAGCATGGCGGCGGCGTGGGGGGGGGGGGGGAATCCCAGCACAGGGGTCCACCTCACCCTGTCTTGTCTTCCAGTCAGAGGGGCTTCCTAACTGACCCCCTTAGATGTCAAGGAATTCCCAAGTACGAGGGGAGTAGGAGGAATGGGTCTTGAGCACCTGGGGCTGACAACAATGCACAGAGGCCCCTCTGACAGCCGGAGGTCAGCCACCCTCTAATTCTCAATGACTGCCCTCCCCCACCTCTCCCTGCCTGCCACCCCCCCACTGCCCAGCAACCCCACCAAGAAGGGGCAGGGAGCACAGCCTGGTCTAGGAGTGGGAGCAGCGACGGAGCTGCCGTGGGGGGTGTGGCTTGAGGGCGCTGGGGTGCCAGGGCTGCAGCAGCGGGGCTCAAGCACCTGGCTGCCCCACGGGCGGCCGTGGTGGTCATGTGCCTGGTGTCCATCGTCCTGCACCGGGCCATCATGGCCGTCACCGTGTCCAGGCCAGACAACACCCCCCTCGCAGCCTGGGTGAGCTTCCACTGCTCCTGCTGGGCAGGTGGTGGGCTCTGATGACCCCTCCGTCACCCTGCCATCTCCTATCAGGCGTCACGCGTCGCCAGCCTCATGCGGTCCACGGTTAACCTTGTCTTCATCCTCAGCCTCTCCAAGGTCTACGTGGCCCTGGCCTGCGTCCTGACGAAATGGGGTGAGTGCCGAGGCCGGCGGGGTGCTGACCAGGGACCCAGCCCTGCTGGACCGAATCAGAACATGACTTTTGTCATATCTGAATGAGGCACGGGTGGGACGTGCCGCATCCTCCCCCCAAGGTCCCTTAAATGGCAGTGAGCAGGGCCTCGGTGGGGGGAGAGGGGGGCACCCCAGGCCTCGCCCCGCATCGGCAGGAATCCTTGCCCGTCTCTGCCTGCCTCTCCCCCCTTTCTCTGACCCCCTTCCATTTCCTAAGGACAAATCCATCCGTTCCACACATTGCACAAGTTGCAGTCCTGGTCTAGGAGAGGGACAGAGGTCAGCGCACAGCGAGAGAGGCCGGTGCGGGCCCAGAGTGCCGCGGAGAGAAAGGGGGGTGGGCAGGCGGCCCGGGGAGAGGCTCCAGGTGAGGGTCCAGGGACAGGGCCCTCGGGGAGCCACCGGTAACGTTCCTGCAACGGTGGGGCTGTGTGTCCCGCTCCGGCCCCACCTCCACCTCGGCACCTGCTTGCTGGGCGCCCTCTCGCCCAGCCCCCAGACCGGTGCCCCAGTCCGCTTTCCTGAGCCGCATCATGTTACTTTTTACTGTCACTTGCCCCAGCTCTTCTTTTACCAACCTAACGCTTTTAGATGGTTTTACAGTTAGAAACGCCACACTTGGCCCCCTTCTTGAATGAATTTCTTTAAAAGACCCGGGCGACGCGGCCCTTTCCTCACTTCCTGCGCCGGTGAGGTGCTGACGACAGGCGCTCGCTGTGCCGCAGAGACGCACCGGACGCAGACCAAGTTCGAGGACGCCTTCACCCTCAAGGTGTTCATCTTCCAGTTCGTCAACTTCTACTCCTCGCCCATCTACATCGCCTTCTTCAAGGGCAGGTCAGCGCGCGGCACCCGCCGCCCCCTGCCCGGCCGCGCCCCGGCCACGCCCACACCGACCACGCCCAGCTGGCCACGCCCCCATCCGGCCACACCCCCATCGCTCTCGGCCCCGCCCCGCCACCCGCGGCCCGGCCGCGCCACACACGTCGGTCCCGCCCTCGCCCCGCCCACTGTGGGCTCCAGACACGCGGGGAAGGCGGGGGCGGCGCAGGGGTCCGGCTCGCGGTGCCCCTCGTGCTTCCGCCAGGTGGGCTGCAGGCGGCCGCGGGAGCAGAGGCATGGTTCTCCCCCAGGTTCGTGGGCCACCCGGGCAACTGCCACACCTCGCCTGGGGTCCGCAGCGAGGAGGTGAGCGCGCGAGGACCCCGCCTTGTGCGCTCCCTTCGCCTTCCGTCAGCCGCTCTTCTGCCCCCGCCCCGCCAACCCCTGCGCACCGCTCTGCCCCTCCCCAGACCCCACTCGGGACAGCCGTCCACGGAACACTCACAATCCGCGTGTCCCCGATGGCACCCGATTCACACCTGAGCCGAGCTCCAGTCACAGGGATGGACCGTGAGCCGCTTTCGCGGCCACGAGCTCGGCTGGCACATGGGGGGTGCAGAGGCTGGCGACCCTCACGGGGCTTCTCCCCAAGGCGCCCCCTCGCCCCACCCCCCAAGCACAAGCAGGCTCACCTGCACAGCCCAGCAGCTTTGAGACCCAGGGTGAACCTGTTTTTCCAGAAAGTGGAAGCTGGTTTGTGCAGGATGAAGAATCACTGTAGGGTGGGTTCCCCCAGAGCAGACCCCCAGGCAAAGACCCGGACTCAAGTAATGGGTGTGGGTGTCACCCTGGGAAGCATGCAAGGGGCAGGGGCTGTGCAGAAGGAGGTGCACCCACGAGTACTTGAGGGGGGGTCACCACTGTGGGCTTGTGAGCTCAACCGTGCCCCACGCCCTCTGAGACACTGTAGAAAATCCCTCAAAATGTGCATGTGGTTCCTTACTGGCTGGGGGCCAAGCGCACCACGAAGCAGCATGAGTGGGTGTCTTGAACAGTCCACAGGTGGCCTCTAGGCTGGGCCAAGGGGACCCGGGTGGGAGTCCAACAGCTCCTGTGGAGCACCTCACCTGAAAGACCCTCTTCTCCCTGATGCAGGAGGGAGAAGAGCAACTTCCCACGGGTCTGGGCTGTGACCCAACCCGACAGCTGCCTGCAAAGTGGCTGCCCCCCAAGGGACACTCTCCATTTTCGCATGAGAGGGGAGGGGCTTTCCAGGGACAGGGCAGGTGGGACCACAACTCAGGGCATGACTGCACGTGAGGTACAGCAGTCAGGCAGCTTTGTTATCAGTTATCAGTGGGAGGAGCTCCCAACTCAAAACGGTTTCAACACAACGTGGAGTTTCATCGGCTCCTCTGTTGAAAATACAGGACTCTGTGAACTCAGGTATGGCTGGATCCAGGTGTTTAAACAATGTTGCACTGCTTTCCCAAGCATTGGCTGGTTCCTTAGGCAGGCTCTCCTCACCTGGTAGGGAAGACATTCTGCAGTGTGGGCTGACATCCCAAGAGCACAGGACGACACCCTCTAGCTTAGTGGCCAGTGCAAGGCATGCTGTCCCACAGGCTCCCCATAAAAGCCCCAGGCCCACCTCTCACTGGCTTGATCAGGTCACTGATTGGTGAGGCCTGCCTGCATCCTGGGTCCTCCCTGGAGCCACAGGCTAGGGTCAACCCCATGTGACCCCACGTGGGTTCCCAGAAGAGCCCAGGGTTGCCGTATAGCCGTGCTTCTGGTGGTCCCGTGTCAGTCCGCCCGCGGGACCTGGGGAAGACTGCGGGGGCTTGAATGAGGTCAGGAAGGGGGAGGGAGGGAAGGAGGGTCTCTGCAGTCCTCAAGGTGCCCCTGGCATGTCTGAAAGGGGGATGAGGGCATGGCAGGGGCCACCTTCGAGGCACAGAGAAGGATAGGCAGCCGTGAGGCTGGTCCCTCCCACAAGCTAATCTGGAGCCCTGATGCTGTAGTGTGCGGCCGGAGGCTGCCTCACTGAGTTGGCACAGGAGCTCCTGGTCATCATGGTGGGCAAGCAGATCATCTACAATGTGCAGGAGATTCTTGTCCCGTGAGCCACCCACCCCAACCCATCCCTGGGAAGCATCCAGGGACCGTGGGACCCGGAAGTGTCTGGGGCCGCAGCCCCCAGTCCAGCCCCAGCTGGGAGAAGAGGTTGGGGGGAAGGCAGGTCCGGCCCCTCCTGGACCCCAGTGACTCCGGTGCTGTGGGGGAGGGTCGGCCCCAGCCACCTGCCCCACAGGCTCTCTGACGCCTCCACCCCGTGTAGTTGCGGCACGTGCTTATTGAGTTCTCTTGCCCAGGGGCCAGCTTTGGAGGGGAGGAAGCCTGGGTTCCTGTGCCCTGCCCCATCCATGCCGGTCCATCCTGTCTGCAGCCCACTGTGGCTGGGCCGGGGCGTTCTTAACGGGGACACTGGGTTCCCACCTCCCCAGTGCCACCCACTGGCACCACTGGGGCCCCAATCAAGGCAACTGGGGCCCCTCCCATGCCAGAGCCCTTGCAATGGCCTGTCCAGGCATGGCCTCTTATCCAGCCCGAGGCTGGACCCAACCTGGACGCCCTCCAGCATCCCCACACACCCACTCTCCCTGTGATGGCCGCTCCCTGGCAACACTCCCGGGCTCCCGAGACCGTGGCTGTCAGACCTTGGCCAAGCCACGTGCCCTCTGTGGGCGTGGCCCTGACTCTCAGGGCAGGTGGTGCCACGAAGCGGAATTCAAGATTACAACAGGCAGGTGTAGCTGGGCTAGTGAGCGACACACATGCACGCACGTGCACCCCACTGTCCTCATCTGCTCCCTCCCAGCCCTGACACAGCTCCCGGCGCCTCCTTACCGTTCCGGGAGGAATCAATCCCCCCACATCTCCTCTGAGTGACGCTGACTTGCCTGAGGGCTCTGCAGGGGAGCTTGGCACGCCCTCGCCCCCACCCCTGCTGCCGCCCTCGCCCCCACCCCTGCTGCCGTAGGTGCAAAAGGCCTCACCCTCGCACTGCCCGCCCTGTGGCCCCAGACCCTCCTCCTCCTGCTGCCCTTTGCTTGCAGAGCGACCAGGACCCGGCTTGGGAGGACAGGGCCATCGTCCTGGGGGTTTCTGTCTCCAGGGAGCTAGGGGGCTGGTGGCAGAGGTCCCGGCTCCGCTCCAAGGAGAGGAAGGCAGGGCTGGCCAGGTGCCCTGGGAGGCAGGCAGACTTCGAGCTTCTGCCCTTCCAGGGCCTCTTTGACGGGCACCTTGAGATGGGTAGGAGCCATGGCGGTGGCCGCGGCCACCGTGCGCCGGGAGGGGCAGCCGTACTACTGAGGGGGGCTTCCAGCCTCAGCATTCCTGTCTACATCTGCCTTGAAACATGATGTAGGGGTCCCTGATGGAGCCAGGCCTGCAGAGGTCAGGAATTGTGGCGGCCAGGGTGGGGAGCGCCCAGGAAAGCCTGGCTGAGGGCAGCAGTGGCAGCAGCCTGGGCGCTGGGGTTTGGAAGAGGACCTGGGGCAGTTGATGGGGCTCTCTTGGAGTGGCCTTAATCTCCCCCCGCCCTGGAAAGCCTGGGCCAGAGCCCCCTGTAGGAAATGAGGAGAGAAGTGGGGTACTCAGGAGAGCCGGCCCTGGGGGTGAGGGCAAAGGCCCCCTGAGAGGTAAGTTTACACCTCTGGGGAGTTGATTTTGTCCAGACATTTTCTCAATGCCCGCACTCTTCGCTGGACCCTCCAGTGCCCTTGCCAGGTGGAGGCCTAGGCCTGGGGCTCATTCCCCGCATGGGGTGACTGCAGTTTTTGAGGCCAGAGTCCGCACCTAATGCGGGCACCGGCCCCTGCAGCCAGGCCCTTCTCTTTGGTAACAGGGGAGAGAGTCACGGCACAATCTGAAGTGCTGCATCTGAGCCAACACATTGCTGTGAGCTCCCCGGCAGCCACAGCAAAGGGGGACAGTAGTGGCGTCGTTCTGTGGCGAATCACGAGGGAGAGACACGGTGTTTCGTGACAGCGTGAGCCGGGTTGACCTGTGTCTCTACTCCACTGGGCAAGAGGCAATGGGACCCCATGCTCTCCCTAGGAATTTTACCTAAGGGCCAGGAACCCCTTTCAAGGAGCCCCTTCCTAGAATCAGCCCTAAAATCAGAAGCAGGTTCTACTGCCACGAGTCCACAGGGTGACAAGCAGTGGGGAGGACTGTTAGAGTCCCTGACCTCAGGGAGCATGGGGTGGCCCAGGACCAGCCAGAAACGCATCCAACTCGGGGACAGCAGTCCCGGGAGGCTTCCTGAGGGAAGGAGCCCTGCTGCCGAGCCTGCGGGATGAGTAACAGGCAGGAGGAGCAGGAATGGCCAGAGGCCAGGGCTGCTGTGCACAGGCAGGGGCTTCCCCTGAAGGGCGCAGGTGAAGGGTTTACGGTAGGCGGTGTCGGCCATTGGTCGCAGGCGCGCGTGGCCCTTCCCACCAGCTGCAACCGGGCGGGCAGGGGTCAGGGTTGGCGGGCCGTGGCTACCGGAGGGCCTGGCGGCGACCACCGACCCCCGCAGTGCTGCACTCCGGCTTCATCACCGTCTTCGTGGCCGCCTGCCTCCTCGCGCCGCTCTTCGCCCTGCTCAACGACCGGGTGGAGATCCGCCTGGACGCGCGCAAGTTCGGCCGCGAGCGCCGGCGACCCGTGGCCGAGTGCGCGCAGGACATCGGCATCTGGTTCCACATCCTGGCGGCCATCACCCGCCTGGCGGTCATCGGCAACGTGAGCGCGCGGGGCCGGCCCGGGGTCGGGGAGTGTCCGCGGGGGAGAGCGGGGCCCGCCCGGGGTCGGGGAGTGTCCGCGAGGGAGAGCGGTGCCGGGCGGGGCGGGGCGGGGCGGGGAGAGCGGGGCCGAGCGGGGCCGAGCGGGGCCGAGCGGGGCGGGGCGGGGCGCGCGGCCTCGCCGGCCGCCCAGGCCTTCCTGCTGGCCTTCTCGTCCGACTTGCCGCCGCGCGCCTACCACCAGTGGAGCCGCGCCCGCAACCTGCGCGGCTCCGTCAACTTCACGTTGGCGCGCGCCCCGCCCGCTTTTGCCGCCCCGCCCCACCGCACGTGCAGGTGAGGAGGTGCCGGGGGCGGGGCTCCTACCGGGAGGGGCGGGGCTGGGAGGGCCTCGCGCCCCTCGCTTCCCGCCTCCGGGGCCTCGCCAGCCGGGGGTGCTGCCGTGCGGGAGGGGTCGTGATCACCAACCCCATTCCTTCCATGGGTACAAGCTTCTTTACTTTTTCTAGTTCTTCTTGAGTCAGTTTTGGTATTTAGTATTTGTTTTTACGGAAAACTGTTTCAGTTAAGCTTTAGAATGTAACGACATGAACTTATATTCTCTTAAGACCTCGTTTTGTAGTTATGGCCCCATTTTCTTTCCAGATATAGTACGTGTATTTCCTCTTGAAAATCAATTTTCTGGAGTTGAAACCTTAACGCATTTCAGACTTCTTGGGTTTTAATAAACAAATTATGTGTCTATAAATTTATTTGAACATACTTTTTATAAATTTATTGATTTTTGGCTGCTTTGGGTCTTTGTTGCTGTGCGTGGGCTTTCTCTAGTTGTGGCGAGCTGGGGCTACTCTTCGTTGCAGCGCGCGGGCTTCTCATTGCGGTGGCTTCTCTTGTTGTGGAGCACGGGCTCTAGGCGTGCGGGCTTCAGTAGTTGTGGCTCGCGGGCTCCAGAGTGCAGGCTCAGGAGTTGTGGCGCCCAGGCTTAGTTGCTCCACGGCATGTGGGATCTTCCCGGACTAGGGCTCGAACCCGTGTCCCCTGATTGGCAGGCGGATTCTTAACCACTGCACCACCAGGGAAGCCCCTGAACATACTTTTTAAAAGCTTCATTCCACTAGTGTTGATAATACGTCTATCCTTCACTTCTAAATATTTCATCACTTCAATTGTGATTTACCTATTTATCCATGAATCACTTAGGAAAGTAATTTCCCAAACACACAGAGTTTTGTTTTTGCTACTTTTAAAAAATCATTTGTAGTTTAACTGCATGGAGGTCAGAGAGCCTGAAGAGTTGATATGATGTAAACCTCACACTTGTTGAGTCTTCCTTTAGGATCTGCTGGTCACAATGGATTTTTGCATACGTTTCAAGTGAACCTAAACAGAATCTTTATTAATTTTGCAGCAAGGTTCTATACATACCCATTAGGTCAGGCTTCTAAACTTTATTGTTCAGACTTTAATTTTACTACTGGAAGAAGACAAAACACTTTTAGTCATTTGTTAATCACAACTCTGGTGTATTTCATTAACTTCTGTGGCTACAGTGTTTTCTTATGCATTGTCTTTCCTCTGAGTTCATTTTTCTTCTCCCTGAAGTTTATCCTTTAATAGGCACTTTTAGGAACGGTGTGGCTGGTAAACTCTTAAGTATGTTCACTTTGTCCTTCAAATGGCAGGTATAAAATTCTAGGTTAAGGGTTATTTTCCCTCAGCTCTTTCTAAATATTTCCCTTTCGTGCACTGGCTTTTCTTGTTAGAAGCATTCGTCGCATTTAAGATTTTTTTCTCATTTTCCTTGATTTGTGTCTCTAACAGGTACCTGTCATGGTAGGGTTTATTTATGTTTCTCACTGAGACTCAGCAGGTGCCACTGGTCTAGAGTGATGCCTTTCTTTAGTTCTGGAACAACTGCACTCTATGCCTCAGGCAGTGCTTCTCCGGCTCCCTTACCTTCTCTGCTGTTGGAGCATCTCCATTCCCCCGTGTGTCTTGAGCACTCTCTCCTGTTTGTCTGTCTTTCTGGGCCTCAGCACTGCGTAACTGTCTTCCAGCTCCCACGGTGTGTCCCTTCTGTCCTGTCTCGTTTAGCCACTTAAAGTATAGCCCATTCTTTGGGGAATTTTTATTTTCAAGATTTTTGGCTTTTTTCTTTTCCTACAAAGTTGGCCCTGGTAATGCTTTCTTACCACAACACAGAAATACGGGAGGATGTGAAAGGACGGCAAGATGGCCATTCAATCTGGACTAGCCAGCAAAGCCCAGCGTCGTGCTCAGGATAGCAGAGGGGCTGGCCGGGCAGGCAGTGCCGGCAGGGCCGGCAGCTGGTCTCACATAATGGCATGTTCTCCCGGTGCAGGTAGGTTGACATCACCTGTAGAAGCACAGACGTCCTGGGTTGTCACATCTGCGGGATGAGGAGGCATTTGCCACCGTGGGGCTCAGTTCAGTCTGGTAGGGGAATGGGCCAAGGCAGCCCCTCCACCCCTTTGAAACCCCAAGAGTTACAGCAAAAGGTACTGTCCGAGCAGCCTGCGTGGGGACGTTCCCTGCTTCCAGCACCCTCGGTGGTAAGCCCAGCCGGTGGGGAGGAGGAGGAGAAGCTGAGAAGTGCATCTGGCACCCTCAGCCCGGCTCCCCACTGAGCCCCGTGTCTCCTGCAGGTATCGGGCTTTCAGGGGGGATGATGGACGTCATGCCCGGACCCACTGGAATCTTCTGGCCATCCGCCTGGCCTTCATCATCGTGTGTGAGGTACCAGCGTGGTGGGCCCCACTCCCCACCCCCAGTACTTTGCCTAATCCCAGGACAAGGTGCGCAGGGGTTGGCGTGACCAAGGGCGCTCACTGCTGTGTCACCTTGGTCAGGTCACAGTCCTCTGCCTGGCCCCCGTCTCCAGCCGTGTGGACATCAGAATGCCCTGGGCCCTGCGGAGTGTCCCGCGGAAGCTGGGGGTGGTCTCTGTCGCTGTGGCCTCTGCCTCTTCCAGGAGTTTCCCTTTCTGCACTGATGCTTTTGCTGTCCAGCTCAACCCACACCTGGGGAGCAGGTGCCCACATACGGCCCCACGAAGGCCACTCTGGGCACTTGTTTTGCCAAGGGGTGAGGGTGCCCTGCCCCCTGCTCCCAGCACATGGCGTTCTCCGTCGGCCGGGTCCTTGACCTCTTGGTGCCTGACATCCCCGGATCTGTGGAGATCAAGGTGAAGCGGGAGTGCTACCTGGCCAAGCAGGCGCTGGCCGAGAACGAGGTGAGCGCCCCGCCCCCCGTGCTCTGCTGCTGTCCCGCGCCTCCTCTGCCCTTTCCTGAAAACAGGTTCTTTTTGGAACAAACGGGGCGGAAGAGGACCAGCCCTTGGGCTCAGAGATGAATCTGGGCCCACAAGCCTAGGCTGCCAGGAGCCAGAGGCACAGGGGTCGCCCTGAGAGCAGCCCCACCTGGAGGGCGGGCGGGAGATGCGGAGCAGTCAAAGGCTCACCACCCTCAGAGGCCACAGCCCGTCTCCTGGCCCCTCAGGCCTCCCCGGCCTGCTGTGGCGCCCACGGCCGGCCAACTGCAGCGTGGTACCTGGAGCGCTGGGCACGCCGTGCCCGGGGGACCCCGGGGGTATCAGGCAGCTCCTGCCCAGCCCCACGGACCAGTGCTGTCTCCTCACTCCCCTGGGGCAGGACGGCTCCGGTCCTTCCAGCCCCTGCCCCTCACCCTTCCCCATCCTCTCGCAGGCACAGGAGGTGGCTTCCACCGAGGGCTGCTCCATTCACACTTCCATCCCCCTCGGCCCTTCGGCGAGGCTCATCTCCTGTCCTCCGTCTTCTCTCCCGTGCTCCCCGCACATGCTCTCCCTCGGATGGCGATGGCGGCGTCCCCTCTCCAGCCCCGCCCCTTCCCACCCTGTCCACGCAGCGTCTTGCGCAACCTGCTGGGAGTCTGCTCGCCACCCCCGCCCCGTCCGCTGCATCCCCGTCCCCACAAGGCCTGCAGGTCTGTCTTCTCATCTTGAGCCCCTTTCCCTTCCAGCCTGTCCACAGCCTCTGAGCCGCCCTCTCCTCTCCTCCTGTGGCACCACCTGACGCCCCAGGCGGTGCGCTCTGAGGAGGGGGCACCCCCGTCTCTCCGGGCAGCGAGCGCCCAGATGGGGAAGGTTTGGAAGGAGATTGAACTTTATCCCCTGACCAGTGAAGTGCTTGGAGGAAAGGACATTCCTGCGATGCTCGGTGCATCTCCTTCTGGAAGTCTGCCTGTCTGGGTGCACGTGGTCATCTTCAGAGCTGGGAGCTTAACGGTACCTGCAGTTCGACTTCGTCCGCTGACTGGCTTCACGACCTCTTTCTGTGTTTACCTTCTCCTCGCTCGGGTCACACAGCACCTCCCAACTTCGCCATCTGCTTACCGTTCTCTTGCTCTGCGGTTAGAAGTCACATGGCATAAACGCCCAGAGACACTGTGCCCACCTTCGATTTCCTTAGGGGACGCTCCTCAAAGTGCACAGCAGTGTCAAAAAGGGCACATGATTTTTAAAGCGCTTTGATGCACTGCACCACCGCCCAGCTTCTCCCCAGAACTGCCGGTTGACACATTTAAAAACCCACTGCTCTGGGCCTCAGGCAGCACTGAGCATTTCTTGACCAGTGGGGCTGAGGCTGTGGTGTGGCCACTGGCATTTTTTTTGAATCTGCCAGTTGCTCACCCACTGTTTAGAAAATGAGCTGTCCTTCCGCTTGTGGGTGGTGGGGCTGCACGCACCATGCCCTTGTCACCAAATCCACAAGTATTTTCTTGCAGATGGTTGCTTTGTTGTTGTTGTTTCTGTTTCAAACTTTTTAAATTTTAAAGTAAATTTATGGAAACATAAGAAACGCTAGGTCACACCTTGGGCTTTCATGAAGTGAGCACACCAGCGTAACCAGCTTTTGAACGAAGACGCAGCCCTGATCACAAGGACGCGGTCCTGACAACGACCTTCCCACACCACCCTCCTCCTCCCACCTAGAGTAGCCACCACCTTGGCCTCCACTGGAGGGACGGAACGATGGAACCCACAGGTGCGACCTTTTCCAGGGGCCGCACCACCAGAAGCCTTCCCTGCAGCGTTGTGCGTAACTGGCCCACCCCGGCTGCTGTGTCAGCTCCCTGAAGGAAGACGGCCACTGAGCCGTTCTGCCCAGCTCTTGGGGACAGCGCTGCCTTCAAACTTCGTCCACAGCTCCTGGCGCCCGCTGGCGCCCCCGCAGGGCGCACGTTTAGGAGTGGGAGGTGCCGGGTCGCTGTCCACCCCCAACAACGCCTCCTCCCAGCGTGGTGGCCCCTGCGGGAACAGTTAACACAGGGCTGAGAACCCTAGGCCAGCTGGGAGAACTGCGCCAAATATCTGTGGGTGTCCAGTTACCACTCAAGAGCATGCTGAAGACACCCCTGGTTTCACAAGACTGAGCACAAGGGCTTCCCTGGGGGCGCAGTGGTTAAGAATCCGCCTGCCGATGCAAGGGACACGGGTTCGAGCCCTGGTCCAGGAAGATCCCACATGCCGTGGAGCAACTAAGCCCGTGTGCCACAACTACTGAGCCCGTGCACCACAACTACTGAAGCCCGCGCACCTAGAGCCCTCGAGCCACAACTATGGAAGCCTGCGCGCCTAGAGCCCGTGCTCCGCTACAAGAGAAACCACTGCAATGAGAAGCCCACGCACCACAACAAAGAGCAGCCCCCGCTCGCCGCAACTAGAGAAAGCCCGCGCGCAGCAATGATGACCCAACGCAGCCAAAGATAAAATAAATTAAAAAAAAAAATCCACTATTTAAAAAAAACAGACTGAGCACACACGGGACGTGATAAAATGAGTCCCAGCACACTATATCTGGTTTCGGGTTTTATTTTAGAATTTATAAAATTCCAGTGTCATCCATATTCATGAGCCTTTACACATGTTTGCATATAATCTCCAAATTTTAAATTTAAGGCCAAGGGATGGATGGTAGCCATGGACACATATGATATGGAAGACATTCAACAAGGAGACGGACACACGCGCCCATTCCCGCCAGGCTCTCCCCACAGCATCGGAGGCCGCAGGGGACAGGCCTGGGCACAGTCATCTCATCCCCTTTAACAACAACCAAAAACAGAGCGAGCAAGACCCCAGAGTTTAGGAAAGGGGAGTTTGCATCTATGACGTTTAGCAGTAAATGCCCGTGTGCAAAAATTTGTTGTGAGAATTAAAAATTTACCTCTGGGGAGGGCAGGGCTGGATGCTGTAGGAAAGACAGAGGGAGGGGGCGGTGAGAAAGGCTCCTGACTCATGCAAAAGGAGAGGAGGGGCCGGCCCTTCCCCGCGAGGCTCCCAGAGGCGGGGCCTTTCCTCCTGTCTCCTACTGCAATCAACTTCACCTCCTCCGGGGTCACGAAGCCTGCTGAGCAGGAGCAAACGCTCCTTCTTTCCTCTCCCAGCTGCTCACGCCTCTGAGTGGGCACACTTAAGGCTGCCGGAGCTAGTGGGGACTTGCAGAGGCGACCGCAGTTAGACTCGGGGTCTACTCCGGAACCGAAGAGTCAGAAGGTGGCCGAGCTCCAGTTAATAAATTGAGAGAAAAACTCTGAGGGTGGGGAGAAGGTGGTCAGAGCAGAGATGACTGTCCCCGGGGCACAAGGCAGCTCCTCTAGGAAGCCCAGCATCTGGGACAAGACAACTCAGAGTGGCCCGTCGCCTCCGTGGAGACGGGGCCCCAACTTTCCCTCTTCAGGGTGGACCTTCACCAAGCCGGCTAGGGCCGGGGCACCCTGACCCGCCAAGGCCTGGGGTCCAACCGCGGGACTGACCTACCACACACTTGACAAAGAGGCCGCCAGCAGCACCGGGGCCTTTGGTCCCGGCCGAGCGGCAGCCTCTCTCTACCCCGGGGCCAGGAGGCCTGCCTTTTGAGCATGCCATCAGCGGCCACCTGGGGGGAGTGACCCGTGTGCTCCCCGCTGGATGGGCCCACTGGCCACCGACCCAGTGGGTGAGGGAGAGCACGGCCTTGAGCCGGGCACTCGGCTTCCAGCCCCCAAGGCCGCAGCAAACACAGCCCGAAGCTCGGGACACCCCATACCAGCTCTGAGGTAGAAAGAGGCAACTCAACAGGGGGCATCTGGGGAGGGGTGGGTGCGAGGGAGCGGAAGGTGGTGTAAAAACAAGTCAGCCAGTGTGCAAAGGGCGGGGCCTCCACGGAGCAGGCGTGGGTGATCTCCACCTCCCCGGCCAGCCCCCTCCTCTCCGCCTGGCGTTCCTCAGGCCCCGCGCTCACCAGGCTCACCAGACTCGGGGCCTGCACCCGTGTGGTCCGGGGCAGAGACCCCGACGTGACACCGGGAAAGCCAGGGCCCTCCAAGAACCGCGTCTGCCTCCTGCCTTCCTGATCCCTCTGGCTCCACCGGGCTCTCCTCTGGGTCTGCGGGCGCCCAGGGTGCACACCGGGCCTCCCGACCTGCCCTGTGGCCTGGGTAAGCGGGCTTTTTGGCAGCTGGAAGAAGGCGGAGCGCGTTCTACCGGAGGAGCATCTGGACGACAGGCACGAGAGAGAGAGAGGGAGGTGGGAAAGGAAGAGGGCAAACGTTTTGGCTTTTATAAAGTCAAGGAAATTTATTTCCTGAGGTCATGACACAGGAAGTAGACTCGGCTGCACCTGTGGTGCTCTCCTGGCGGAGGCCACAGCCTCACCGACGTGCTGGGTGACACCGTTCCGTGACCTCCTTAGTGTTCACGACAGTGGAGAGCCGCCCAGAGCAAAGGCTGGGAGCAGGGCCCGCGCCACGCTGGGTGCCACCAGGCCCGGGGCCGGGCCGCACACAGCGCGGGGCGCCGGCTTCGCTGTGAGACCTCAGGGAAGGGGAGCATCGACAATTTTCGGAGGGCCCAGCCGCTGGGTCAGGTTGGGACGCACCATCGCGTGGTGGGTTCAGGTCAGCAGGCTGGAGAGGGTTCTGCTCTTTCATCATTATCGTTTGGGGCCCCACGGGAGGGTCTTGGGGGCCACCTGAGCCCCAAAGCTGGGAAACTCCTCGGAGCTGCTCATGTCGGGAGCCTGTGGGGGGAGAGGGGGCTCGGCTTCAGTGACGAGGCCGCCCCCCGCCCCCCAGCAGCGTCTAGAATGGCCGCCGAGGCGCGCGTGCAGGGCCTGGGCGGCGGAGCCTCACCTTCTCGCTGCTGCTGGCGGTCCAGGGGGCGTCGCGCACCACGAAGCCCTTGGACGGCGCCCTGGACTCCTCGTGGGGGGCGGGCTTCACATACAGCTGCAGCGCCTCGCTGTCTACCACGTCGGCCAGCTGTGGGCGCAGGCGGGGGCATCGGCTCGCAGCAGGGATGCCGACGGGCACCCCCTGCACCCGCGAGGCGCCCACCCGGCCCCGCCCCAGGCCTGCTGCCCAGCCCGGACTCACGTATTCCTCCTCCAGGTTGAGGATGTGGTCGATGGCTTCCTCCACGTTATCCGGGAGCCCCGTCACGGTCACGCAGTTGGGGTCGGGGGCCCCACTCTGGGGGAAGCGAATGTCCACCTGGAAGGAGCACACGGCAGCTGAGATGGCTCTGAGGGCCCCGTCGTGTGCGGCCGGGAACGGTCCATTTCTAGTGAAGATCCCCCCCGGGAGGACCGGGGCCCTGTGGGGCACCTGGTGTTCAGAGCCGCATGTGCCCTCGCAGAGGCAGAGCCATCGGCCACCACGGGGCCGCCACCTTCCGCAGGCCATGCAGGGCACCGCCGACAGGGTCAACTACACACAGCTGTGACCCCACGCGACCTCTACCTTAGGGACGGGCACCTGAGCCTCAGAAGTCTCCCAGTCCGGATCCCGAGTGTGGTCAGCGACCCAGGCAGGACGAGGTGAAGCCCCAGGTGGTCCCCGCTGCCCCCTCAACTGGCTCGCGGGGAAAGAAGTGGCTCGATGGTGCAGGGAGCACCCAGCCGATCCCCCCTGCTGTGCTTTTAGGGCTCAACGCCCTTCACGATCAGGTCGGGAACTCACCTTGAATTCATCCATGATTTTGCGGATGGCTTTGCCACGGGCACCGATGATGCGGGCGTGAACACGGTGGTCTAGCGGGACATCCTCAGAAACCATCTGTTCAAGTTCACCCACAATTTTCAATATGGCATCCCGGGCAGCTTCTGTGTTCTTCTCGTACCCTGTGATGGTAATTTGGTCCTGGGGCTGAGAAAGGAGAATCCGGTCAGAAGAAGGGGCACCCAGAGATGCCTGACTGCGAGCACCGACCCAGCGGGGCGCAGCTCTGTGGGGAGGTGAGAAGTGGGGCAGGCACTCAGCGGGCCTGGGTGAGGAAGACCTCACCGTAAGGGGAAACCCAACCAGCTCAGAAGGGAGAGCGCCCAAAACAGCAGCTTAACAGCACCTGCGTTCTCCCGCCCCCACCCCCACCCCCACACTCCACCAGAAAGACAGTTGTTGACGAGGAGGAGGAAGGGCACCGGGCCACAAAGCCGAGGGGACGCTGGCAGCTGAGGGCACGGGGGTGGGTGACCTCCACTGGAGGCGTCTCCGCTGGACAGACAGACTGACCTGGAGACAAGGTGCAGACAACCGTGGCCGGCACCCCTGCCCCTCAAACCAGCAGATGAGACGCCAGAGCCGTAAAGATGAGCAGAGCAAATGGGTAACTCAAGGCAGAGAGAAGGAAACTAGAAAGTACAACCTAAAGCCACATTCCTCAGGACAGGGAAAAACACTGCACCCACACCGAAGAACACAACACGACAAGAACGAACACCTGGACACAGAACAGAAGAGCAGAAACTCGGTGACCCACAGCAGGAGAGAGACAAGAGAAAGGCCAGGACGCACCAGGGCCGCGGCCAGGTGCCTCCGGTCCCGAAGAAGCAAATGCAGACAGTGGGCGGCGGGCTCCACCCAGAACCCAGCCCAGCAGAGCCCAGACTCCCACCAGCCAGCAGGCCCATCGTCCGCCAAGTACACAACAGCACTGAACAGACTGCAAACGCAGCATAAGCCTCACAGGAAAAAGCCATGAATGCGACACATGACCACTCAACCCCACTTGGCTCATGAAATATTAACCGAAATAATCTAAACACTAAACAGTGACTAAAAAATTGGTGATTAGGTGGAAAAGTTGGCGGAAATAAAAGGTAGTGAAGGCGAGGAGTCTGAGCTAAATTCTCAAGGTCAAGATAATTTTAAAAAATCACAAATGAAGAAGAACAGTAGTTTTATGAACACTACTCAGAAATACAGAGGCGAAGAAACGGCACTGCCCAGGATGCACCCGGGGAGGGGGAGGGGGAGGGGGAGGGTCAGGGTCAGGGTCAGTGAGGAGGCCGGGGGCTGACTCCAGAGCAGCAAGAGGCCAGGAGGAGGGCAAGGCAGGGCGCGGGGCAGGGGGGCCCAGGTCACCTCCCGGAGGCTGAGCCTGAGGGGCAGAAGGGCGAGGGAGGGGGCACGCAGGGGTGTGTGACGGCCTGCGGGCGGTGCCCGGGGGAGGGGCCGCCTTCCACTGCCCTCTGAGTGCAGCGGGCGGAGGGCCAGGTGGGCACGGGAAAAGTGCCCCAAGCCCACAGGGCGACAGAGCCATGACAGAGAAGCCTCATGCGCTGGCCTGGGCCAACATGGGCCCAGACCCCAAGCCCAGATCAGCTCCTCGGAGACCTGCTGCTCTCACCGCCCCTCTGGATACGTCCTAAATCTGCGTGGCCACTGTCCCCAGGTCAGGACACAGACCAGTGAGAGTCCCTCTGCCCCTGAAGCGCTCCACCGTGGCGTCTGACTCAAGCGGTCCTCCTTACCTGGTTCCCATCATCCTTATCAGGAAACTGGATGTTCACGTCGTGCTCCAAGCGGATCTGGGTGATCACTGCCCCCTTCCTCCCAATGATTTTGGGGTGATATTTGGGGTCTACAGTGACACTCAGCTTAAAACTCCTTAAAGCCTGCAGATGAGACAAGGGAGAGTGAGGGGGAGGGGGGGCACGTCTGCCTTGGCCCTCAGCATCGCGCACCCACGCGCCCCTTCCATCCTCAACCTGGAAGGGATCTGTCGTCACCTCTGCAACAAGAACGAGACACGGCTTTCCCGCTAGCCGCTGCGCCCCTTCCGCCATCA
This sequence comes from Balaenoptera ricei, assembly GCF_028023285.1. Classification (NCBI taxonomy): domain Eukaryota; kingdom Metazoa; phylum Chordata; class Mammalia; order Artiodactyla; family Balaenopteridae; genus Balaenoptera; species Balaenoptera ricei. Next base: position 121,574,055 of record NC_082645.1, read on the forward strand.
GCTAGTAATGAGAACCCGAGGACCTGACCACTCCACAACCACGAGCACAGGTCCTTCAGAAAAGAGGGAAAGCTGCGTGCCGGTAACCGACAGGCCTGGCACAGCACGCAGCACGCCCTGGGCTCTACTACCCTAACTTGTGAAACAGAGGCCTGATGAGTAAGTGTAAAAAAGTTCTGGGTCTTTGCGGTAGGGGTACGAAAGCAGGCAAAAAACCCCCAAAAACCAAAACCAAAACCAAACAAACCAAACAAACCAAAAACCCACAAAAGGGAACAAAAGCGCTAAGGGATGTCCACAGGCAGAGGCTCAGGCAAAGCCCTGGGCAGAGAAGGGCCCCCAAAGCCTGTGCTGAGGCTGAGAAGCGGGGACCACAGACTCGTGAGGTTCATGGGCCCTGCCCCATCACCAGACGCCAGGAAGGTTCCCCTCAGCAAGGAGTCCGTTACCCCCACATAAAATGTAACGGTGCTTCAAGTTTCCCGAATACCCACCCCTGCGTGCGTCACTCATGTAATCCTCCAAACGCCAGCCCCCCAGAGAGGCGAAGCGGCTTCTCACGTCCACCCAACGGCAGGGAAACCGCACCGAGCGCGTCAGTGGGAGCCGCCTGGGACCACAGTCACACGTTGGGGGGCGAGGGGGTCTTTCCTAGCAATGGCTCCCAGGCCTCCCCAGCTGAACCTTCCCCGTAAGGTTGGCAAATGTCTTCAGATTTACTTAAGAAACAGCTAATTAACGTGGAAGCCCACCTTTGCCGCCGTTACGTCAGGAAGAAAGGGCCACGGCCCCAACATGGCCTCTGATGAAAGCTCGCTGCACGGGGGGTCACCTGGCTCTCCCGCTGCCACCTGACTCCACTGGCTGAGGGGCAGCCGGGAGCTGGAGGTCTGGGCCCCCCGGGCGATCCTCCCTGGCCCACGCGGCCCCGCCCGGCCCTCACCCGGTCCTCTTGCTCTGCCTGCAGCTCCTTCACCCGCTCCAGCAGCCCAGCCTTGGCCCGGTCCAAATTCGCAGCCAGGCCCGTGATGGCGATGATGTCAGACTGCAGTTCAGGTGCCGGGACGTGAATATTCACCTGTGCGGAGACGGGGACAGGCCTGATGCACATGCAGGACAGACACGTGTCTATCTGGTCCCCACCAGCGGGGAGTTTGGGAGCCGTGATCAGCTGCCCACTTGTCCCTTTGGCCAGGGGCACAACTGCAGGCTCGGGACAAGGCAGGTGGGACGTGAAGCCCCACTCCGAGGGCTGACCTCCCGACCTGGGGAGCACCGCCCCCTGCCGACACCTGGTCTCCAGGGAAAGGACCCGCCGACAGCTGTACCTCAAACTCATCCATCATCTTGCGGATCCCGCTTCCCTTCTGCCCGATGATGTACCGGTGAAGGTCGAAGGGCACCTCCACTTCAATGGTGACGGGAACCAGTGCCTGCAGGGCAGGGGTTGAGGTTAGGCCTGCGAGCGAGGAGCAGAGGGACCCTGTGGGCTCAGCAACAGCTCTTCCTGGAGCACAGGCGAAGAGCCCTGTGACAATCAGACTGCTTTCTCGAAACTTCTGTACCGTTCCACCTGGACTGAGAATGCCGCCCAGACCTTTGACTCAACAGAGGACGTGGAATGCAGTCTTCAGGTCAACGCTGGCAGAGCAAACAGACCCGGGCCTGTGCTCAACACAGCAGCCCCCTCGCAGAAGCAAAGCAGCGCAACTCCAGGGGAAGAGGCATCCGGGGCCCACGGAGGAGGGGAGTGGGGCTCACACAGAGGCTCGCCCTGATCCCAGCCTCGCTGAGACCCTAGAGTGGGTCAGAGTGATGGGACACCGACTCCACTGTCCCGACTGCGGCCCCGACCGTGCCCTTTACCTCGGCAAGCTGCTTGCCCCACTTGACCTATGATACGACGGGACCCCTGTCCTGTCCACTGAGGTGGCGCTCAGCAAGTACTCATCCTCGTGAGCCCGAGACAGGCCCCGGCAGCTGCACATCGCGGAGGGGGTGTCTGAGCCCCGCCAGCTCCGTGCCCGTCCTCGGTCCCGGGCCTGCAGCCCCGCTCCTGGGCTGTGACCCACTCCAGCACCTTCCGCAGGGCGAGCCGAGGTGCTTGGGGCCTTGGGCTCAAGTGACTAGACCCGTTACCCTTCCCCGCCCCCACTCCGGTGCCTGCGATGGGCCCCCAGGGACGCGGGGGTGGTGGTGGGGTTCTGCACGCACCTCGAGGGCTTCCTTGGCGGCCTCGCACTTCTCCTTCCGGCCGGAGATGACGATGATGTCGCACCTCCTGGGGGAGCCAAGCTCGGCCTCCTTGCCATCCCTCCCCTCCCCCGCGTCGTCGCCGTTCTCCTGGACAGCAGGCTCCACACTGTGCACTAGGGACAGGGAAGGGGCAGCTCAAGCTGCCGAGCGCCCGGGCCCAGGCCGTCCTACGGGCCACCGCAGGACACTCGCCTCTGTCCAGACCCACACACCGGTCCAGTGCCTACGGGGTGCTGGTGGGGAGGGAAGAGTCCCGCCCGACTCCGGGAGGACGCTGTCTGGCTGGGGGAGGAGACAGACCTCCGGGAGGGGCGCGGAGCAGGGCCCACTGCGCCCGAGAGGGAAGGAGACCGGTGCCCGGACGGTCATGACAACCCAAGCGACCCGTGCTGGGCGGAGGCAGCCAGGAGGGGCTGGAGAAGATGACTGGGGAGGGGCCAGCTTCTCGTGCCAGGAAGCCAGCAAATCCAAGAGCGCTGGGGCGCGGGAGCCGGCCGGCGTGGCTCCCCTGGCCACTGTAGGATCCGGGCGTGACCGAGATAAACACCACGATGTTCACGGAGCAAGACAGAGCCCAGGGGCAAGTAAGCACACGGACACGACTGCCTACAGCAGTCGTGACCCCGGGCTGAGCTGGGGAGAGGCGTGAGCTCGGCAGGACGCTCTTAAGATCAGCAGAACCTGCACGTGGGCAACGGACCAGGCAGCAGCATCACGTGACACTGCATCTTCCGACTCCGGTGAGCGCGCCACGGTCCTCCCCAGTGACAGAGGAGAACGCCCTCATCCTCATGAAGAGGCCACCACAGGTAAAGGGTGGCTCTCAAGATTACACTTAAATAACTCAGAAAAAACAAGCGTGCCCGTGTGTAAGTGAGGGGGGTGAATCTGGATGTATCTTTACACCGTCCTGTGTAATTTTTCTTTAACGTGAAGTTTCAAGATTAGGAAGTAAACATTCAAGTGTGAAACATAAATGTGACAAATACGATTTGACTCGTTTCTACTCAAAAGAGCCCATCTTCTCAGGAAACTAGGCGCTTCAACAGCCACGACAAGCTCCGCAGAGGACAGAGGACAGAGCGCTGGGAGTGCACCCTGCAGGCCACAGGGTTGCCACCAGACCCGATGGGTCAACAGGGAGGAGATGGGCAAGCAAGGAGGACACGGGATTTACAAAGTTGGGTCTGAGACACCAGCTAGATCCGTGCCCCGCAGGCCACCTCCCTGACCACCGATCGCCCCGCCCTGCCCCGTCCCCGGGGGCACAAGCACAACCAGGTGACAGGCAGGACACTTGGAGCTGAAGGGCCATCCCGTAAGGGCAGCCAGCCATTCAGACGGTGCCCTCCGGCGGGTCAGTGGCTGCCTCATGAGAGGGGTGCTGGCGACGGGGGGGAGGTGCTGCCGGGGACGGAGCCCAGCACACGTGGCACGCAGAGGGCCCGGGAAAAGCGGCAGGCCTGCACTCGGGGCTCCCCACTGCACAGGAGGCTGCAGGTGCTTTGCTCTCCCCTGGCCTGGTCACCAGCAGCTGTGAACCTCTAGGACATTTGAAGGGCACCTCATCACCCTGGAGCAACTAACACAGCCCACCTCTGAGAAACCAGGGAGTGACCCTGAACCTCTGGAAGCCCCCAGGACAGCCGACCGCACAGGCAGTGCACCCGCGCAGGAGCCCCAGGAAGGGAGGAGCTTCACCAGGACACCCAACAGCCGCCCGCCACCACCTCCCCCAGGCCGGGACCACACACACACACACCACCCCCCTCCGCTTCCCACTCAGCACAGGGCTCACCGCAGGGACTCACCTGGGTTCTCTTCTCTGTCTGGGAATTTAATTTGAACGTTATAGTCCCGAGTAATCTGTTGGATTTTGGAACCTTTGGGGCCCATGACCGATCGATGGAATTTCTGGGGTATGGCGCATTCTATGGTCACCTGGGCTTCCTGTGGGGAGACAGAGCAAAAAGAAAAAAATCGGCAAAGGTTCGTTGCTTAGGGTCAAATTCACATCCACCGCTTTTGTTTCCGTCCCCCTATAGCCACTTCCCAGCACATGGACAGCCTGCGGCGCAGGGCAGGGCCAAAGGGGAGGCCTCTTTCTGAAGCGTTTCCCAAAAAGACTATGGTACAAAAGTGCACTGACGCGGCTACCGCCCAGGACTGGAACGTAACAACATCCCACTGCTCTGCAGACAAAGGAGGGCCCTCCCCCGCCGCGCCGCAGGAGGTGCCGTTAGGTGCCATCCCGCAAGCGTGGCCACAAGGGCCAGAGGACGTCCGGAGGCCGGGCTGACCCACGAGGAGGGCGAGGTTCTAAAGGCTGCTTCAGAAACTGCCCCCGTTTTCAGGGGACCTCTCCCCCTGGGGGGGCCGGTCCTTGTGCGACGCCCACCCGCCTTGGGGCCCGGAGCCCTGCCGAGCCTCCCGGGCGCCCACCAGGTCCTCGATGATCTCCTGGATGCGCTTCTTGGCCGCCTCCACGCAGTCCTTGGCCCCCTTGAGGGTGACTTTGTCGCTCTGCGTGCCGGAGCGCGGGAAGCTGACCATCACCCCACCATACTCCTCGGCGATCTCCCGCAGGACCTGGCCTCTCCGGATGACGAAGTGACGGTGGTGCCTGGGGTCCACCAGCATGCAGTCTTCAACCACGTTGTCCTGTGGCATTGAGAGAAGGGCGCAGTGTGACCCGCCCCGCTGACGGCGCTGCGGTCCCGGGACCCACGGTCAGGGCGCGGCTCCCCCCGGGCCTCACCAGGCTCTGGATCAGGGCCTCCAGCTCCTTCTGAGCCTCCCTGACGGCGTCCTCCTTCCCTATGATGGTGATCAGGTCCTGATCCTTGTCCTCAGCCGTCGGGAAGATGACGCGGGCTCCGGTGCTGTCACGCACCTTGCGGATTTTGCCGCCCCCTTTGCCGATGAGGAACTTGTGATACTCTGGCTTGGCGCGGATGTCGACAGTGAAACTCTTGGTTTGCTGCAGAAACCAACCCCACATTTGTTGGCCTGAGCCACCTGCCTGGGCCCTGGAGCAGGTGACTAAGAGGGCCTAGGGGATGGCGCTGTGAGGGGGAGTTCTCCTCACAGTGTCACCGACGTCCCTCCCAAGGGGGGTACTCAAACCTCAGCAAGCACGCGGACAGACACCCGGACAACATGGTACTCGCATTTCCTCCCCTCCATGATCAGAGACACCAAGGTGGGGACAGCACTCAGCCTAGAGCCCCAGGCCTGCCACTGACCAGCAGTGACCAAGCTTCTGCAAGCTGCTCTCTATCTCCATCTGCAAAGGGGGCGTGGGCTGGGGGGACTGCACCCGCACAACAGGAAGCCCATGGCACGCTGGGAGCCCCTCCCAGGCCCGGGCACCCACACTGCTCCTGACGCCAGTGGACGGCGCCCTGTCCAGTCCTCACTCCCTAGGGCTCCAGGTGACCTACGCACCACCAGCTGCAACCTCCAGCTCGGAGACGGCCAAGCCAACCAAGGCCCTCATCTGATACCACGAAAGGCCCTGGCCCAGCGAGCTCGCTGAGATGCCGGTTCCTCTGGCAGAGGCGTCAGGAGAGTGTGAGGGGGACACACCCCAGGTGGACAGGCCCACACCGGGCACGCACTCTCCTTTCTCTTGTCATGAAACCTGGCCCCCAAGCTAAACGGTGAACAACCGAATTCTGTTATCTTTAACTGCCGGTTTCACAGACCACCATGGAGAATCCTCAACTTTTCAGACAGACACTCACAAATAGCAGCATTCTACAAAAGCTAACGAGGTAGCTGAGCCCAGCCCAGCAACATGATACAGGATGATGCATCAAAACCAGGTGGGGTTCACCCCAGAAACGCCAAAGTTGGTTAAACACCAAATCAATCTAATATTTACACTAAAAAAAAGAAAAACCAGGTGATCATGTCAACAGATCCTACAATACACCCGTTCCTGATAAAAACTCTCAGCACACTCGGAACAGAAGGGAACTTCCTCAGCTGGATAAAGAGCAAGTGCCAAAGACCCACAGCGCACCTCACGCCGCACGGTGCGGGAGCGAGGGCTTCCCCGAGTCCACAGCCAGGAGAGGCTCTCCACTCACCACGGCTACTGAACGGCACGCGGGAGGCCCAAGCCACGTAGTAAACAAGACACACAGGCGGTACGGCTCAGAAAGAAAGAAAGAACTGCACGTTCACAGATGGTGGGTTTCACCTATAAAACTCACAAGAATCCACAAAAAAAGGTACTGTCACTGATAAGTGAGCTGTAGACCAGATGCAAAAAACAAGGCCAATATGCAAAAATCAAACATGCTTCTACGTGTGACAGTAACTGGAAATTGAAGTGCCAATTGTATAAAGAAGTACCATTTATGACGCCACTAAAAACAAAACAGATACAAACCGAACAAAACACGAACAAGACCTTCATGCTAAAAACGACAAAACACCAATGGAAACTCAGAGAGTTTAAAAATTGAATCGATGTGGACCAGAAGATTCAAACCTGCCGAGACAACAATTCTCCCTGCCCTGACCTGACCTTCAGATTCAACATGACTCCAATCAAAATCCAAGCAGGACTTCCGTCTAGAAATCGACAAGCTGGCTCCAAAATGCACATGGAAAGGCAAAGGGTCTAGAATAGCCAGAGCAATTTTAAAAAGCACAAAGCTGAAGGACTCCCGAGACGTCCCATACAGCTGGCATCCACCTGCGGTGCTGCTGAAAAGGAGCCAAGTCCACAAACAGAGGGGCACCTGGGTTTTAACAAAGGGACAAAGGCGACTGAGTCAACGGAGAACCTTGGGAGGCGACAGTCAAAAGGTTTGTATTTGAGTGGCGGTCACATGAACATATGCTTGTCGAAACTCAGAGCTATACACTAAGATTTACTGTATGTAAATCATACTTGAGGGAAAAAGCCCCAAATAACAAGCCTAACAGCAAATTTTCTACACTGAATATGTAGGCATCTGAGTTGGAAAGGCCCTTGAGCGGTGGCAAGAATCAGAGACATACAGGTATATATAGGTGTTTGCTAACCTGCCACACAGAGAGGGTGTGTGGAGGCGTCCAGTGTGACATGAGGACGGACACAGTGACCCTCCTGGGCAGTGCTCACCTTCTCCTCCGCCAGGTGCAGGAGCTGTTTCCGGGCCTTCTCCACATCCGAGGAAGGGCCCCTGATGACCACGGTGTCACTTCCCGAACCCTCCACGGGGAAGTGGATGTGGACCCCACCGCACTCCTCCATGATGGAGCGGATGAGGCGGCCCTTGGTGCCGATGAGCGAGTTGTGCAGCTTGGCAGGGATGGAGACCTCCACCTCGGCTATGTTGGCCTGAAATCACACACAGCGCGAGTGAGCCAGGTTTTTGTGTGGCGGGCAAGGGCAGACATGCCGCGGAGGGAAAGCCGTGACGTCACACAAGATGTCTCCCTCAGGTGCCTGCAGCAGAGGCAGGGCCGAGATGCCCGAGGACCAACCCCCTCAAGAGCCCCGTAAGCAACGACCCTGCCTCTACTCAAGGCGGAGCACCAGGGACTGGATCCACCTCCCACGTGACGCAGCGACAAGACGCCGGAGACAGGAAGCCGACAGGCCGAGCCCGGTCCCTGCCCGTGGCCAAGCCCCTGCATCAAGGATGCAGCCCTGACCGTCCAGGGAGAGAGCAGCCCCCAGCACTGCAGGCTCACGGGCTGAACGTGCAGGGAGACCAGCCAGGCCAGGGAAAGGACCGCCACAGACCCGGGACTAAGCACCGCTGTGATCCCACCTAACCAATCTAAAAAGCAAGTCCAAAAAGGAGCAAACTGTTTTAAAGTAACTTAACGAAGCTCAAAGATATTTATAGAAATGCAAAAATATCCAGCACCCACCAAAGTAAACTTCATAACATCTAGCATCCAATATAAAAGAAGAACAAACAAAAAAACCGGACATGCAAAGAAGTAGGAAAAAACCACCCATCACGAGGAATGAACAATGGAAAACAACCCAGAAATGACATAGATGTTAGAGCCAGCGGGCCAAGGACACTAAAACAGGTATTTTCATCACTAGACTACACAAGGTCAAAAAGCCAAAGGCAAGGTTGAATGTGTCAAGCATAAAAACAAATGGTTGAAACTGAACTTGTAGAGGTGAAGACAATATATGGAAAGAGAAAAATATACTTGGTGTAATCACAGATCAGACATTGCAAAAAACTAATGAATTTGGGGCTTCCCTGGTGGCGCAGTGGTTGAGAATCTGCCTGTTAATGCAGGGGACACGGGTTCGAGCCCTGGTCTGGGAAGATCCCACATGCCACGGAGCAGCTGGGCCCGTGAGCCACAACTACTGAGCCTGCGCGTCTGGAGCCTGTGCCCCGCAACGGGAGGGGCTGCGATAGTGAAAGGCCTGCGCACCGCGATGAAGAGCGGTCCCCGCACCGCGATGAAGAGTGGCCCCCGCTTACCGCAACTAGAGAAAGCCCTCGCACGAACCGAATACCCAACACAGCCAAAAATAAATAATAAATAAATAAATAAATAAAGTAGCTATAAAAAAAATTAAAAAAAACAAAAAACTAATGAATTTGAAGAGACCGTTTAAAGGAGGAAAAAAAGCACTCCTCCTCCCCAACCACCAAATAAAAAAAGCACTGGAGGACAGCAGGGCAAGGTCAAGCTGCCTACCACCAGGTAATCTGAGTTTCTGGAGGATAGAAAAAAATAATAAGAAATAATGACCCAAATATTTCCAACTTTGATGACAACTCTAACCTCACATATCCAAGAAGCTAGATGAGGGCTTCGAACTCCAAAGAAACATGAATGAAATTACACCAGGACACATCATACGTTGCTAAAAGCTGGTGATACGATCATCAAACAGGCCAGAGGAGCAAGGATGACATCAGGTGTCTCGTCGGAAACCACTGTTAAGTGAGAGACACTGAGGCAAAGCCTCGAGTGCTGAATGAAACCCGCCAGCCTGAGGATGTGGAGGCTGGCGGGGATGCGAGATGGTGCAGCCACTGTGGAAGACAGTCTGGTGTTTCTTACAAAACCAAATGTTACTATTATGATACGATCCATCTTATTACTTACTGCTAAGTAAAAGAAGCCTGTATGAAAAGGCTACATGCTATTCCAACTATTTGACATTCTGGAAAAGGCAAACTATGGGGCCAGTGAAAAGACTGGTGGTTGTCACGGTTTGGAGGGAGGGAGGGATGAACAGCTAGAGCGCAGAGGATATGTTGACGTGCGTATATTTTCTTATTAAGATGCGTGCAGGGTTTACAGTATGTCAACAAAACACAGCGGCGGGGGCAGGGCTGGATGCCCACTGTTCTCAGTTCCTTACGCTGCGTCTCAAGCAGCATCAAGTCACTTGAAGGCAGGCTGTGGTAAGTTGAAGATGTATACCGAACACCCTAAAGCAACCACTAAAATAAAACAGAGGTACACCCAATAGACCAAAAAAGGAGGTTAAAAGGAATCATAAAAACATCTAACCCAAAAGAAGGCAGAAAAGAGAACAAAGTAGATGGGACAAAGAGAAACAAATAGCAAGACAGCAGGTTTAAATCGAAGTGCTCTACGTAAAATAATCACACTGAGGGGGCCAGGGGCTGAGGAGAGGGGAGGAAGGAACTGTTATTTGGTGGGGACAGAGTCTCCATTTGGGAAGATGAAACAGTTCTGGAGGTGGCGGTGGTGACGGCTGCACAACAGTGTGAATGGCCTGAGTGCCACTGAACTGGACTGGACATTTAAAAGTGGTTAGGATGCTGAATTTTGTTTTTCAAACGTCACAATTTTAAAAATGAAAAAATTATAGTCACATTAAATGTAATTTAATTAACTTGCTAAGTGTATGTAATAAAACATGCCATACATAACATACCACACAAACATATATAATTACTAACGTGATTAAAATGTAAACACTTTTATTTAAAAGGCAGAGATTGTCAGACTGAATAAAAAATCAAGCTGCCTAAAAGAAACTCACTTTGATAAGAGAAAAAGTAGATTTCAGAGAAAAGAATATTACGAGGGTTAAAAGGAGATCATTCTACAATGCTGCAAATTACGTATACTAGGAATGAGAAAGATGACATTACCAGAGACAGGAAAGAGATAATACGTGAACATTAAGAAAATTTTTATGCTAGTTAACTTGACAACTTAGATAAAAGAGGAAACCCCTTGAAACACACAAACTACAAAGCTCACACGAGAAGGCACGTGACCTCCTGTAATGAAGCGTCACCGGCAGTGAAAAGCAGCACCGACACACGTGACAACGTGGTGAATCTGAAAGGACCTGTGGGCTGAGCGCAGCTAGGCCTGCGTGCGGGAGGAGGCGCCACGGTTCCCCTCACACAGTGAAGCAGGAAACTCACCCCAACCCACGGCGGCGCGGAGACCAGGGTGGATGGGGGGGCGCCAGGAGCCCAGTGGGGCAGAGGCGGGAGTGAAGGGGGACAAGGGTATTTCGGGGTGACAGTGTGCGCTATCTGGATTGTGGAGGTGACTCCAGCAGTCAAAACTTACACTGCACACTTTAAACACGTGCAGTCTCTTGCCTGTTAATTTTTCAAAAAATTGAAAAAAAAAAAAAAAAAGTAACACCTTCAGAATGGGACGATTTCCAAGCACCTGAGTGGGACAAGCGGCAGGCATCCCTCGGTGGCCCACCCGGCCCCGCGCCCCAGGCCCCAGGCTAGAGCACCCCACCACACAGCGTCCCGTTACCAGGTCTTTCTGGATGGACAGAATGCGGCTCCGGGCGGCCTCGCAGTTGGCTCGCTTGCCTGTGATGATGATGGTCTCCGAGTTGCTGTTTTCTGCAGGAAGGTCGATCTTGGTGTTGCTTTCTTCCCGGATCTACAAGGAGCGAGGGGACCGTGAGGGGCTGACTTCCCAGGGCTGGGCAGCAAGGCTCCCTTCTTCAGCTCTGAAGCCAAAACAGCACAGGGCTACGGGGGCAGGGGGGGCAGAGCCAAGATTCGGGAGACACGCCGGCCGGTCACCTTTTTAATGTTTGCACCTCCTTTCCCAATGATGTTCTTGTGAAACTGTTTGAAGATCGGAACAGAAATTGAATAGCTATTTTCCACCTAAAAAACACAAGAGATGGTACAATTAACCGTCGTATTACAGACTGACTTGTCCTTCTTGTGCCTGAAGGTGGGACGGGAGGACAGGATTCTGCGACCCACTTCTCTCCCCGCCTGACCTCCAGAGATCTGTCACAGGAATAGGTGAGACAACTTATCCAACAACTGACCAACGGGGCGTGCCAGTCAGCTACCGCAAAGTCCCTCTCGTGAAGAGCGGCCTGCGAGAGCGCCTGCGATCTGTTACACACGTGTTCTACAATCCAGAAGTGCCTGGACACACACCAGCTCTGTGGGTGTCACACCCAGGAGCAGAGCTGCCTGAGGATGGGCAGAGGCCGGGATGCCAGGCCCAGGAGAGAGCTCAAAATGCACATCAAAGCAGCACCCTCCAGGGCAGCGCTGGGAAGCCCTCCCCATCACCTCTCTGAGGAGGTCAAGTCCAAGCCCCCGAGAACCCCTGGAAAGCACGGGGCATCTGCAGCCCTCCCACCAACCGCCCTCAGCACTTTCCAAACTGCCTCTTCGCATTCCAAGTTTTGAGGAAGATGACAAATCAATAAGTGACTTCTCAGGCTACTTGTGTAAAACCTCTCTTCTCCTTACTGGATGGGAGAATTTCTCTGCCTAGGTATCCGAAGACCCCTCAAGAAACAAAGCAGGGACTTCCCTGGTGACGCAGTGGCTAAGAATCCGCCTCCCAACGCAGGGGACACGGATTTGAGCCCTGGTCCGGGAAGATCCCACATGCAGGGGACACGGGTTCGAGCCCTGGTCCGGGAAGATACCACATGCTGCGGAGCAACTAAGCCTGTGCGCCACAACTACTGAGCCTGCGCTCTAGAGCCCGCGAGCCACAGCTACTGAGCCCACGTGCTGCAATGACTGAAGCCCACGTGCCTAGAGCCCGTGCTCCGCAACAGGAGACGCCACAACAATGAGAAGCACGTGCACTGCAACGAAGAGTAGCCCCCGTGCACCACAACTAGAGAAAGCCCACGTGCAGTAATGAGGACCCAACACAGCCAAAAAAAAGTAAATAAATAAATTTATAAAAAGAAACAAAGTAACTCTGCACGGGAAACCGATTTCTGCTGGTCTAAATACCGTGGTGGGGGGGGGGGCTGCCCCAGTGCCCGAGTGTGCTCCCCGAAGCAGGGGTTCTGGGGAACACCCCCAGCCCCCTACTACCCTTGACACTGTCGCACAACAAAGGATGGAAAACGTCCCCTTACCAGATCTGCCACCATCTTCTGCATGTATTTTGTGCATTTTTCCACCTCATTCTTGGGCCCTCTAAGCTGGACAATATCGCTTTTCTGTGCTGGGTCTGGAAAGTTGATGATGACCTAGAACAAATCACCAGGAGACCAAGTTTGATTATTAGCGAGGACTGGATTCCAAAATACTGAATCAAGAATGTCTTTGGGAAACCTTTACCTCTGGGAATTTGTCCCGAATTTCACGGATCCGTTCACCCTTCTGCCCAATGATTGTGCGATGAAATCTCTGCTCAATGATTAGATCCTTCGTACGCTCGTTTTCCTAAAAATACAACTGACCAGAGTGAGGGGCGCCCAGGTGCACCCCTGCAGCAGTGCCAGGCGTCAGCGGCTGGCAGAGAGCGCCGCTTGCGGAACACCTGCTCTCTCCAGCAATGCCCACACTGCATGTTACTCTGGTTGCGTGTTATTCTCCTGAACAAAGTAGCACGAAAACACGGAGCGCAGCACCCTTCACGCAGAAGTGCTACTGCAGCAGCTCGTCCAGCAATTCTACTTAACGGGAGGGCTGCGAGGCTTCGCGCTCCGCACGGCCCTCCTGAACACTGGGTGGCTCGGACCGCGTCCCTGTGCGGATGATTAAGTGGTTCAACACAGGGCACTGAACCCGTGGGGCTCTCACCCTCCCCCAGAGGTCCTATCAAAACGTGGGAAAAATACAAGAAAACGAGCAGAGCTGGAATACAGGGACAAACACTAACAGCCAACCAAACATTTCAAACAATTCTGGGAGGTTCTGGATCAGACTGGCATCAGGTTGACAGAGAAATAAGGGTTCAGTAACCCAGTACCAGGATAAGACACCCCAGAGCAAGGATATATCTGTCTGCATTTGACTCAGAAAACCAAGAAACGTGTGTGAGGGCTGGTGGCTTAGTCTCAGGGACGGGGAACAAGGCACCAACCCCCAGCCCGGGTGTGCAGATAACCACACAGCCGTGCTTCTAGACCTTGGCTGCACACGAGAATCACCTCCAGAAAAGTCATCCCTGCAGTTGGGACTCTGGGGTCTGGCCAAGGCTGAGAACCCCACTGCAGAGCCCTAGCACCTCCCTAGCACTGCATGGGGCCCTGGGGATGGGGGGAACGAAGGAAACTCGGTACCAGCAAGTCACAGCCGCGCCGACCACCCTCTAGAACGGCACAGGAGGAAGGTGCTGCCGCGCAGACACAGCCCCGGCCGCGGGCTTACCATGCGGGAGGCGAGCTCCAGCAGCTCGCGCTTGGCCTGCTGCACGCCCTGCGGGTCCCCCTCGATGCGGATGAGGTTGCTCTTCTCGCTGTCGGGAGGGATGCGCACAGACACCTTGTACTGGTCTTTGATTCTGTTTACTGAAGAACACAAAAGGACACACACAGCTGGATGCAGAATCCACCTTGCTCCACCAATGACTCACAACGCGGCAGGACAGGGCTAAAGCCCCCCCAAAGCTAACCACTCATCCCATAAGCAAAAAGGATGATTAGGCCTTCAAACTCCACAGCGAGACCTTCCATGTTCTACAAGGAGCCTGGTATGGACCACATGCTGGCACCTCCCTGAGAACTTGCAGTGTCCTACGGCGAGGGCCACTCGGTGCCTGAGATACAGCTGGTCTGGGCATGGCCAGGGCATTTCTAATGTGGAGACAGACAACTACTGTTCAAGTAAAAAAATTACTCTCAAAAATATAACAAAAATAAGAAGCCATTGAAAACCAGAAGCTCCCACATTACCTGAAAATAAAAGCACCCCTGTCGACCATCTTGGGGCCCATGGAGGCCATGCTGTCTAAGGAGACTCCATCGTCAGCTCAGCTCCAGCCTGAGCACTTCACTGCCTTGGCAAAACCAGTGGTGTTGACAACCCTCCTCCTGTCACCTTCTCTAGACAGAGACCCAGGCTCCCACACCCTGGGGAAGCCTCATCACCAGGAAATGGGGGTGGCACTTTGCCCACCATGTAGTAAAGGGGAACCAAGCTCCTTAGAGGGCCGCCAAGGAAGGATGTGAGCAAACACGGACACAGCCATGAGCCGACCCGCTCGGGGGCTGCTGTGAGGAGGTGCTGTTCCAGGGTGGAACCACACAGGACGAGAGCCAAGGACACAGAAGCTGGGCGGCAGATTTTAGATGAAAGAAAACGAAGGTGAGGAACTGAACCAGAAGAAAACGGAACAGACACAATTCTCTGAACAACGCAAAGTGGCTCTGCACTTCCCAGGGAGCAGAAACCAGAAATTAACATCAGAACTGCACTTCCTTACATTTCCTGTTTAAGAAAACACTGCAGTTAACCAAAACAGAAAACAAAAGAAAGAAAAGCAAATTTACGGTGCAAGCAGCATCGACTGCTGTCACTCCGTGCGGGCGTGGGCCCGCTGTTTAAAACGCTCCAGAACTCACAACTGACACCAAATAAAGCAGCAGCAACTAGCTTACGTTTACTCTGAACAAAGAATGGACTGCACAGGGCAAAACCCAAGAGGGCAGGCACACGGAGGCGTCCTACCTACACTGGCGGGGTGCCCACTACCTCACCTCCACCAAAGGTCACACACAGGGGACAGAGCTGTTCTCAGGACTGGTGAGCACCATGATGCCTGGAATGGCACTGAAGTTAAACCGAGCAAAGCAGTGGAATTAAAAAAACATCTGACATCCGCGGATTCAAGCAGAGCGCTCACTTGGCACGTTCCGACCTGACCCGGTTCAGTCCCCGGCTGAGCCTGGGCTGGCCAGCCCAGCAGGGGTGTGGTCAGTGGTGCATGTGAGGACGGCAGACGGCAGACCCCACCCCAGCAGGTCTGGCTGAACTGCGAGGACACGGCCCCCTGCGTGCCTTCACTACCAGGCTCACCACGTTCACCTCTAGGCCCATCAGCTCCAGGCCAACCTCGGCCCTGGGGGAGGCCCCGGCTAGGAGTCTAGGCCACCCCCCGCTGGCGCTCTGCTGAGGACACCCCGCCTGCCCTCCGCGTGCCCCCCCCCCCCACTCACTGTTGGCCCCGCTCTTCCCGATGAGGTGTCTGTGGAACTTGTGGTCGATGTTGATCTCCACATAGTCCATCCGGTTAATCTGTGGGAGAAGCACAGAGCAGGCCAGTGGAGACCAGAGTCCAAGACTTGGGCCCAGATCTGCAGACAAACAGCCAGAACCACAGCCCAGGAGCCGGCAGCGGCTGCCCTCTCTCCCCACTCAGCTGTCAGGGTCTGCGGCAGGATCGTCCTGCAGGCACCCTCGAAAGACCCTCCTTCCCAGTAAGGTTTCGTCTACCCACGGCTCTCCCGGACTCCGGCCAGCTTCCAGCCGTTTCAGAACTCGCCACTTGCCGACTGGGCCCCCCTCCCGCGCCTCCAGGGCCCCCACGTGAGGTCTGACTGGCAAGTGCCAGGATTATGCCCCATGCCCACTCGGCCAGCACCCGGGGCCCCTTACCAAGTCCTTGACCATGGCTTCGATCTGTTCCTGGGCCACGTTTACATCCTCTGTGGGGCCTTCCAGGGTGATCCTGTCCTCGCCCTCTGTGAACTCGATGTGGACCTACCGCACCAAAACAAGAGTCGGCCCACCGGGATGGCACGGCCACAGCAAGCTCCTCTGAGAGCCTGGGCTGCTCTCCCGGGGCAGCAGCCGATCCACGGACACCAGGAGAAGTTGGAAAGGCGGTCTGGGGATGACCATGATGTTGGTACTAAACCCTGTGTGGGAACCGCAAAGGCCTCCCCACTGTGCGCCACCAAAACCACTGGCATGAAGCACACCGACACCTCACTGCTCACGCCCCCCGGTGTGCGAGGGGGACGAGACAGACGACAACGGGGGTGAAACGTCACCACCACCGCCCCCCGCCCCGGCCCAACACACCGGGCGAGGAATAACGCACAGGGAGGGCAACCCGGGAGGCCGGCACCACGGAGCCAGCCCCGCTGCGGGAACCAGGGCTCTGAACGGAACAGGAACGAAAGACGACACACGCGTTCTCGGCCAAGGTTCCTGGACCTACTGCCGCCCGAAGGACAGAGACGCGGAGGGCAGAAAGGCCCACGAACTCCACCTGCACACGATTCTCCACGAAATTCTCAGATGTTAACTACTCACAGGTTACAACACCGTAACAACTAAATGAGATACTTCTTGAGATATTCATTAAACTTAGCAATACACTCTTTCCCTGGTTAAAGAGACCCAAAGACGTGACACAGGTATTTGAAAAAACGTATTCTGCTCACCCCTGGCTAACCACGCAGCAGCTGACTGTCACCCACAACAACTGATCTTTAAAACACGTGCCTCTGTCTTCAAAGGCACCGCCCCCGCCCCGGACAAAACCAATCTCAGAAATGGGACGACCAAGATCAACTCAACGCGGCAGACAACAATTCCTTACCTTTGGCATCTGCTGAGTGATTTTGGCCAGGTTCTGCCCTTTCTTGCCAATGATGAAACGGTGAAGCCAGGAAGGAGCAGAGACGGAGGAGACCGTAAAACTGTTGGCCTAGGAAAACCAGAAAACAAACCCGTGGGTCTGCAGAGTCCAGGTTTCATGAACACCAAGCCAGGTGGCTCACCAGGGCTCAGAGACAGGTGAGTGCTCCCCTCTCCTGACACGGTCCCAGGAAACGCTAATCGGAGTCTCCCACAGGGAGCAGTTACCTTGGCATAGACTTCAGTCAACGCCTGCCCCAGCTTTTCAGGCTCGCCTCGAAGTATCACAGTCTCTGAGATGCTGTCTGAAGGTGGGATCTCCACAGAAACTCCAGTTCTTTCCAGGATCTCCTGCAGGGAATTGCCCTTGGGCCCGATGACATACTTGTGCTGGGATTTCTTCACCTCTACCGCGATGGTTGTGGTTTTCTTTTTCTAAGTAAGAGCACCGTAAGGGTGTCAGAGGGAAGGGCAGGGAGCAAGACACGGGGCCCCGACTACAGCAAGTGAGCCCTGAAAAGTGAAGACGATGACCAGTCAATCCCCAGAAACTCCACTAATCAAGGACTGGGTTTTCTCCTCAAAAGAATTACGGCAGAATTTAAGTCAAGCCCAGAGTAATCATTGCAACTAGGAAGAAACAAAAACACCCCGTCCTCTCCCCAAATAAAGGAACCAGCGCCAGACCTCAATGCCCACCGACTCAGGCTAAGAGCGCACCCAAAGGCCCGATCAGCTCTGAGCAGCACGTGCCCAGGGGCACACAGGGCAGGGGGAGCTCGGGTGGGAAGCTGTGGGGACAGCCGTCCAGCAGAGCTTGGCCCACTGCCCCACAGCTACGGGGCGGCACGGGTGCCACCTGATAACTGTGGGAACTGGGGCTGCCCAGGCCGAGAGGCTACGGCGCAGGCCGGGCTGTTCTCGGGCCTCCTCCCGGCTGCTACCTTCTCCTCGTAAATCTTCCTGATGCGAGCCACAGCCTGGGCCAGCTGCTCCTTCTCCCCCGTGAAGACGATCTCGGTCCGGCTGACGCTGGGCGGGGGTATGTTGATGCGTGTCCCCGTCTCCTGCATGATCTCGCTGACCAGCCGATTGTACGGCCCCGCGATGAAGGGGTGGAACGCCTTCTCTACTTCCAGCCTCTCCACAGCACGTTTGTCCTGAGAGGGAAGGACAGAGCCATGAGGGCACAGATCCGGGCCTCCCGGCGGCCGGGGCAAGGCCACCATGCACACCAGGCCCGTAGCCGGCCACACCTGCTCGGCGGAGATGAGCAGGACCTCATGGCGAGCTTTCTCGATGCCCTCTTTGGTGCCGGTGATCCTGATCTGATTGCTGGCGTCATCTGGGCGTGGGATCTGGATTTTGGTTGCAGTTTTTAGCTCCAAGTCTTGCAGTTTCTCTCCATTTTTGCCAATAACAAAGCGATGGTGTTCTTTGGGAATGGCAACAGTTGCTGAGGCCTACGGCAGGAAAAGAGCCAAAGAAAGCAAAAATATTTGCAGGTTCCGAAAAAGCACGTTTTTCCACGACATTCTCCCTGGTTGGAATGCCATCCCCACCTACTCTCACCTTGTCAGCCCCACCCCGTCCTTCAGAACAGTCTCAGGTTAAACATCACCTTCTTGGGGAAGCAGGACCAAGCCTCAGGCTAGAATGAGTTCAAATGTGACACAGACCCATGGTCCTGCATCACCCCTTCAGCCATCATAACTATTCCTTCGTTGTCTTCTCAGCCCAGCTCTAAGCCATCACGAGGACAGGAATATTCAAGAATGGTATGTGCTTGTTTCCCATCTCAGTGATTCCTCACACCATGCTAAGACACAGTAGGAAAGCGGGCACATACTGACTAACCTGATGAAGTTTTGTTTCTGGAGCGCTATGCTGTTTTTTTCAGACATAAGCCCTATATGTGGTAATAAACTCTTCTTGCTATCTCTTTTAAAACCAGTTAAAATAGAAAACTCATTTGAGGAAAGAAGACGACAATAATCCAAATCCTCAAACTGCCAGAAATTAAGCAACTTTCTGAAGTCACAGGAAAATCTGGGAGGAGGACAGAGGTTTCCAGTCTTCCTAGATCTATAGAGTAAACAGTCATCAACCAAGAGGACTTCGGAAAAAAGAAAAGAAAAGGGCCAAGTGTTAAGGTTCCCACCACAAGTGCAGCAGGAAGTCACAGACCAGCCGGCTTCCCTCCTTCCCCAAAGGACACAGCTTCACAGCCAACTTTTGAACACTCACAACAGAAATGTTAAATTGTATCACGGAGGCAATAAAAAAGGTCCTCACTTCCCAACTAGCACAGAAAGTAAGACCAGTGGCTTATAAATTATGAGCAAATGAGATTTATTCTAAAAATGGTTCAATATTAGGAAATCCATTTATACAAATCATATTGTTAGATCTAAGAAAAATCAAATGATCATCTCTGTAAAATCAAAATCCTTTCATGATAAAAATTTGCAAGAAAATAGAAATCAGTGGATGTATATTTTTGTAACATGACCCAATACACGTGCGCCCTCAGCCCCAGAGCTGTATTTGGCAGGAAAGCTTTGCTCACTAAGGCCGTGCACTGTCCACGGCCACTGCCAACCTCCACCGGAGTATTTCCCACGGAAGGAGACATGAGAAAGCAGAGCAGACACGAGGCTGGAGAGGAAGCAGCACGTGACTGCACACAGGGGAACCCTGGGGAAAACCACTACTTGACCCAACTCTTACTGTCTGTAAGAGGAAGAAAAAATTAGGATCCGGACTCAGCAGCTTTAACTCATACTGACAACACATGGTTAGAAGATGCGAAGGAAAGACCACTCATCTCAGCAGCTGGACACAAAACACAGTAGGTGGAACGTGTGTCCCACAAGGCAGAGCACAGCCCTGGGTGATCTAACACCGTTCTGAGCAAAAAGCTGATGATCAAGCTTGCAGGGCAGAACAAAAGGGAATAGAATGGACAGGAAATCCTGAGAGAGAACAGTACGGGAGTGGTGGCAGTAACTGGACTAGATATGAAAATACAAAACCACTGCCACTAAAACAGAGAACGCAAGCACACGGAGAGACAGGCCAGCTCAAAACCTACGAACAGACCCAAGTCAGTATGAAAATTTAGGACGTGATAAGAACTGCCACTCAAATCACTGCGGGGAAACTCTTGTACAACTGGTGTTGATGACCTGACAGCCATATGAGAAAGGATGTTTCTGGATCCGTATGTGGCACCATTCACAGTAACTTCCCAACAGATCAGGACATGGAATATAAGAACACCTTTACAAGCACCAGAGAAAATAAGAATAAACTTTCTTACAACCCAAAGTAAAAAGAAACTTTCCTAACAACAACTCAAAAAACCAAAAGATTAACGAATTTTGACTACATAAGAATGAAACTTCCACACAGCAAAACATACCAAGATCAAAACCCAGGTGGCAAACTGGGAACTGCATCTGTAACACGTGTGACTGATGCAGAGTTTCAAGAGCCCCACTGCGCCGAGCAGGACGGAAACCTTTACCTGGAGAGCAAAGGGCAGGAGACCAGTGCACGGGGGAGACGCAGATGAAAAGTACACGCAGCTATCTTCCAAAGTCCAGAAAGTCCCAGTACCTGACGACCATGGAAAGGCTTTGAGAAAGCCAATGGGAGGACAAACGCACAGCACCTCAGGGGAGGGATCTGGCTGTGATGGCAAAATTACAGATGCAGATGCCCTCTGACCCAGCCATCTCACTTCTAGGAAATCTCTCCCGAGATAACTGGGTAAAACAGGAAATAGCAGGTGCACAAGGTGTTTAACTGTGACATGATCTGTTAAAAGCAAAAGTCTGGAAGCCACCCAAGTGCCCATCAAGAGGAATGCCTGAACAAATCATAGCACACCCACAGGGCACTGTGCAGCTGTGTAAAGAAACAAGGAAAGCCACTACCTGCCTTGATGCAGACTGCTCCAGGATGCACCGCAGGAAGAAACAAGGTGCAGAACAGAGTTCACAGCAAGTTAACCTTTTGCTTCTATTCTCAAACCAAACAATGGAAGAATACCCCAAAGACCAAGAATGATCACCCAGCAGAGGAGAAAGGGGCTAAGAGGACCTCATACGGCTCTGACTTTGCAATCATGGAATATTTAAGTATTTTTTAAAAACTGAAAATAAACTAAAAACAAATGAACCTAACTATATATCAAGATGATAGCATAACCTCAAGAGAGAGAGAATTACTTCAATGATTTTAAAACCCCACGATCTTTCATCTTAATTAGAAGTATGTGTTTGAACTCATGTAACTTCCCACCATAAACATCCAGAATTCTTGGACAAACAACTGATTTCAGGTCTGCGGAAGGAAATGGCTAAGGTTAGTCTGTGTTAGAAATAAGGAAGTGGTTCAAGATGAACAGTTATGTCAGAAGGTGCAGGGTGCCTCCCTGAAGGAGCTCCCGTGGGCCAGAGACAAGGCAATTTCTGCATAAAGAACTAATCAACACACCAGAAGTTCATGATGACACTGAAAAGACCCATGGACCTAAGATGCCAGAGTGCCAATGTGGTCTAAAAACTAAGGGGAAAAGGATCAATTTTTTTTAAAAAAATAAATTTATTTATTCAATTTATTTATTTTTGGCTGCACTGGGTCTTCGTTGCTGTGTGCGGGCTTTCTCTAGTTGCAGTGAGGGGGGTTACTCTTCATTGCAGTGCGTGGGCTTCTCACTGTGGTGGCTTCTCTTGTTGTGGAGCATGGGCTCTAGGCACGTGGGCTTCAATAGCTGTGGCACGTGGGCTCAGTAGTTGTGGTTCCGGGGCTCTAGAGCGCAGGCTCAGTAGCTGTGGCGCACGGGCTTAGTTGCTCTGCAGCATGCAGGATCTTCCTGGACCAGGGCTCGAATCCATATCCCCTGCATTGGCAGGCGGATTCTTAACCACTGTGCCACAAGGGAAGCCCAGGATCAATGATTTATCCTGCACGTCCCACCCGGAAGTTCTTCATCAGAATACCAACTAATTCAGGTGGAGGGAGAGACTAGAAAGCCATCATTTGCAACCCCAGATGAATTTAGGCAGCGATCAGCAACGGTTGATAGAAGTATTAAGCAAAAGATTGGTCAGGAACTCTATAATGGATGGATTTGCTGAAGACACCTGAGTCTACGGATCAATCCTGGAATCAACACCAAGTACAAAAGCACTACCCACACGTTTCCTTGCCAAACATACAAGTTGAACAAGAAAGCAATCGAGAGCCCCTAGACCTACCCTCCGATTTACAGGAGTAATGATGGACAGTGGGACAAGCCAAACACCCGCTTGTCCCTCCAGAACGAAGCAACGGCATTAAGGAAAGGAGAGGAAGGCGCTGCTCAGGGATGAACGAGTGGGCAAGTCTCACCTGGACACTGAGGAAAAATCCAACCAGGAAGGATGCCTTTGAGATGATGAGGGAAGGCCATACACAGACTGGGTTGATGTGGGGATATGAAGAAATTACTATTAACTTTAATAAAGTGAGTTAACAGGATGTGGTTATATTTAAAAAAAACAAAAAAGAGGGGGGCCCAAATAGATTTATAGGTGAATAATGTGTCTGGGATTTGCTTTAAAGTAAGTGGGGGTGGGGGGCAGGGGGACAGAATGGGAGGGATGCCTCAGAAGTGTTCTCTCCCTGTCCAGTGCTCAATCACAAAATATTCAAGTATTCACCTACTAGCAGATAACAGTGAAAGCCTGAGAGCTTACCATGTGCCAGCCACAATGTGAAAGCAATTTATACACATTCTCAGCTTCTTACATTCAATGCCTTGATTCCCTGAAGCTAGCGTGGGTCAGGGAAGGTCCAAGGTGCCCCGCGGCTGTGTGAGAGCTGGGAGCCCACAGGGCAGTGCTCCCCCTCCCCACTAAGCCCCCTGGGGTCCCTCTTGCATCAGATCCCCATCTTTGAACCACCACATCTCGAGCCAGCTCCCCTAAAAGCTCAGAGACTCAGCAACAGGTGGGAAGAACCCTCATTTCTAACTAAACCCATCTAAAGACCTGTCTGTCATACTACATTTTAATACGATTCTCTGCATTTATCTTGGTCTTTAAGTGATGCCACTTAGGGAAAAATGCATCACTGATCTACTCATTTATTACAATGGTTCCCAAATAAATTCCAAGTAACTGGTATCAGACTGCTAAGAACTATGGAATTTGTGATCTCCCAAGCCTGGGGCCTGGAAGTGTGTATTTAACAAGGCACGTACTCACTGATCCTCAGAGCTTGAAGTGGGAACTGCTGATCTACACACACATGTCCTCACTCTACCATCTGGGCAAGCTCAGTTAAGTGTCTGACA
The DNA here is from genome assembly GCF_028023285.1 of Balaenoptera ricei. Taxonomy (NCBI): domain Eukaryota; kingdom Metazoa; phylum Chordata; class Mammalia; order Artiodactyla; family Balaenopteridae; genus Balaenoptera; species Balaenoptera ricei. Next base: position 121,597,461 of record NC_082645.1, read on the forward strand.
CTCTGGGATACCCCTTTAACTTTCAGTTCATTTACCGAAAGAGCAAAAATGGTAGGTGTCCTAGTCCTATTACTAAGTTAGTGGTTTTACACTAAAAGTGCCAGGAGGCTCTGAATATTGCTGTCCTCCCCGCAAACTCTATGGCCCTGCCCACTGGTGGGAAGAGTCTGATCGGGTCTGAGCCGTTTCCGCAGTGCCTGGAGTGCCCTTCCTGGGGAGGACCCGGCCGGGGAACACCCACCTGAGTCTGCAGTCTAGCAACAATGTCCTTCCGGGCTTTCATGACAGCGTCCAGCTTCCCTGAAACCATGATGGAGAGGCCCTGATCTTTGGCGAGAGACAGCTCCAGGTGAGCGCCAGTCCTCTGCATGATCTCAAGGCAGATTTTTGCTTGTTCACCTTCTCCAAACTGGTTCATGTCCTTGTATTTCCTCTCCTCCAGGGGTACATGGAACACCTGCTCAGAAAAGGTCAAAAAGGGAAGGTTAAGAGACCAAGAAGACAGGAGTGTCCAGAAACCGAACGTACAGAGTAAAGAACATGAGTTTGTTCATTCACTAAGTATCAGCCCTGCCTACTGCCCTAAGGTCCCAGAGGGCAGTTAAGAGACAAGGAGAAAGTGCCTAAGAGCAGGAGACTGTGGTCCTAGTGAAGAAGACACCACCTGCCCCCCCCCACCAAGTACAAATGAAGGCAAGGGGTATCACGTAACAGTAATGAGCAAGGTCAGTGAAGGAAACAAACTGGGAGGTGAGAAGGACCTGGCTGGCTATGCTGGGAGGGGCCAGAGCAGAGGAGCGGGAAGGGAGGAGTGCAGGCGAGAGCTTCACAACGGGGGCGGGGAGCATCTAGCACAGCAGGGGTCCACGAGGTAGGAGGGGAAGTGCTGGTCCCTCAGCCCACCCCGTGGGTGAGATGAGAAGACAGTGGCGGGTGTGAAGGAGGACACACTCTGACTGAGGACTCGGGCTGAGCAGAGGCAGGGCGGAAGCAGGGACCCAGCAGCACTGCGGTTCAGGGCCTGAGCCGCTATGTGGAGTGTGGTGCCTTTACAACACCAGGAGGCTGCGGGAACCAGAATACCGCCGGTGAGGAGTCCTGGGCTTAGGAGGACTTCTCAGTGCGCGGGCGGTGATCGACAACCATGACCCAACACTGGCACACAGAGAGAGCACGGAGCCCGCCAACACCCCAGCTCTAGGGAGCAAGACAGGCTAGTGGAGTCCCAGAAAGCCAAGAGGAGAAAACTGCTTCAGGACAGTGGGACAGCTGCTGACGCTGCTGACACGGAGGCAAGGGCAGTTCCAGCAGCTGGAGCACAGACCGGACTACAGCGGACTGAAAACATACGGGACCGTCCCTTCTGGGTGCTGGGGTGCAGGGCAGCTGTGCTTCCCTAGAGCTCTGGGGGGAGGGGAGACCGACTTCATCCAAAGGCCTCCTCTCATGTCCAAAGCACTCTCACACCTGCATGTTCAAAAACCCTCCCGGGAATCCCCTGGCAGTCCAGTGGTCAACGTTCCATGCCTTCACCACTGAAGCCCCGGGTTTGATCCCCGGTCAGGCAACTAGGATCCAGCAAGCAGCGCGGCGCAGCCGAAAATAAACAAAAACAAAAACAAAAACAAAACCCTCCCATCAGACGCCACTGCTTCCTACTTGGAGGAGCAGGTGAAAAAAGAATGGATTTTCTACCTGAGTGATGACAGAAGCCTTGATGGGCCGGATCTTGTTATTCCAGACGCCAGCAGGTTCCTGGGCATTTTCCAAGCAAGCTGCTTTCTCAGGGAGTGGGGGGAAGGCATCCTTGTAGGTTGGAGGGTCGCTCTCCTCTTCTGAATTTAAAGTGGCAACTGGACCAGCCGACATAGATTAAGAGGAAGCACACCACTTTCAGTGTTAGATGGAAAAAACACGAGGAGGGTTTTAATGCCAAAAAGAGAGAGCACTGACTGCTGACAACCCCCCACCCTCTTCCCTCGGTCACAGGAAAGGGCCCCCGCCGCTCCGCAGGCCCAGCGCCCTCAAGTTCAGCCTGTCAACTGGAAGGGCCAGACTCTGAACCTGATGGCGCCCCTGCCCTGTGCACAGCCTCCCCTGTGAGCCTCAGCTCAGACGCCGGATGCCCCACTGCTCCCCTAATGGGGTGAGCTCCTTGATGGAAGGCCTTGACACAGACCTGTGTCCTGAAGAGTCTTCCAATCCTGTATTCAAAAACAATCACGACCACGACAATGCCTGGCACGTAGCCAGCTCTTAAATTTGCAGAACAAAATGCTGCTGCTGCCCATGAGAACCCCGAGGTAAACTGCAGCTGATTTCCCACTGTCACGTACCATGCTGAAAGCATCGCGGGACCTGCCGTCTCGGCCCCCCGTACCCCCAACGCAGGGAGCACTGGAGGAAATCAGGGCCCGGTGACCACCTGCTCCTCCCTCCACAGTGCCTGACCGTGCACCACAGCTCCACGGAAGCAGGAGTGTGACTGTCTGGGTCTCCCCAGGGTCCGGGCCTGAACACAGTATTCGGCAATGGCAGGGCTCAATAAAAACTACTGTGAACAGACGTGCATGCAGAGTAGACGGGTGACCTTTGGAGCCGGACAGGCCCATGTCCGACTCCGGGGTCGCGACTCTAGCCGTGCAGCCGTGCTACCCTGGATGCCGAGACAGACCCCGCGTGGCAAGCCGTCCCCGTCTGCCAGCGCCCGGTGCCCCCACCCCCAAAGCGGGGCGCAGACCCCACAGGGCTGTTGGGGCGCGTGGAAGCCCCAGTGCCCGCTCCCCCCCTAAAAACGGGGCGCAGCCCCCACAGGGCTGTTGGGGCGCGTGGAAGCCCCAGCCTGCAGGCACTCAGAACCCAAGCGAGTGGCAGTGTCTACGTCTCCACTGCCTAGAAGCAAGCCACTTGAAATGTGGTGAGTGTGACGGATGAAACGCACTTTTAATTTTAATTAATTTAAACTTAAGAACTGATATTCATTCAGTTATTGGAAAATTTTAAAGAATGTTTGGAACGACAAAGGGTAGAACAAGCTACTCTTTCAGCTGCAAATTTTATAAAATCTAACTACAGATGAAGGGCTTTGGATGGAAACAGAGCATTCAAATCAAGTTGTCCTGCAGTCATACGTACACATCAGACTCTGAAGGGAAAGACGAGACTGTGAAGTATGAGCTAGAGACGCTGAAGTGACCGTCCTGCAGATGCCCCAGCTCGTGTCCTGTCCCTCCTGGGCAGCACTAGCCTCCACTGGGGCTGGCTGCCTGGGCCGGCGCAGGGCCGAGTCCGGCCTTCGTCCTCACAGCTACCTCCCGACAGAGCTCTGGGACGCTTCCCATCCCAGAGTCCAGTTCAACACAACTGGGCAATAGCGATTTTGGAGAAGAATCCTAATAATCACAAAGGCCAAATCCACTGGCTTTCCAGAAGGTTGTCCACATTTTAAATCTTACTGTAGGCGATCCATCCGCCACTCCTGGCCAATTTCACCCCGCACACGAGGGCAGTGCAAAACGGAGCACACAACACTGGTGGGTCCTGGCCCACCCCACAAGCACAGGGCTGAGCGGCACCTCTGGAGAGGCCACAGGCTCTCACGAGGATCGGAAAGAGCCGAGGCTTACGGTCAACGAGAGCAGTGAGGAAGGGGCCGTCACCTTTGATTTGTTGCGGAACCAGTCCACTTCGGTGTTCAGCAAAGCTCTCTTGGGTCAGAACTGCGACGGAGCTCATGGTTGATCTCAGGAGTCCACACGATCCGGGCGAGCCACTGAAGCGGGAGGGGCTGAGTCAGAGAGGCGAGTCCAGCACAGCCAGCTCGCAGCTACCCGAGTCCAATCAGCGGGGAGTTTAAGCCAAGGGTCTCACTCTGCTTCACCAGCAAGCAACACCTTATTTTCCTCACTTACAACTGCTGACATAAGGTGATTCCCAAACTCTCACCAAGTGATGAAAAGGAGACACTCAAGGGAGGGTGGGGGGCGCCCTGGAAAACCTCCCCGCCCCCATTGCCCGTAGCAGAGCAGACGGAGGCTCCCGCTGAGAGGTCCAGGACCAGGACGCCCAGGGGCCACCCCCGTCTCCACCCACGGGGCCCCAACGGAACCCAACACATGTCTGTCCCAGCCCCAGATGCAGATCAACATCTGGATGGTTCTACTAACAACTATCTCAGTTATTTGGTTAACCTGTTCATCCCCATGCCTCCTAATGCTTATAAAATGTATCATTTGACAGTAGCTGCAAAGAGCTCCTGAAGAGCAGCCTCCCTCGCTCTGTGGCGACAGTGTTAACCGCAAGAGGCAGGAGGAGTAGCAGTGTAAGTGCCTCTGACATGTGGTGACTGGTTATTCTCCCACGTCTGGTCTCCCAGGTGTGGGAGGGGACTTGCAGCAGGTGGGACCTGGCCCAAGGGCACACAGTTCCTCAGTTCAGGGTAGGAACCCCGCAGTCCGCCTCCGGACCCCACTCCTGAGTGGCTGCGGTGCTCGGCGAGACTCTGGCTCTCAAAGCCACAGCTCCCTTATTTGGAAAAGGGGCTCACTCAGCACTGGCTGCCTCTCTCCAACTCCAGGTGAGCCCATGCTACTGCAAAGAGGAAGAACCCACTCTCTTCACACAATTCTGCACCACGTGTCTTCTTGTACCACCGTGGCAAAAAAGTATAAGAGGGTCAAGTAATTGAATAAGAGTGAGTTTTTTCATCATTTTGACAACTCAGTAAGACCCCTCCCCAAGTTCAAGAAAATTAAACTCTGTATTTCTAAAGAGAAGCAAGATACAAATTCAGATACCCCGAGCAAACATAATTCACATTTAAGGAAAACAGATTACAAACAGGTGGAAAGCAGATGACACGTCCACCGGAAGTAAACACGCTGCCCCGCGCTGGGGGGTCAGCCACAGTGATTCTCTCCGGAGAACCGCTCGAAAGTTAAGGATAAAACATAACGAAAGAAGGAACACACACAGCCCAGGACCAGGAAGCCTTGAGACAGGACACACTTACCAGCAAAACGGTCAGTAGCCAGAAGGTCCGTCCTGAGGCCGCCTCTGTCAGCCTGCCAGCTTTTTCTGGTGTGGGACAGGAAGGGAGAGGGAGCAAGGAGAAAACCAGAGAAAAGTTACTTATCTGCATCCTACAGCCCAGATCCTTTCACCTCTCAACCAGAAAAGGTCAAAGTATTACTTACACTTTGGCTACTAATACCAATATTAGGCAAATTGCTTGGGGGAAAAAAATGGAAGAAACCCTTTCACTAGGCCATTAGCTTCTTATTTTTTTTTAAATTAATTTATTATTTATTTTTGGTTGTATTGGGTCTTTGTCGCTGTGCGCGGGCTTCTCATCACAGTGGCTTCTCTTGTGGAGCACGGGCTCTAGGCGCACGAGCTTGGCAGTTGTGGCTTGCGGGCTCTAGAGCGCAGGCTCACTGGTTGTGGCGCATGGGCTCGGTTCCTCCACAGCATGTGGAATCTTCCCGGACCAGGGCTCAAACCCTTGTCCCCTGCATTGGCAGGTGGATTCTTAACCACTGCACCACCAGGGAAGCCCCTAGGCCATTAGCTTCAAACAAACATATTACAGTAAAACCTGAACCATCTAGAACTTCTAGAGGGCAACTTTTCCAGGGACCCAAGGGAATCCCGTAAGTGTATCCCTTTTACATGTAACCATTTTGAAGTAAAATTCTCACAAAACTGATGTTTGTTCTGCCGCGTGGCTGAGTAATTTTTCCTGTATTCCTCTTATTAATCTATGCTGAGTCAGAAGAAAAAAGGTTCTGCAACACTGCTTCATGATCTAGAACAGACTGTGGACCTTGGGGGCTCCAGAGCTTTTTAGGGTGACTGAGGGCTACTGTCTTTAAGAGTTCCCTGTATATTTTGCAGTTACTTTGCTCTTCTTGCTGTTATCCTATAAAAGTTCTTCGGTCCCTTCTAATCCACTGGGGATTTAGAAACCAGGCCATAAAATAGCAGGGCTGGAAAGAACCTTCAAAGGCCATCCTGGGAGGACCAAGAAAGAGGGGTGGGTCACCTTGCCTTGGGGGACTTCAGGATAGTGAAGCTGCCAGGTAGGTTTCCAGCCGTTACGCAAACCACCACATGCGCTTGATAAGGGAGACATTATGACAGTGGTGAGGCATGGGCTAAAATGGGAGAATTCCCAACAGTAACAAGAATACCCTACCTAACTGGAGAGTAACACCCCCAAATTCTTGCCCATAATACAAGCGTGGTTCAGGAGCTAGGAAGACGGTTCACGGCAGTCAGGGGTGCCTCAGTGGGGTCTCAAATGTCCCAGCTGGGGACATGAACCAGTGGTATAAAAAAAAACAAAAAAAAATCTCTCAATGTAGGGGCTTGAGTCACATGGGGGAAGTACCATGAGCCAGAGGCCAGACCCTCTCTGGGGCCCCAGTCCCACCAAACACACAAAGGCACCTGAGACCCAAGTGGAAAAGGTGGAGACAAACTGACCGAGACTATTTTATTTAAGAATTTGCCTCCAACAAATTCTAATCGCAAGTCTCAGTGACTAAGGCAAGGAAGAAAGAAACCCTTTCCATCCAACCAAACTGTCCGAGTAGCACATCCACGCATGGGTCCTGACGGGCTGGAAAAGGTGAGCCCGCCTTGGGATTCCCAGTGTCCAGGGGGCCCACACTTAGCCCATCTAGGAACAGGATGGCGGTGCTCCAGGTCAAAGCGCCAACGGGAAGCCAGGACCCAGGCGTCTGCCCCGCTCTCCTGGCAGCTCTTGACTGCTGACCTGCGACCTGAACAGCCTCCCACGCCAGGTGCCGACATCCCTTCTCAACACCCACTGACACCCACCCTCGAAGAAGCTGCATTCACCCACGCGACCACCATGACACCCACACCCTCTTCTCTGTGCTCCTAACTGACCACTCCTCTTGCTTCCCTGCACAGGCAAGTCTTCAGCGCCCACTGACAGCTACACGGTAAACCCGCGCAGCACAGCCACCGTCCACGTCCGCCCCAGCCACAGATTTCTGACGAGAAGCCCCCACCCCGCACCCGGCGTCACACACAAGAGGGGAGGGGCTCCTGAGGCCCCCTTCTGAGCAGCTCACACGTGCTGCACGAGTCAGTTCCGGTGAGCCTTTCTACTGAGCCCCGCATTCCTCACTGGCTCGGCTCGAGAAAGGGGCTTCAGTACAGCTGAACCTACCGAGTCTGGGAGGAAGAACCCGGCAGAGCCTCTAACGCCCCCATGTGTGCACAGGCCCTCAGGCAGCTAAGGACGGAGGGTGGACCTACAGAAAACTCCAGGCTGGTTTGACAGGACACACTGGTCTCTAGTTTCCAGATTTCAAATGGCAGTTTATCCCAGCTGGGAATGAATGGATCACAGCGAGCCACAGGTGAACATCTAGGGTGTGATATGATCAAATTAGGGTGTTGTTTTTCTCATAAACTTCTCAAACTCCTGTCTTTAAAGAATCCATTTTAAAACCGATCTGCTGAGCCACGTGCAAGTGCAGACCTGAGACCTACTGAGGCCCCGGGGTAGATCTTACAAAAGGCCAGCACCAGTCCTCCTCCGGTGCCCCCCCCGCCCGACTGTCAACCTGCCGCCAGTTCCACAAAGCAGCACCTAAGAAACCGTCCCCCACAGCGCTACCCCCAACCCTCGGAGATCCTTCAACCACCTCACGCCCGTCCAGGCGTGTGTGTGCTCCCTACCCCGGCTCCCCTACTGGCCACCAGTCCCAGGGGACCTTACCCAGGACCCCTCCCGAGGGGCAGAGGCCAAACATTTGCTATCACAGCCCCTCCCTTAGTTGGGTACAGCTGCTCAAATCAGGATGGGAAGGGACCTCAGCAACGACGCTGTCCCACTCTCTGAATAACCCGGGGGACAGGAGCCACACAGCCTTCCCGGGGGGCCCGGGCTCCGCTGCTTCTCCATCTCTGTGTAGCTGTCAGGATAGGTGGCTTGAGGTCGTGCCCAGATCTGCTCCTCCTTCCCCCTTCTTGCCACAGAGGACAAGTCCATCTTTCCTACAAGACTCCTTCAGGTACGTGAATTCAGCCCATTCTCCAGCCCCCTTCAGTGATTCCCAAGATGCCCTAGTCCCTTCATCATTTTGGTTGCTCTCAACTACTTTCCACGCAAGAAGCATTCAGATCCACCCGAGGCAAGTCTCTAACTATTCTCAACCTGGACTTTGTCTTGTTTCTCAGAGTATAAATATGCACAGTATAAAAAACACATTTCAAAATACAACTATGTAAGAAAGAACTAGAACCAAAGGAAGAAGGCTAGACAGAAGCAAAGACTCTTCTCTCCTACTCCCCCCCCCCCAGGGTGGGGTGCAGCGGCCGGGGCGGGGGAGGGCACTCCCACAAGGATGGACAGTTATGCACCAGGGTCCCCAGGTGAAGTCACAGCATATGTGGATTACATCTGAAGCTCGGTCCTAACAAATGTACAACAGATTAAATGAAAAATTTTACTTTTCTGACTGTAAACAAGGAAATATAAGTTGATTCCCTTGTAATGTTTTGCCAATTACATATTCAAAAGAAAAAGTCTTTTGCAAAGAGAACTCATGAGTTCAGGAAGAATTTTATCTCAGCCAACTAACGAGATCTCAGTGCTTTGTTTACCTACTAGACAGGACTGAGTATGGAGGGTATCAAAAAACCACCAGGAAACCCAGGACCTCTGTCAACTTCTTCCAAAGTTGAAATTATTTACTTTTATCTCCACAGCAAGCTTGTAAGGAAAAAAAATTTCAAAGTCCTTCTCAAGACCCACAAACCAATTGAGAATACGAACATAAAATCCCGATGGCTGCGCGATCACAAAGCATAAATCTAAGGCCACCCGCACAAGGTCTACACGGCTGGGAGTAGAAGGCGGGCATTTATGCGTTTCACCAAGTTCTGGAAGTCTGCACCCATCCTGCAGGAGGAACTTTCGCAGATGCCACCTCAGCAAGGCCCTCCCACAGGCCACGCGAGCCCGCGGGCGGGGACAGGCTTAAAGGGGCAGCAACGCGCTGGGCCTCCCCGCCTTTCATCCAAATTCGGTACTTTTCCGTAATGCATTTTTCGGCCGCGGACCCTGGGGCACATCCAAGTTGCGCTCCAGCCCCGAGGAGGGCAGCAGGGCCTGGCCGACCACGCAGGCGGCAGCAAGTGGAGGTGAGGCCCGGCCTGCCCGGGCCCCGTGCCGCCGTCCCGTCCGGCCCCACCGCCTAGGATGCCCTGCGGGACAGGCACCGGCCCCCCCGCCCCTGCCCCCACCGGCCGGCCGAGCTGGGGGGAGGGGCGCCCCTGCCGGAGCAGGAGGGGGGAGGGGGCAGGGCCCGGCCGCCAACGTCACCGACCTGGGCCCAGGTCGGCCCCCCCACCCCACCCCAGCGGCGGGCGCGCGGAGGGAGCGGGACCCGGACTGGGGTTTGGGGGCTGTTCGGCGGGGCGGTGGGCAGCGCAGAACCGGCGCCCCGGGACTCGAGAAAGTTTCTCACTCTTCCCGTGCCAGCGCCGCGGCCCATGCGCAGTGGTGACACGTAGCCGCCCCCCCACCCCCGACCGGTCAGGGGGGCGCCCGCGGAGGGAGGGAGCTGTGCTGGCTGGGGGGGTATCGGCTTGGGGGCGCTGGGGCAAAAGGCGGCCCCGGCCCCCTCCCCCCGCCCGGGGCTCCACGTCGGCAGCCCGGCGCCCCAACTTCCCCGCGCCGCCCCCCGCCCGGCACCCCGGCCCGCGCCACCCGCCCCGGCCTGCTCACCCCGCGGTGCGCCCGTCCGTCCGTCCGTGTCCGTCGTCCGTCCGCTCGCAGCGGAAGAAGCCGGGACCTTCGCTCGCTCGCTCCCTCTAGGCTGGCTCCCTCCAGGCCGGCGCCCGGGCCCCCGCGGCTATATAGGGCGGCGGCTCCAATCCCGCCCGGACACGTCAGACCGAGGCCGCCCCGCCCGCCGGCCGGCCAACGCCGCGCCCCCGCCCGCCCGCTGCTCCTACAGCACCCAACTCCCCGGGGGCTCAGGAGCCTTTTACTGGGGGGCTGGGGGGTGTCGGGGAGTTGGGAAATCAGTCTCCACCTTCATAAAGCGAAGGCAGGCGGGACTGCAGCTCTAGCACTGAGGTCCCCAATACCGCCTCCCCACCCAAAAAAGAAACAAGACACCTCGAGGTACAACACAAAGGAAATGAACTGCTGGCCCCAACCATCTACAACTTCCAATAGCTGCACAAGCTGGCCTAATAAACTCGCATGGAAACACATCCCATGCCCCCAAAGTTCGGAGCACAGATTTTCACTGGCGCACTCGCCTGTGGTTCTGCAACTTGTGTCCTTCACGTCTATAAAATATCCCTACTCTACTCCTTGACTACCAGTTCAATTCCCTTAAAAACTGTAGACCCCTCTTTTAAGAACTCCACTCCTACAGCTGTGTCTCCAGCCTCACAGCCTAAACAAACAAGAGGAGCAGAACAGAGCCCCTGCCCTCAGGGGGCGTCCACCCTGCTGGGTGAGAATGACAAGCCAGGTCTGCAGTCCTTGTGTAATATGTGACAACGGCCTCGGTTTCTTTTTTTTTATAAGGGGACAGGCCTGGTGGAGGGACCTGCACCTCTGATGAAGCCGCCCATGAGTAGAATCCTACATGACATACAGGAGTGCACCACACACTGGGGACAGGGCACGAGCCAGGGCCCTGGCAGGACTGGGAAGGCGAGGTCAGGGTAGAGAGGACCCCCAGGGCCAGGTCAGCTTGCCTGCGGCCATGATACACATGTTGCTCAGGATGATGGGAAGCTGGGCGGGGGGTGGGGGGGTAGTTGAGGGGGAGAAGGCAGGACCAGGGTATTCCTTTCAGTGGAACACTGTCAAAGTATGTACACCATGGAGAGGGGGGCGGGGCAGGGCCACAGCAGTTGTTCAGTCTAAAGGTGACAATGGCTTTCCATTGTGGTTGGCAATGGCAGATGCACCAAGTGGACAGATTCCGACAGGAGCACCAGAAGTTTCTTATTAACTGGACATGGGGAATGACAGAAGAAAGAACGGCGGGGAGACTAATAAGAAAAAAATAAATAAATAAACATTAAAAAAAAAAAAAAAGAACGGCAGGGAGGTTCCTGGCTGCCCTCACTGAGATGGAGAGACTGAAGGAAGCCTAGATTGGTAAGGGGAAGTGTGATGCAAAAACTCGGATATGCCGTCTGACATTCCCACTGGATGGCCAAGTGGGGATGTCAAGTAGGCAACTGTATGTACAAGGTGAAGGCTGGGGAGAAGCCCATCACAGCTGACAGAATACGACAGCACTTCATGACATCACTGGAGGAAGAAACCATGGAGCTGAGGACACTGTCATCAAAGTTGTACCTTAAGTCACCAGGATGGTACCTGGGCAGGTGGCACCTCCTTAGACTTGGAAGAATCTCTGTAAGCATCCCTTCCTATGTTACCACTGCAGTTTGGAGGTAGTCTTTCCATGCGGATTAACCAACCAGCAACTCCGACAAGTGCGTTTTGTTGTTATTTTTTGTTTTTGAGGGCTCAGCACTACAGAGGGATCTGAGAAGGGAGGAAGAGGGGAGGGATTCAGAAAAAGTAGGCAGGTCCACTGTCAAGGAACTTCCAAGGAAGCTAGGAAGTCACCACAGGAGAAGCTCACAGAGTACCTGGTGCACAGAACGCCTTAAGAGAGATGGTTAAAAACATATAATTAGCGCTTCCCTGGTGACACAGTGGTTAAGAATCCGCCTGCCAATGCAGGGGACACAGGTTTGAGCCCTGGTCCGGGAAGATCCCACATGCCGTGGAGCAACTAAGCCCGTGCGCCACACCTACTGAGCCTGTGCTCTGGAGACCGCAAGCCGCAACTACTGAGGCTGTGTGCTACAACTACCGAAGCCCGCGTGCCTAGAGCCCGTGCTCCACAACAAGAGAAGCCACCGCAATGAGGAGCCGGCGCACCACAACAAACACCCAATGCAGCCAAAAATAAATAAATTTTTAAAAAAACTGTAAAACAACAACAACATATAATTAACAAAAGATATTATAAAATCAAATGTTAAATTTGTGCTACAAACCATCTCAGGATGCTTTTGTGCTGATAGTTACAACTGGCTTTCCTTCCCAGCAAGCTTTACTACATTGAAACTAACAGTCTGCAGAGGCAAATTTTGAGTATCTGGGTCCAGCAATATTCATACAAGATAATGTGCAAACCCCTTATGGCTGCCTCGAAAGGTGAACATCAGTATGTGACATTTGGGTTTTCAGTGTTCAAGGGGACAGGGGAGAAGCTTTGGGGCTCCTCAAGGTAAAAGGTTAGAACAGAGATATCCCCACACACACACTTAAAGCCACGATCCCCCCCAAAAACTAACCCTCAACATAAGGTAGGTTCTGGCCCACTAGCATAGAGAGACTACAGGACGCTTCCCCACTGGCCAGTGCTGGGAGATGGAAACCCCTCTCGAGCACTAGCAACCATGCACTAGTTTAATTAAGGTTCAGTAAAGGTTTAGGGCTCAAATTCCTACAACCCCATTTATCCAAGGCCTAGCCCAAACCTAGAAATTAACAAAACAGAAAGCAACCCCACCTGGGAGGGAATGAACCTCACACCAGGCTGCAAAGGACACCCACAGATCTACCAACACTGTAGAGAAGCTTGAAGTCCAAAGTTCAAAAACTAACACTGAAAGACGATTAGACTTAAGAACTCCAGGTGACAGAACTATCAGAGGCTATTAAAAAAAATTTAAAGCGACTAGAAACATAAAACATAAAGTTTACAATTTTAAAAAAACCAAGAGATGGAACAAATTAGAGAGGTTAAGAACCTCAGATACAAGGATGAGGAAGTCCAACACATGTCTAATAGGCAGTCCACAGGAGGCAAATACAAAGAATAAAGAGGGACTTCCCTGGTGGTCCAGTGGCTAAGACTCCATGCTCCCAATGCAGGGGGCCTGGGTTCGATCCCTGGTTAGGGAACTAGATCCCGCATGCATGCCACAACTAAGAGTTCACATGCCACAACTAAAAGATCCCGCATACTGCAACTAAGACCCAGCACAGCCAAACAAATAAATAAATATTAAAAAGAAAAAAAAAAAGAACAGAGAAGAAATACTGGAAAAATAATGGAGAAAATTTTAGAATGTAAAGATGTTACATTTCCCTCCCCTCCTTAAAAGAGACAGAACAGGTGGCCAGGTGGATAATTTAACCTGCGTTTTGGTGCAGAACAGTGAAACCTCAAAAACGACCAAGACAAGAGTAGACCTTAAAAGCAACTAGAGAGAAAAGACAGGTTACCTATAAAGGAATACCATGAGACTGAGGGCAGACCATGTCACAGCACAATGCCTACCAGAGGACGATGAAATAACACCTATAAATTACGCTGAAGGAAGTAACTGTCAATTTAGAATTCTTTATCTTTTTTTAAAAAAAATACATTTATTTATTTATTTTTGGCTGCATTGGGTCTTTGTTGCTGCGCGCGGGCTTTCTTCAGTTGCGGCGAGCAGGAGCTACTCTTCCTTGCGGTGCACAGGCTCCTCATTGCAGTGGCTTCTCTTGTTGCGGAGCACGGGCTCTAGGCACGCAGGTTTCAGTAGTTGTGGCACGCAGGCTTCAGTAGTTGTGGCACGCGGGCTTAGTTGCTCCGCGGCATGTGGGATCTTCCCAGACTCGGGCTGGAACCCACGTCCCCTGCATTGGCAGGCAGATTCTTAACCAATGCACCACCAGGTAAGCCCTAGAATTCTTTATCTTATTTAATATACATTATTACTTATTTGTTATGTTATTTTGTATTACTAATTATTAAATAAAAGAGAAAAAAAGAAAATAAGAAGCAAGAGAAGTAAAACAGAAGCAATTTAAAAGCAAGGCAAATAAAGCACAAAATACAATGGAAGAAATGAATCCAAATGTGGCAATAATCTAATGTTAATACACTAACTAGCCAGTTACAAAATCCAGCTATAAGCTACTTAAGAATCCCAAACCATGAGGACATAGACATTGAAAGTAAAGCAAAAGAAAAAGTACTCCAGACAACTACTAACCAAATTAAAGCTGGGCTATCTATATTATTTTCTGATAAAATAGACTGTAGGATAAGAAGCATTATTAAGAACAAAGAAGGTCAAGAATAAAAAATTAAATCAACTCTGATCATGTATGTACGGTATCTAATAACGTAGCTACAAAATGTATAAATAAAAACTTAAGGTTACTAGAAATTGATATAGCCAAGATTACAAGGGAAGACTGACTCAACTCTTGGTAACATAGATTACGGAGATTAAAAATGCACAGAATATTAAAGCAATACAATTAAAACCTACTTTATTGGACTTATACAATCCTTTGCCCAATGATTAGAAAGCACATTCTTTTCAAGTATACATTGAACTTTTACAAAAATTGGTCAGGAGCTAAGGCCCCCCCAAATTTTTTTCCAACAAATGACAAAAAATTAATAAACATTCTGTGATCATAACACAATTAATTAGAAGTCAAGTTAAAATTTTAAAAATCCTGGAAGTTTAAAACTTGCTCCTAAATAACTCATGGGTCGAAGAAGAAATCTGAAAATATTTAGAATAAAGCAGTTATATATCCAAACTTGTGGAATGAAGCCAGAGTGTTACTTGAAACAAATCTATAATCTTAGCCATATTAGTGAAGAGGAAAATGTAAAAATTAGCTAGTCACCCTCTTCTAAAATTAGAAAAACCACAGAATAAAACTAAAGAAAACAGAAATAAAGATAAGAAATCAATGAAGTAAAAGACATATACCACAGAAAATAAACTGAGCTAAATCTAAAAGGACTAGTTAGATCTCTGGCAAAAATGATCAATGAAAAAAAGAGAATAGGTAAAAATAGGAAATACTAAGAATTCAAAGCAGGTCAAAAACTATAACTAAAATAGAGACTTTGAAACATCACACAAGAATTCTACTGAGAAAAGTATTATCAAAAACTTAGATGAAATAGGCAACTTCTAGAAAAGTAAGTTACCCAAACTGAGTCTGATAGAAATGGAAAGTTTAAATAACCAACACTCTCCAATATTTGAAAAAACAAATATAAAAATCACAACACAAAGGCAGGCCCAGATGGTTTTGTAAGGAAGCCCCAAGAGACTGTCTTCCCAACTCACTTAAAGCCAGGGAAATTTAATACCAGACAAGGGTAGCAGGAGAAAAGAATATGTGAATTTCATCTAGGTACTTAAAAGCAAAAGCCTAAAATAATCTAGCAAACTGATCCAGAGACGTAAAAAGAAATACGTAATATATAATGATAAAGTCAAGTTTAATCCAGTTATGCAACATGGTACAATATCAGAAAAATAAAGTAATTCACCACATTATTAGCACTGGAGCAAGATGATTTGATCATCTCAAAAAACATTCAAATGAAGAATCTGATACACTTTACCCATTCCTGATAAAACAGGAATACAAGGACACATTCCCTAACTCAATGATGGGCACCTACCAAGAGTCCTCATTAGAAGCATTCATATTGGGATCATGAGGAAGGCAGGTTGCACTGAGCATTTTCTATTCAAACCTACACTAGAGATTCTAACCAGGGCAGTAAGGCAGGAAAAAGGAAGGTATGAGGATTGGAAACAAAACTGCCAGCGTTCACAGACAATATAACTGTCCAAGTACAAGATCCAGGAAAATCTATAAATACACTACTAGAACTAATTAAAGAGTTCGTACATTTTTTGGAAACAAGACCAGCACGCAAAATCAATTATGTTCCAGAACACCAGCAACTGACTATTAGAAATAAATCTAATGGGAAAGTAGAATTTATGGAGAGTATTGTAAAAATCTTTGTCAAAATACAGAAAAGACCAAAATAAATGGAGAAATGCCAAGTTCACCTATATAGGAAGACTTAATCATACAGACTGCAATTCTCTTAATTAGACTAGAAATTCAATGCAAACGCAACTTAAATCCCAAGAGAGGTATGCACATGCATATGTGTGTATAATTTTATAACCAGATTTTATACAATTTTATACAATTTTCATTTATACAGTATTTCTATATACATCTATACAAAATATTTAATATATAATTTATATGTATACAACAACTCTTATACAGAAGATCAAGGGCCACAGAAAACTCTGAGGAAAACAAGGTGGGGAGGACGTGCCCTCCCCAAGCCAAGATTTTCAGCTGCAGTAATTCAGGCAGTGTGTGCTTGTGCAGGAGCAAGGGCAGAGGACAATGGAGCAGGTGAGAAAGCCCAGATGTGGACATAACAGACAGACTTCATTAGAGGTGACCTTGTGCATGGACTACACAATCAATGCCTCCGGGAAAACTGATTATTTACATGAGAAAAACCTAAGTCCTTACCTCACACCACTCACAAGGCCAATTAAGGCTTGAGATGCAAATACTGTGAGCGAACCACCTCACTTCTAGATATATATACTACAGGAAAAAGCTCTCCCACACGAGTGAGAGAATTGTATACAAGAACCACATCACAGCCAACAACTGTAAACAACCTGTCAACAGACGGACATGGACAAACTGAGGTGTGTAACCTAGGCTACTTACCCTCTTTGCTTTACCCACCTACCTGACAGGAACCCCTCCAAGCAGGGTCACGTTGATGGGGGTCAGGAAGAGCAGTGGGCCAGGGGGCATCGCTGGGGCAGTGGGAGCGTTCAGGTCTGATACTCCCTCAGCAGCCCTGCCACCCTGTGGGAGACTGGCGCTAAGGGGCGGGGGTGCCGAGCACAGTTTGCTCTCCCTCACTGAGTGTGGTGTTCAGGTATGGGCAAAGAGTATGCCTTCATCCTTCTTGATAGCTGAAGTATACCAGTAAACTCATTTTGTGATTAAGCTTATTTATATGGAGCTATAAATATAAACTGTAGTGTTGACCCAAGTTGACTTGTAGTACATTCTAATACTGAACACCTCAAAACTAGGTTCCTTTCTTTGGCTCAGAGATAGTGTTTATTACCATATGTACATTCAACTCAGCAGCTCTGTTCCCCCCAAATATAGTAGTACAAGTTCAGATGAGAGAGAAACAAATAGCTGTGGTCCATGTTTTCCTTTACCTGGCTTTGTTCTTTCTCCACTAATTCTATCAGTGTCACTTCTTTTTTTTTTTAAAAAATATTTAGGGCTTCCCTGGTGGCGCAGTGGTTGAGAATCTGCCTGCCAATGCAGGGGACACGGGTTCGAGCCCTGGTCTGGGAAGATCCCACATGCCGCGGAGCAACTAAGCCCGTGCACCACAACTACTGAGCCTGCGCGTCTGGAGCCTGTGCTCCGCAACAAGAGAGGCCGTGATAGAAGCCCGCGCACCGCGATGAAGAGTGGCCCCCGCTTGCCACAACTAGAGAAAGCCCTCGCACAGAAACGAAGACCCAACACAACCAAAAATAAATAAATAAATAAATAAATAAATAAATTTTTTTAAAAAATTTATTTATTTATTTATGGCTGTGTTGGGTCTTCGTTTCTGTGCGAGGGCCTTCTCTAGTTGTGGCAAGCGGGGGCCACTCTTCATCGCGGTGCGCAGACCTCTCACGATCGCGGCCTCTCTTGTTGCGGAGCACAGGCTCCAGACGCGCAGGCTCAGTAATTGTGGCTCACGGGCCTAGTTGCTCCGCGGCATGTGGGATCCTCCCAGACCAGGGCTCGAACCCGTGTCCCCTGCATTGGCAGGCAGATTCTCAACCACTGCGCCATCAGGGAAGCCCCCAGTGTCACTTTTCAGGAAGTGACAGAAAGGGTAACTTAGTATTTTCTTCAATGACATGTATTTCTCCATAATGTGAAAATAGGTAAAAACTAAGTTTTAGTTAAGTCGTGACAGGTGTCTCTAGTGAGAGGAGACTGTGTAATTAACACACCTGTCATCAGGACACCTACGTTCAGAATCTTGCCAGATACTACTTGGGTCACCCTGGCTGGTTGTTTATGCTCTGACTTTCTACGTTTCCCACCTCTATCAACTTCTGAGGCCTTTGTAAATTGTTAAAAAGATCAAGGAAGATAATCTGCTCTATAGTAGGTATCCCACTGTTTGGGGATATTAGTGTTTAATTCCACTAAATAAACACATCACCACGTTCCACTAAATGAATACATTTAACATAATACTCTAGCACATTAATTTTACAAATACTGAAATAATCAGCAGTATCTTTTCACAGATGAGTAAAGAAAAATATTTATTTACAGCCTACATCAAGAATAAGTGTCAGATAAATACACCTTATAACTCTTTTTAAAAAGCAGATGGGACAAAGGTTAGGTTCAAAAGAGTAAGTGAATGGATTTCCACAGAAATGAAATGAAACCACTCTATTGAGCCATGCTGACCAATATGTCCTGGCAATGTGTGTCTATGGACACTTGAGACGTGGCTAGTTAGAACTGACATAGACTGTAAGGCTAAAATACACATGGGTTTTGAAGACTTAGTACAACAAACACAATGTAAAACATCTTATTAATGATTTTATGTTGATTACATGTGGAAATGATAATATCTTGCATTAGTTCAAACAATATATTATCAAACTTAAATTTCACTTGTTTCTTTTTACATTTTTAAGATGGAAACTAGAAAATTTTAAATTATACATGTAGCTCTTATTGAACAGCAGTGCTATAGTCGGTTTTCCAAATCGAAGCAGAAAGAAATGTAACCAGACAATAAGTTTTTATTAATAAACTTTACAAAACAGTCTTAAAGGAAGAAAATCCCAAGTCATTTTTTTACAAATCTCCTGTTTATAATGAATAAATTTAGAGTAGGGGAAAAAATACAAAACGGGTACTTGTCTTAGTCACGAAAGTATCTCCTGTACCACAAACACCCAGGGGCACGTGGTAGAGGGTATAGTCTCAAAGATCTGAGAAAGAAGTGGCCAAGTATAGTTTACAGTATTTCCAAGCACTCTAACAACCCATTAAAAAACAAAAAACACACACAAAAAAAACGGCAAAAGATACAAAAATCTTCCACAGAAATGCAGGAAACATTTAATTTGTACAAAAAAAACAGATTTGAAGGTAAGATGAGACTCTACATTTCACCTCTCAAATTGGCAAAAATAAAGTATGAGGACAGAAACGGTGTGAGCATACTGGTGTGGCTGGAAGAATAATAACTGAATGACCTTTCTGAGGAGCAACCTGATTACACATTGTAATTTAAAATACAAATTTTGGGCTTCCCTGGTGGCGCAGTGGTTAAGAATCCGCCTGCCAGTGCAGGGGACACGGGTTCGACCCCTGGTCCGGGAAGATCCCACATGCCGCGGAGCAACTAAGCCCGTGCACCACAACTACTGAGCCTGTGCTCTACAGCTCGCAAGCCACAACTACTGAAGCCCGCAAGCCACAACTACTGAAGCCTGCTTGCCCAGAGCCTGTGCTCTGCAACGAGAGGCCACCGCAATGAGAAGCCCACGCACCCCAATGAAGAGTAGCCCCAGCTCAACGCCAACAAAAGCCCGCACAGCAACTAAGACCCAACGCAGCCAAAAATAAGTTAATTAATTAATTTAAAAAATAAGGAAATAAAAGTGAAGAGAAATGTTTCTGTGAACACTAAGTTTACCACATTGAAATTCTCAACAAAGCCAGTTTGCTTTAAAAAAAATGTCAGGTGAAAAAAAATCTTAAAACCCTCAAGGAATCCTGCGTTCTAACTGCTTTATTAAGTGTCTTAAATTCTTGATCTGATGGTGAATGTCCTAGATGACGTATTATATGAGCTTGGTTTATGCAAGAAGAGATTATGTAGGATACAGTCAGCAGACACTCAAGTACCCACAGTCCTGCATCAAATGATTGGTGAATGAGCAAACGTCCCCACCTATACCCCATACCCAGTATCCGTGTCAATAAAGGGGCAGCTCTATGTTATACCAATACGTAACCCGTGGTGTTAGAGAGACACGTTTGTCTATGCAAAAATAACTCTAGAAGGACACTCAGGCCACTGAGAACACAGAGTTCTGTGAATAGGAGAAAGAATAGGAGCACAGAGTCGGGTACTGAGAAGTATCAGTGCCAGGGTAAAGGAGGGGGGACTGCATTTACTGACTCAAAAGGTCAGCAATTTTACTGTTAAGTTGGTAGGTGAGCACACATAAAAGCATATATTTCATATACCACTTACCAAAAAAAGTGTGTTTTAACAGGTACAGAAATTATGGATGGACATATGCTAAGTGTTCACAAGAGTGTATATGGGGAGTGGGGGGGGAGAAGCTGTATGATATGACGTGCCTCACTTTTTCAACAAAGATACTTCCACTTGGAGCGAAACAGGTGCTATTACGTAGCACTAGCTACTATAAATGAGTGGAAGCCTGAGGCACAAGGATTTTCTTTTCTGTTTCATTAGACCATGTTATCAGCAAGAAGGCTGAAGTAAGCTTTTTTGTGGTGAATTTCTTTGTGGAGGACGGGGCTTTACGTTCACCCATTAAAGCCCTTGGGAATCGGAAGGCACCTCAGGTGTCTCTAGGTGGCTGGAGGGCAGCACAGAAGGCCGAGCTCTGCCAGAAGCCGACAGCACAACTAGGAACGAGTACAGACACCTTTCACCTCAGCGCAGAGACAAAGGTCCCCGAGGGAGCACACCTCGCTGGACCCGCGCCCTGGAAACCTAGGCAGAGCACTTCCCACCCGGTGGCGTGCTCCCCACTGGGCGACCCTCTGGATTAGATGACTCCTTAGGTCTCCGCGTCGACAAGTCTCTGTGTCCTTAAAGAAACCAACCACTGCTTCTAGGGAAGTGCATCCGTGAGGTCTCTGAACACCATGCTTCCGAGCAGCGCCTCCACACAGGCCTGGAGGCCCACCCTTCTGCCTCAACCTGGAGGGCGTTTCTGGGAAGAGAAGGATGGAATGGAACGGCCACGGAGGAGGGCTCTGGCTGTCTCTCCCCCTCAGTCCTACAATTAAACTACAAGAAACAAAATAATTCCAAGTTTGACCTAGAGCAATATACCTGAAGGTGTTTTTTTCTTCCTACAATTTACATAGAAAAGTTCCATGAGCTAGAATGAGCTTTTAGCTCATGTTTATAAAAAACTTTGCAATGGATACAAAGCTAGCTAAAGCTATGGGTGGATACTTAAGAATTAGAACCAGTCCCGTCCAAAGAGAAATGAAATGCTTTTCTACAAAGGAAGAAACAAACCTCAGAAACATCAAGTCTTCGGACTTTCTCCTCTGCAGGCTGTTAAGCCTCGGCGGGCACTCAAGTGCCATCTGCTTGGTGACACTGGGCACATCACACCTCTTCAGCTGGCCTGTTTCCTCGTTTGTCAGACGAGGAGATGGGACTCCATCATCTCTTCCACTACTATCTTTCTGAGTCTACTCTAGGGAGTAAACCTCACTTTGGGATTTAAAGACCTCCTAGAAACCCTTAATGATACAGCTGTCCCCAACTGCTCAAAGAACTGATTCAACATAAAGGCACAGTCATACAAAGTACAATGTACAGGGACTTCCCTGGTGGTCCAGTGGTTATGTCTCCATGCCCCCAATGCAGGGGGCCCAGGTTCGATCCCTGGTCAGGGAACTTGATCCCACATGCATGCCGCAACTAAAGATCCCACACACCACAATGAAGATCCCGCATACGACAAGGAAGATCCCCCGAGTGCCACAACTAAGACCTGGCACAGCCAAATGAATAAATAAATAAATTTAAAAATTTAAGCATTAAACAAAAACAAAACAAATACAAGGTACAGACCAAAGCAGAGATAGTTAATCTCTGTCCTGAGTCAAACACCTGAGATCCAGGACTCAGGGTAGACCACCATGCTGTAAGAGCATCTGGGGTGCAGGACCTTAGAGGTTTCATCTGTCAACAGAGAAGCCTGGACAGGGCAAGAAAAAACTGTTAACCCTCCTACTAGAAAACCGGTAAGAACCAAAGAGGGGAGGAAGATAAAGACAACCTGTCTCTGGTCCCACAGGGAGCCGAGGATGGGAAGCAGGAGGGCAGCAGGGCCCGCATCAGCATGATGGTGCCAGCCTAAGGTGACCGCACAGAGGCCAACTCCAAGCAGACACGAAGCACCCACTTGGGATGCACTCTAGCTACTGTGTGAAGAAAGAACTGTGGAAATGCAAGAGCAGAAAAAGTGAGAGATAAAAAAGCTGATGAAGTCTGGAAATAACCACAAATTCCCTAAGGAGGAGACAGACTGAATAAACCATGCTATGTCCATGCAACAAAATAACAGGCAGCATAAGACGCACGCATGGCAAGATCTCCATGCACTGTTACGCATGGTCTCTAGGGACGAGGTTAGTGAGAAAGGGCGAAGGAGGCAGGAGGTGCAGAGTAAGCTACCTA
The DNA here is from genome assembly GCF_028023285.1 of Balaenoptera ricei. NCBI lineage: Eukaryota > Metazoa > Chordata > Mammalia > Artiodactyla > Balaenopteridae > Balaenoptera > Balaenoptera ricei. Next base: position 121,619,876 of record NC_082645.1, read on the forward strand.
ACTCCAAGAAGGTGTCGGAAACACCCGTGTACCTATGTCTGCTCGTATTTGCAAGAAGAAACAATGGGAGGCAACACTGGGAGAAGAAAAGGGAGGAGGGACAGGGATGGACGCCAACTCATCTGAATATACCACTGATTCCCTCTGCCTTTAGAACCATATAAATCAGAGAAGAACAAACTCTAAAAACAAATATGTCCTGCTTCTCTGTCTTAATGGTGTTTATATGGTTGGGTTCAGTTAACATTTATGGCTCAATGAATTTTCACTAAGGATTTGCATAGGTCTCTGTATGTTTATTACACTTCTTTAACACTTTTACTAAAAAAAATTGAAATGAACCTAAATAACAATGTCACAACAGTGGCGCAAGCATCAGAGAAAAACATAACTTTAAAACACAGTAACTTGACAGTATATTCCAAGTGGGATATAATCTAATAACATTAGTTACTATTATCTAAAAATATTTTATGTTGTAGAATAAGGTTAATATCCTTAAAAAACAATTTTCAGCATTAGCAAAAACCACGTAGGTTTTTATTTGAATTGGAAATATCTATACTCATGATCGGTTCCTAGGTCTGTCTGCTACGAGAAGCAATGCAGTGGCACTGGCCACCCTGAGCACACAGACTGTGGCAATCAACACCATTCCCCAATAAAAGGAACCAGTCTCCTTGGAAAAATGGCTGAGTCCAGGTCACAAGATGGGACATCTCGCTGTGGCAAAGAGCAAGGAAGGAGTCACAGACTAATGGGGTCACGTCCAAAGAACACAGAAGCCAACTTGGGGGAACAATATAAGCATCAAAAATTGGCTTCAATGGGTTGAAACACAATTACATACACATCTACAAGTTTATAATACTAGGGGGGAAAAGCAACAAAAATGCATTGTTGCTTTGGAAGTTGCTAGTCCAAACATATTCTAAATATGAATAAAGCAAAGAAATCATTTCTCCTTTCTCTTCAGGAGGAATTGTATTTTAGAGTAACCAGAATTGATCAGGGAAACCTTCTTCATGTAAAAATGCCAACAAATAAATGTAGAAACAGAACCAGAAAAATCCTCATTTTGCCACTGCCAACTGTAGGCTAAATCACGGCCCCCAAAGATATCCAGGTACTTAGCCCTGGAACCTGTGAATGTTACAAATGAATTAAGTTAAGAATATTGTGATAGGAAGATTATCTTGGATTATACAGGTGGAACCTAAATGTAGTAAGTATCCTTAAAATCATGTGCTTTAAAGATGGAGGAAAGGGCCGCAAGGAATGCAGGCGGCTTCAAGAAGCTGGGAAAGGCAAGAAATAGATTCTCCCCTAAAGCTTCCAGAAGGAAGCCCTGCTGACACCTTGACTTAACCCCAGTGAGAATGGTTTCAGCCAAGTTTGTGGTAATTTGTTACATCAGCAATAGGAAACTAACACACCAATGAAACAGTGAATATAAGCAAAATGGCTATTAAGCCCCTTAGATAACTGGTTGATAAACTTTATAATAAGGGACAGAATCAGCCTGCGGACACTTCATTCACTGATCACTTGTAACATAACGAAGAGAAAGACAGCCAGACGTTACGCCTCCTGGTATAATGCAATATGAAGTACACAGCACAATCTATGATGTGTTCTTGACACCCTCCCTACACCAGCTTTGCCAAAACAAACAAACAAAAAACCCTAAACCCAAAACAAATAACCACCCCCCAAACCAATTAAGCATCTAAACCTAGCTACCAGTTTACAGAAAATATGAGGATCAGAGGAATATACCACATGCCACCACAACAATACAATCAACCAAATGCAGAATGTGGGAAAATCCACAGCACAAATGGCCCTGTTGCTTTCATAAACAAGTAGAATTTTTTTGAAAACAAGAAAAGGGATTGTTACAGATTTTAAAATTGTTTAGATTTTTAATGCAGTGTGGACACTTTTTTTGGGTTTTCTTTGACTCAAGCAAACCAAGTGTAAAGACATATTTTATGACATTTGGAGAAAACTGAACACAGAATAGATACTGGATGGTATTAACAAAATATAGTTAATTTTGCTAGGTAAAATTTCTTTAAAGCCCTCATCTACTGAAGATACATGCTAAACTATTTACAAGTGACATGAAATGTGATATTTGCTTTAAAATACTCAAACTCAAAATTAAAAGTATGACAAGTGCGGAACAAGCAAGGGAAAGATAAAATAAAAATGGCAAAATGCTGACAACTCTTAAAGTTGGGTGACAGGTATATGAAATACCAATATTCTCTCCTATTTTGGGATATGTTTGAAGGTTTTCCTAACAAAAAGGTGTAAAAAAAGAAAAAGATCAAAGAGCACTGCTTATCAGGGCATACAGGATGCTACCAAAGCTATACTCTGAGGATGAATCAAACCTGTAAATTTTATTATAAGAAGAAATGAAGATAAATGAGCTAATCAGCATTCAAATCAAGATGGAAAGAGAAAATCAAAGAAAGTACATGGAATAAATAAACGAAGAACAGGTGAAATAGAAAACAAAAACTAACAAAATACAGCTGGTGTGGTCAATCAAAACCAAAATCAGTTTCTCTGAAAAAAGCAATTAAAGAGCAATTAACTCTTCCAAGTCTGATAAAGACAAGGAAAGAGCACACAAAGAATACAAGCGCACAATGATACAATATTATCCTTGCCTAGTATTGAAATAAGAAGTGTTATGAATGGCAGTAATTACATCTTCTGGTAGTTCCCAAGGAAGTAGGAGCTTCTTTGCCCCATGAATTATTTTTGTATCTCACTGGCATTAATTGGGTTCTGAGGCCGTAAGAGGACCAATAACTATAGTCAAGGGGCCAAGGGGATGGAATATGTCTATTAGCTACAGCCAATCAGGGTCCACCCACGCAGCTGGGCCATTTCATCCAAAACACATGGCTTGTACATGGTAAAAAGGGCGGCTCCCCAGAGGAAAATTAGGGCACCGCTTTGCCTCCCCAGAACAATGAGTGGGTGCTGCAAAGAAAAGAGATTATCAACTACAAACCAGTTTACAAACATATAAAATTCTAAACAAAACACCAGCCCAATAAATCCACTCTAAATTTAGAGAATAAGGCACCATGACTAAGTAAGTCTGTTCTAGGGATGCAGTAAGGATTCAATATTAGGTAATGTATACATCTCACATTTAAAGCTCAAAGGAGGACAAAAAACATATATACATGACTGATAGATGGCCATTTAAAAAACGTCCGTCTGACTGATGAAATTCAACCACCTATTCCTTGCTTCCTATGGAATCTAACTTCAGCAATAGAAGGAAGTGGCAATACGAAGAGTTATTTCCCAGAAGTAAAATGTATCACAATTAGTGAAAAGCCAAAATTATCCTATTAAAGTAAGTAACAAAACAGCAAAGACGTCTACTACGGTCAAAGACCGTCAAACACGCAACCTAAGGAGAAATAATTAAGCTAAGACACAAATGCCACTAATTTGCAGATGACCATCTGTCTAGAAAACCCCTCTACTCTAATGAAAAGCTAGGAAAACTGAAGGGAAGTTCAGTGTTAGCAAAACAACACACACACTAGATGCCCGAGTCATGGAGCAGTTTCATCATCCAGGACACTCATCACAGAGATGTCTGTTTCCCCCCCCCGCCCCCCGCCACAAGTTCATCTACACCCTCAAGGAAATGCCGAATAACATCTGCGGTAGGCTAAACAATGACCACCCGAAGATATCAGGTCCTGATATTTGGAATTTAAATGTTACCTTACCTGGAAAAAGTCTTTCCAGAAGTGCTTAAAGATTACCCTGGATTATCTGGATGGGTCCATTACAAGTGTCATTCTGAAAGAGAGGCAAAGAGACAACACAGAGGAGAAAGCTTATATGAAGGTGGAGGCAGACACTGGAACACACAAGCCAAAGAAAATGGGAGCAGCCACCAGAAGCTGGAAGGGGCAAAGGACAGTTTCTCCCCTAAAGCCCCCAGAGGGCGTGTGGCCCTGCCAGATTTTAGATTTCTAGCTCCAGAACTGTGAGAGAATAAATTGGTGTTGTTTTAAGCTACTAAATTTGTGGTAATTTATTTTCGCAGCCCTAGGAAACTTAACACAACATCCCCGTAGGTTTTGTTTTTCAATATATACACTGTAAAAAAGACTCCCAAATTCACCTAAAAATAAAACTGTTCTAGGTTATTTGAAAAAAAGAAAAAAAAAGAGGGAAAAAGAAAAAACATTCAACCTAAAGTTAAGTAAAACACACCATAAAGCAATAGTAATTAGTACTTGGTGGTTTTTGCTAAGGAAAAAGAAAAAGGATAAATGAAACAAACTCATGTGTATCTATGAGTTTAGCATTTGAAACAAGTGCCATTTCAAATCAGCAAGGAAGGATGGACTAGGCAATAAACAGAACTGGGCCCATTTGCAATCCATTTTGGAAAAAATATAAAGGTTGATCCCTACCTCACACCATACATCAAAATAAATTTCAGCTGGATTAGAGATCTGGCCGTAAAAAATCAAGCCTTGAGGAATTCGAAGACTGGGGAGAAAAACCTGTGATTTGAGGGTGCAAAGGCCTATTGATAATACAGACTGTAGACATCATCAAGGAAGATACTGACTCACTTGACCCTATTAGAGCTTAAGAATTTTGTACAGTAAAGGCTATCGTATAGAAGTTAGGACAAAAACAGAGTTTTTGTCTGGTTGGGAAACATCTGAATAGACTAGGACCTATCAACACACAGTTCATGGAAAACTAAGACATACGGCACATAAACCCATGAACAGATGTGTTCATCTTCATTCTGCCTTATTCTATGAGATCTACAAAGATGAACAGAAGTGATGCAGGTTTTGAAATGGTGAGGAAAATTGGCTTCTCTATCGCTGAGGATGTGTAACATTAGAACTCAATTTAAGAACACAAATAATCGGGCTTCCCTGGTGGTGCAGTGGTTAAGAATCCGCCTGCCAATGCAGGGGACACAGGTTCGAGCCCTGGTTCAGGAAGATCCCACATGCCGTGGAGCAACTAAGCCCATGCGCCACAACTACTGAGCCCACGAGCCACAGCTACTGAAGCCCGCCCACCTAGAGCCTGCGCTCCGCAACAAGAGAAGCCACCGCAATGAGAAGCCTCCGTACCGCAACGAAGAGTAGCCCCTGCTCTCTGCAACTAGAGAAAGCCGGCGCACAGTAACGAAGACCCAACACTGCCAAAAATAAATAAAATTAATTAATTTTAAAAAAAACCCCACAAATAATCGACATACACATAATCCAATTCAGTGGTTACACTCCAAAGAAGCTACTCTCCAGAAGTACCTGCACAAGAACACAGAAGGCATAGGTATAATAGGCATAAGAAGGCTCATAGAAGCATAGTGACATGCAAAGAACTGGAAAAACGCAACTGTGCACCAGTGAGATAATGGTAACTAACTACACAGTGATGCATCGATACCATACAGCAGGCATCACCAACAATGAAGCGATGGCTCAGGTAACAGCCTCGAAAGGGCAAAAAGATAGTGCACAGCACTTTATTTTTAGAAACTGGGATATGAGTTCCACATAAGGGGGTGTCCACATACCTAGGGTATCAGAGGCTGAGTGAGATGAAGAGAGCAGAGGGCACCCGTGCAGAAGAGGGGGCAGCCACAGGAGACTGGGAACACACACGGTGACTAATCAAATAAGTAAATATACTAGGGACATTGGCACCTAGGATTGTCACTGTTGGAAAAGGGAGCTACCAATTCGGAAAGGGAGAGACTGGAACGAACCCTGTGGTATTAGATAGAAACCGAGGTTCTGAAATGAACTCATGTCTTTCAACATACAGAGATGTAAAAACAAACGTGTTGTAAGTACACAGGCATCTGTATATCTGTGTGTGTGCACGTATACATGTACGTGCACACACACCCACACACACACTCCATCTCTGTCCACTAAGAGGGCCTGAGTGCATTAACACCCCAACGACAGCCCAACTAGTGCCCACATTCTGCTTCTCTGAGTACCAACTGTCATAAAATGGAACCGGGCCTCCTCAAAGAAAAGGCTGATTTCAGGTCTGGGGCAGGAAAGCATTGTACATGAAGAGCCCAGAGTACCTTGCTGTACAAGAAAGCAAGAAGTATTAAGTGAATGATGGGGACTTATCCAAGCCAGGACACAGGAGCTGGCTTCAAGGGGCTCCCACTGGCCAAACATCAAAACATATAATGATAATAAAAGATGACAACCAACTGAATAAAATGGGAAACTCTTAGCCTGCACTGATAAAAACGAGTAAATTGAAAGTTTGATAGGAACAGACACTCAGTTTCAAAAGCACCTCCCCCCACAGTACACTTATTAATCACAAAGACTTCACGGTGGAGAAGCCTGGCAGACACCACCTTTATCAAGCGAGCTGAGCAAGCACCACTGGTAACGGGACAAATCGAAATCGCGTGCCACCTGATACGACGCCAAGAAGAGAAGAACCCAGCACGCCTTCTGTGTTATTCCAGCCGAAGACGCAAAACCTGAATCGGATCAGAAGGAAACAGACAAACCCACTCTGAGGGACACTCTGCAAACTAACCGCTTGTGGTCATCAAGTGCCAAGGTAAGATGGGGCAAACGCTCCAGTGTAAGGGAGACTAGAGACCTGACAAAAAGTGTCAACACAGGGCTGTCAACTGGGTCTTTCTGGTGAAGCGTGAACTGGTCTGAAGGTAGCAAAGTATTCATGTGTGTGAGCGGTTGTACTAAGCGTCTTGTTTGCAGGAAACACACTGAAATAGCCAAGGGTGATGAGGTTTCATGTCCCCAAGTTACTTGCAGGTGGTTCAGAAAAAAGTGTTTTGTACCATACTTGAAACTGCTCTTAAAGTATGAGAACTAAAAAACATTTCTTTTAAATAGAGAAGAGTACTACTTTTGTAATTAGAAAAAATAAATGCCTTAATTTGGAAATAAACACATTGAGGTAGGAGGGGGTGGCAAAAGACACTGACCATCCAACTCCAAGTCAAACCCAAGTTTAATAATGTATTTCTGACTATGAGTTCACCTATTTACATCAGTGCACTTCTCACTCACATTTTATGGAGCATAACAAAGTTTTACCTCAATTTTATAATATTGTGATGACACTAAAGCCTGTTTACACATCATTTTTTCAAAGTTCATGAAAGCAGATTTTTATTTTATTTTTTCAAATTATTTTTAATTTTCTTATTTGTGATTTATTTAACTATTTATCTATTAATGTCTATTTATTTATCTATTAACTTACTTATCTATTTACTTACCTATCTATTTATCTGTTTACTTATCTATCTGCCGCACCACCGCGGCATGTGGAACTTTCCCAACCAAGGATCAAACCCGTGCCCCCTGCAGTAGAAGCGTGGAGTCTTAACCACTGGACCATCAGGGAAGTCCAAAAGCAGAATTTTAAACCACCAGACAGTGTCCAGAAAGCTGCTGACAGCACCACGCCAACATGCTGAGCAGCACACCCCAAATGACGTCAGGGTCCACAGCGGGACTCCCCGCCGGCTCCTGCAGAGGAGGGGGGAGGCCTGCGGGAGAGCACAGGTGCTCCGAGAGCTTTTCAGACACCACATGCAGAAGGAGCACAAGGGACGTGCCCATCTGAGCCAGCCACCAATCACAGACTGTTCTCTGGGCGAGAAGCAAAACTCAGAGACACCAGCAGCTGGAGCCAGCCATGCCACGTAAGGGACCATGGCCCAAGGAGAGGGGAGCAATATTTAGGCTGGGCAAAGAGACTGACCACTCAGTCAACAACGGCTTAAAAGAGAGAAAAACCCTCACATACCCCTACCACTTCAGGACTGGGGTGAGGAGATAACAAGACAAGCAAAGCTACCTTTGTGAATTAAAACAGTCCTATAAGAAGCCTTCTAATGCATATCCAGTAAGTTCTAAATAGGCTAAAACCAAAATCATACATCTTCAATAAAGCCATACACCAACTGACACCAAAAACCTTAATTACTACACAATCCTGTGAGATTTGATGGAAATTCCCACAGATCACCACCGAATCCTTCACATGCCATTTCTTCCTCGAAGATGTGGTCCTAATACTACCCACACAGTGTGGAACCATCCAGAAGAAATCAAGGGCTGGAGGTTTATACACTCTCTCCAGCTCAGCGGCATCTTTGGCAGGTAGGCATACCTGAAGCCCCAAGCAACCAAGGACGAGAAGGTGAGGCTGTCACGCCACGCTGCTCCAAAAGCAAAGGCACGTCTCACGGGTCAAAGGAAAGCCAACCCGTGTTTTCAAAGATTAGAAAGAGAGTGTTGCCTTTCCCAGTAACACCATCGTTTCCTCCCTGCCCTATCTTTCAGAAAAGAGCTACACTTAACCCAATCTCACAGTGATCATCTCCAGCACCTGTGAAATGAAGGGATGGCCCCAAACAGCAGCAAGCCTGATGGGTCCCCTGGCTGCAGCTGGCTCTGGTCTGGACGTCCCAGAGACCGCCGGGCTGAGCTTAGGAGCCAAGGGGCCCTGGGCACCGGCGGCCTGGCAGCACCGCTGAGCTCACCGCTCTGGCGACAAAGGCAATACAGCACTGTGGTCTCAGGGGCAGGAGAGTCAGCTCCAAGCAAAAGCAAATGTATCAAAACAGAAGCCTTGTTTCTAAAGAAAAAAACTGTATTCTTCAAACTGATCTCACACACACTGATTTAAGCCAGTGCTATAAGAACATCTAACTAACCTTACACTTAGGAGAAAAAGTCAAAACAGTCAATATAATTCAGTAATTCCATCTGAAAAGTGTTTATAAATGAGCTAAGTATTAATAAAATTAGAAAGCATGTCACATAAGAGTGAAATGAACAGTAACATACAAAATAAAACCAATTAGGATAACGCATCATCCTTGATTTTGTTCGCACCTGACCTGTCATCACCTAACACCCCACGTCCAGGAGTCAGTGCACCATCTCAAGTGAGGGAGAAGTGAATTTAAAGTCCCACCCAGACACCTCAAAGCCTTCTATTTATAAGTTACAGGACACCACCAAGTTAAAGTTAACACGGTTCATAGCTGTCAGAATGGTACATCAGAAAGGAAAGATCACATAGAGCCATCCTTTCCTCTTTTATTACTCTTTTTTAATTTCTAAAGAAAAAGAGTTAAAACAAGGACGAAAAGCTTTCAACTCTATACATCAAGGAATCAGAAACCACACCCTGTGTACTGAGAAGGGAGCCCCGAGAGGGAGAGCCACTTCTCAGCGAGTCACTCACCTCCACCAGAATTTCAAGAACAGCAAAAAACGCCAAATACACGACACCCTTTCAAAAATTATTTCTTCTAACTCTGCACTTGCATTGCTTTCTCTTTCCCTCTGGCCTCTGCTGGTCCTGAGGGGCCCGGGGGTCAGGGCGTGTTCTCCAGCTTCCACTTCCCCCAAGGCTGTCTGCTGTGGTAACCTCCTCAGGAGCGCAGCTCTCTCCAGAGCCTCTGATGGAAACCTCCTAAGAGGCCAGAGCAGTTGCCATGCAAGCCGTTGCTACCAAGGCACCTGCACGAAGACTGCTTTCCCTCCCCCAGGAACCATCCACCCATAGGTCTGCAGGATGCCTAGGGGCAGGGAGCTCGGCACTACGCCCCCTGGCACCTGACCCTCGTTAGTCAAAGAGATTCCTGACTCACAGCGCCCTCCCTCCCACCCAGTGCCCTTTCACTTAACTCCAGTCGCCCAGGCCAAGCGATGCACAGGCCTAACGGGTGGTGCACAGAACTTCCCTGGAAGGGCACAACAGGTTATGCAACAGAGGTAACGCTGCACACTGAATGCCTCTGGCCAGAGGTATTTCCTTCCTCCAGAAAGAAACCAACAGTAGTAGCACTGGTCCAGCCCGCACCGTGTCTAGAAACTCTAAGTGCCGTCGATGACCTTACAGCTGGGAAGACAGCGTACCCTGCCCGTGGACAGAGCTGGGCAGCGGCGGCACTGCTACGCGGAGTTCTCCCTCGGCCAGCAGAGCGAGGCCAGCTCAACCCACGCCCCAAAACGAGATGCTAGAAGCTCAGAGAAAGGAATCATGCCGATACAACTGAGGCGGCATAGAAATCAGGCAGGAGGACACTTGGCTTCCCAAGCATCGGTGAGCCCCACGGCACTAAGCTGCACTGCCGCAAAGAAGGCCCGTGCTCAGCACGCTTCCAGATCTCAGCAACGTGCTGGCCGAGCACATCCAAGCTTCTGGAGAAAGCTGCACTACAAAACCATCTGTGAAGCCCAGAGTCAATGGTGGTTGAAGAACACAAGAGCAACAGGTTGAGATGTGGCCTACAGACTGCTTTATTTCTGTGTCCAGCACACCCCTCAGAGCCTAGGAAGCTGCTCTGGCTTGCAGCAGCCCATGGTAATTCACCAAAAGTCAGGAAAGACAAGAGTCCAGAATCAACACTGGCCCGTCTGTTCATCCCCTCCAAACACACAGGGCACCTGCCATAGCCAGGATACCCTGCTGCACCAGGGGGTCCAAAACAAGAACAAGTCTACCAGTGGCTTATCCTGTAACCCAGATGAAGGGTGGGGCAGGTAAAGCTAAGGGGGGACTTACCCCACCAGACCTGTGTAGTCATACGATGACATCACGGAGGCAGCCAGAGGCGGTGGAGCGGGGTTGCTGCGATAGGAAGATGGAAACACCAGTCCAGCAAGAGTGAAAGCTGACGCCCTGACGGTGGCTGAAGTCTGACCGACAGCAGCCATTTACAGGTTACTGCAGAGATGGGCCCTGAGTGCTCAATGGCTTTAGGTCTGGGACTCTGATTTGTTCCCTTCCTTCCGGGAAACCTACTGACAGATACGTACTTGGTGAAAAATAAATGCCTGATGAGGAATCAACGATATTCAAAATTCTAAGGGACACAGACCAATTTTAGTGTGTTTCCTTCAGGGTAGAATATCTACCTTGCTGCAAAGGCCTGGGTGGCCCCGCTCCTGGATATTACATCACCTCTGGATCCCAAATTTTAGAGAAACTCTAGAGATGCTGAGAGGAAACACTAGGTAAATTGTCAAGGCTGAATGTTTAAATGTGTGAACTTCTGAAAATGAGGACCAAGACAAGGAAAAAGAATCACAGATCCTGACTCCTCTGTGCCTGTCTCCTGTCCTGCAAAAGGGAGCGGACATCAGCAGCGACCCTTTGGTGTCACTGTGAGGATTATGAGGGCTTACATGCAGCGCTTAGCCCGGGCCTGGCAGAGTAAGCCTGGGGAGAACTTTCTGTGACCATGGCCCTCCTCGGTATCTGTGACAGCCACAAGAACTCTGGCAGTGCAGGCAGCACAGCAGTAACTCAGCCGCACCTGCCAGTGGCCTCGCCCTACCAGGCTCCACTCTCCTTGACTGAAAAACGGGGCCTGTGACCGCTACATCCTAGAGCCCTCCAAGGACGGAGCCGGTAAAGCAGGACTTCTCAACCTCAGTGCTGCTGACCTTGTGACCAGGCAATTCTTCCTTATGACCACACAATTCTTCCTTGTGGGGGCTGTCCTGGGCACTGCAGAATGGTGAGCACCTCTGGCCTCTAACCATGAGATGTCAGCAGCACTCCCAACTCATGACAACCAAAAATGTTTCCAGATATTCGGGGGGGGGGGGGTGGAGGGGGGTAAGATCGCCTGGTTGAACCATTGCTGGAAATAAAGGTCCTGATGCCTGGCGTGTAGGAAGCAACAAAAAAAGCTTTAATAGGCAAGGCTTTTTGTATCACTCGTGCATCCTTGAAACAGATCACAAAACGGGATGCTGTATGAGTGACTATTAGCTCCAGATGTCACCCTTCCAAGCTGAAAAACTAAGTTTCTGATAAACTGAATTGCCCAAGGGCGGGGCGGGGGGGGGGGCGCGGAACGCTGGGAGGGGAGGGGGAAAGGGAGGGAGGAAACGAATGAAGGAAAGGAAGGAAGGAAGAAAGAAAACAAACCACCTCAGAGACTCCTTTCTTATCTTAGAGAGGAAGAAGCTAAAGTCCTACAGATCAAGAAACACCCAAAATCACAAGGCTGATTAAGAACAAGTTTAAACTGAAGCACTTACAGGTCTCCTGACTCCTGGTCCAGTGGAGGACGACCTTCCCCACCTGTACAAACATCTCCACCCTCTGCCCTGTCTGGTAGAAAGAACCAATGCCTAAGACCCAAGCACCGCTGCATGTCTGACAAAGTCCACAGCCAGGAACGTCTAAGAATAGCAATTCACACAAATAAAAGGCAAACCTGAGAGCGCTTTCAGAAAAGAATCCATCCTAATTGCTCAATGGCACTTGCTACCTAACTACTGGTTTCTGCATCAGCAACTTCCTGCCTCTCCTTGACCTAGATGAGGGCTGCTGTTCCAGCTGCGGGGTCTCAGGGCACAGATAAGCCTCCTGCGAGGATCCTGCACCCATGGCAGAGCCTGGGATGGGAGGGGCAGGGGCCATGGGGACTACATTCATACCAGTTTTATTAACTGATAGCATGAATATGATAATACGGTCGACCAAAGAATGATCTTTAGCATAAAAATATTGTAGAACACAACAACAGAAATAAAAATTGGCAATCTTCCTGATTCTTCCTCAACAAATATCTCCAAAACTACTGTTTTATCTAATATTTTTTCTTGGATATATTAATACGTGGTCTAAATAAAAAATAAGATCACATTACATGCATTGTTTCACCACTTGCCACACTTACTTCCATTTAAAAATGCATATGGCTGTCTTTCCAAGTTTTACACACAAGTTTACCTATGTTAACAACTGCACGTTGCATGGAATAACCATGAAATCACCCCCCTGCTGTTGTTTTATTTTTTTCCGATTACAAGCACTGCAGAAAAGAGTACCATCTACTCACTCGAGCCTGTACCTCGACAGGTTAAATTCCTAGAAATACAATTACATGATGACAGGAGATGCGTGGATAAGCACTGCAAAGGCAAAATTTACCCTCCCAATGAATTAAGCTATTTACACTCCACGACATCGCGGTATACCTGTCCCCCTCACCTTCGGTAACTAAAATGGTCACGTTTATTCTCCCCAGTCTGTAGGGGAAATATGATTTTAATGTCAAGTCTTTGATCACCAGTGGAAACTAAAAATCTTGCTCTGCATACTGGCCATATGAACTTCTTGATTGTGAAGACCGGCCTATTCACAACCTCCGTCCACTTTCCTACCAGGGCCTTCAGCACACATTTAAGACAATGTAAAACCCACAGCTGGGCTATAAAAGGTGTAGTAAATAACAGAAGAACAATGAATTTAAGTGCAACTCAAGTTGTAAGCTAAAAATAACATTGCTAAAGGGCAGCCAGGCAAAAGTAGTAAGAAAATACTGTCAAAAAGGACAGTTTTCTGCGTTTTGTTCTTTTTTTTTTTTTTTTTTTTTGGCCTCTCATGCCTCTTAGTCAAAGGGTGTGGTTTTTTTCCCCTCTGGAAAGGGAAATAGAATCTTTGGACTGGGGACACCATTTACAGTGGAGTGATGGGAAACCATTCTGAAGACAGGGGAAGTAACTTCTTCCATAGTTATTGCTAAGATTGTGGCCTTCTCCCCTCACTTGGCCCCCAGGCAAGAGGCTGGGAGGTATTTTTCTGGAGAACCCAAAGAGACTTGAAGAAGCTGACAGGGCGCTGTAAGGAAACGGCCCAGCCAGATGCCTCTACAGCGAATGTCACAGTTGGCCAGCCCCAACAACCAACCACAAGCTCCGAGTCCCTCTGACATGTAAGCGGGCAAGCAAACATCACCGGAGAGCCCAGAAAAGGCTCTGATATGAAAGCCAAAACCGCAACACAAAAAGCAGCCAGAAGCAAGCAGTGACTTTGGGGAAAAGAAAACTTTGAAACTCACCAATGTCCTCAGAAAGGTAAGAGGAGATTCTATATCCATGGACCAAAAACAGGAGGTTATAACATAGGAACAGAAAGAATAAGAGAAATCTCCTAGAAATAAAGAGAGAAAAACTCAATAGAAGGGTTAAAAGATCAAGTTGAGAATATCTTCCAAAAAGAAATGGGAAACCTAAGAAAATCAGACTGTCAATCCAGAAGGTCCAATAGTTGAATTCTAGAAAGAGAAAGAAAGTGAATGGAAAGGTATGAAGGTAATAAATCAAGAAAAATGCCCAGCACTGAAGAACAGAAGTTTCCAAAATAAAGGGGCCCAAAGGGCAGGCAAGACACGAGGTGAAAACAGACTCCAAGGGACATCACTGCACTGGGTGCTCTGAATTTCACAGAAAATCCCTCAAGCTTCAAAAAAGAAAACACAGGCACATATAAAGGCTCAAGAATCAGAAAGCTCTAACACTTCAAGGCTAACACTGGGAGATGGAAGACAGAGGGGTAAACTGACGTCCAACCCCTCAAAACAGGTGCAAGGGCGGGATAACGCATTCCCAACATCCAGGCTCTCAAAACTTTATCTCCCAGGCAACTCCTTGTGGAAGTGCTCCATCAAAATTAGAGAGTAAAAAAAAAAAGAAAAAAGAAAAAAAAAATCAAGAAAAAGAAGGACATGGGTTCCAGGAAACTGAGGGCAGTGAGATCTGCAGTGAGATTCCAGCAGGTTGGAGGTCTGCGCCTACTGAACTCGATCAGATAAAAAGAACTGAATTTCTTGAAAGGAGATTTGGACAACTAGTGAATTTGGGGTTGACTTTTGGTGGCAAATGCATATAAAACTAAGAAAACAACAAAAACCACTGATAAGAACTTCAGGGAAAACAAAAACTTCTCCAGGAAAGGAAAAGTAATCCCATCACACCATTTGGCCCAACTGTGAATGGTACCAGTAGTCAGAATATAAACACTAAATACCTGACGAGCAAATTAAAGGTGCACCTGCTTTGGGCAGCCATGGATTTGTCTGCAGGGCGAAGGCAGAGGGGTGAAAGATAGTGAAAGACGTCACATCTGCTCTCAGGGTTGAGTGGAGAGACAATGTGTGGGACAGGGGAGGGAAGGGCAGGAAGTGAGCAAATCAGGCATGGATGTGACAGACAGAGGCAAAGACCAAAGCCACCAGCTAGGAGACCAACGTGGGTGTTCTGCAGCGGAGGAGACATGATGGGAGGAAGGAAAAACTGACAGTTTTTGTTCCTTACAAGCTTTTCCAGATTTACTTGATCTTTTAAAAAGTATATGAAGATATAACCTTGATTTGAAGTAAAATTAAGTTTTAATGTTAAAATCCAAATGAGTGCCAATAAACAGTATTAAGGGAGAGCATGCATGGCCAATGCATTGTTATCAAATTAACAGCAAGCATCAACAAGATGACTAACATGACAGGATACCCAGACAAGTCTGGCTTGTCTTAAATGATACTTGAGGAACTTTACCTCACCGGGTAAAACAGCGGCCGACTAGGAATATCACCTCTAAAATGTCTCTGATATTAGAAATACAAAAAGGAAAAAAATAAATGAAAATCCTGCTTTACCACAAAGTAACTTGTGTAATCAAGTTTTTAAATGTTACACACTGAAGAAAGTTTAGTTCTTTTCTTGGCTTTCAAATGTTCAATGTTGTGGTGCCTTCATAATTCAAGAGAAAAGGCATTCTAACACATTAAGGTTCTTTGGCTGTCTTTCCACACTTAGTCAAAAAGTTTGACAACATGCTCCTTGGACTTTTTGCCACCAAAAGTCAGCAACTGAGAATTCAGCTGTGTGCTATGTTTCTTCCAGGAGCTTGGTTATTTCTGAATAGGAAAGGGACATGCGTTCCTATGATCACTAGCCCTGTGAGGTGCATGTGTGCTGAATGGGCCATACCAAATATAAGCATCACTCTGCACTTTAAAAAGTGTTCTCTGCTCAAGCCCTTTAGGTAAATAAGTTCCAGCTGCCAAGCATTAATGGCAAGTCTATCTGATCCACTTGTGACTAAAGATCACAAAGTCATCTTGGTGGACAGTGTAATCATTTGAAATGCTGTCCAAGTCAGAGTGTCTTAGGGCATTAAGTCCTTCACCATTTGAGATGCCAGCAGCGTACCAAATTCTCAACCTCTTGCCCATATATGCCACCCCCTAAGTGGATAGCTGTCACTTGTCCCCTTTGCATAAGCCAGTCTTCTTGTCTAGAACACCCCATCCTGCCAACTCCACCTGGAAAAACTCTTATTCATCTTCTAAACCCCAGTTTCAGAACCACATTCTTTGTGAAAACTTTCCAACAGGTAATCACTGCCCCCTCTGTCCTACCTCCACTCCTTGTACATACTTCCATTACTGCACTCAGAACACCGTAATCTCTTCCTTTACAAGTGAATCTCCCCTACCAGACCATAAACTGCTTGAGGAAAAGAAAAAAAAAGTCTGTGTCCTCTTTACCTCTGCATCCCCAGAACCCTTAACAATGTCTGGCACACAGCCATTTCCAATAAATTTTTTTTTGAAATATTTTCTACTGTGAAAGAAGTAAAGCCATGAGGTCAAAGTCAGACAGCCAGAAACCCCAAACAACAAATCCAAAGGAAAAAAAATACTTGATGATTCAAGAAGAAATTCTCCCATCAGGACGCTGAGAAGTCAGCCTGGCCCCCTGGAGGGGGCACTGTGACCGGGTTCCAGCGGGTCCTCGAGTGCCCAGGAATGTGGGCCAAAGGCATCTTAGGAGTGCTCTCCTTACACGCGCTGCTCCTTTACTCAGGTGACCTCAGCCTGATTAGAGAAGAGGAGGTAAGCCCCTTTCGGGACGTGACACACAGCAGAATTAATAGTAGTTACAGGGAAGTTTAATCTTCACTGTTTTCAATGGCTTTCAAATTTTGTCCTTCAAGACTTGAGGGGGTATGCTCAGTTTTCTCCAAACCTAAAGCTCTCATGACACGTGGGTGGTTGATGTCTCAGATCCAGAGAACTGGGAGTTCAAATGACAGAAGCCACTCTGAACCAAATACCTTCTCAACCACTTTAACACTGCTTCCAAGCACCCTAACATTAAGCGTACTTCGTAAGGGTAGCTGGGGTTGCTTAGAGTGTTCAAAGTGATCGAACATCAACCTGAGCGCTAGGCTTCATCCAATGTCTCATTAGACCGGTTCGCTCCCATAAAAGAACACTGAGCGTATTTTGTAGAACAGCACTACCAGTTGCCTTAGACAAAATCCTAATTGTGACGCACCCCGTGTTAACAGGGTCTCAAGAAAGCTACCTGCCAAGAGAGCGCCCGTCCGTCCTTAGTTCTGCGGCAGACACCCAAACGCAGGTGAAAGCAACGCCTGAGGGTTTTCGGCAGCTCTGCAGCTGAGGACACAGAAACCCCGCAGCTCAAGGGTAAACCATTCTGCTCCTGAAGATTCCTCTAAGACTCATCTACACTCCTTCGGACGTTTCATCTGACCATAGCGTTGCTTAATAAAACACAGAGGTCAGTTTTCCTTTGGTTTTACGTGGTGCCCGGACACCACGCACAGGCCGACTTCCCCACCTCCTGAGTCGGCGGGGAGAGGACGCCCGGCCCTGAGCACTTTGCCACTTTCCAAAGACACCCTGTCAGGACGCCCTACGGTCACAAAGAGCTTCAGGCGCCCCGCGCTACGCGACCGCCCAGAAAAGACTCCAAAGCCGTGTTTACTGCCAGTCGTGGGTAACCCAGAAAGGCTTCCTGTACGAGGGCGTTTGCGCCCAGCCTCCCAGCAAGCATCGGCCAGCTGCTGGGCCTGCAGGCCGCGTGAGGGGGGAAGGACGCCCCGGGCCGGTCACGCCCCCGCCGGGCACGTCGCCCTCCCGCCCCCGAGCCGCGCCGCCGCAGTGGACTTGGACGCGCCCCCAGGCCTCACCTAGCGAAAGCGAGGGGCCGCCCGCCCTCCCCCCTCCCCGTCGGGCGCGGGCTCCAGCCTCGGGCGCACGAAGGCCACGTCCCCGGGGACGGGCGCCCAACTCTATGGTCCGCGCACCAGTCGCCGACCCCACACGTGACCCACGGCAGCCAATCGAGGCGAGGCCCGGACCACTGAGACGACGGCGGCCCGGGGCTAGAGCAGCCCCGCCGGCCGCTCGCCGTCCCTCCCCAGTCCCGCTCCGGTGCTCCCTGCTCGGTGCTGCCGCCATCTTCCTGGAGGAGAGGACCAGAGGCGAAAGGTCCCCTCCCCGTGGTCGTTCCGAACTCTTACCGTCACTTGCCCTCCCCTCGTCCACCTCGCTTCTCACCGGTCATTTAGCTCCATCTAAAGAAACGCTCTTCCCCCCATTCTAGTTATTCACAAACCAATGAATTACATTACCTGTTCCACCCTTATCAGCGTAAGGAAACGAAGCTCATAAGGTAGGAACTGTGGCGAAACAGGGACGAGCCGCCATCTTGGTAAAGGAGAAGAGGCTACGCTTGACCTCCCCCCCACCCCCCGGCCTCTATATGGGCAACCGCCGTGGGAGGGGCACGGCGCCTGCGCAGAGGCGGAAACCGCGGACGAGCCTGCGCCTGCGCACTCGGAAGCTGGCGGATGGGGGCGGGGAGGAAAGCGTTGGCAAGGGGGCGGATCGACGCGTTGACGCAATCCGCCCACGCGCGGGGGCGGGGCGGGGCGCGAGTCAGCGGCCGGTGCTGGGCGGATCCGCGGCGCGGTCGGTCGGCGCTAGTTCTTCGGTCTGTCCGCGGTGAGTATCTCACCGTGGGTCTCGGCCGCCGTCGGGGCGCGAGCTGTGGGCCGACGCAGAGGGGCGGTGGCCGGCTCGGGGCGGTGGTCTGTCAGCTCCGGGGGGGAAGCGGGCGGGGCCCCTCGCACGGTGTGGGGGAGGGGCGGCCGGCCCGGTATCCTGGGCCCTCCCGAGATCTCCCCCCATCCCCCCATCCCCCGGCTCTCTTCTCGCTCTTCCGGCCCCTCCTCCGCCTTTCTCGGCCCTACCGGGTCCCGGCCCCCGCCACCCGGGCCCTGGCGCCGGCGGAGGCGGCGGGGTGTGTCCCGGGCGAACCCGAGTGGCCCTTCTCACCAGGTGGGAGTTACGTGGGGCGTGGTCAATAATGGGCCTGGGATGTGGAGCGTTCGCTGGCGGTCGTGGTCCGGGAGGGACGGTGTGGGTCGCGCTAACAGGGGCGCTTCCGCTTCGCAGCCTCGCGGCCGAGAGGAAGCTCGGGGGGCGCTGGCCGCCCGCTGCACTCAGCAGGCCCCGCCTGGCCGCACACAGAGCGGGAGGAGAAGGAGGAGGGGAGGGGAGGGGAGGCCCCGCGCAGGGCCGAATCCGGAGGGACGGGCGGCACCGCCGGGGAGGGCCCGTTCCCCTGAAGGCCCGAGATGGGGCCGACCTGTGGCCGCCGTGACTCAGTAAGGCCCGCAGGGCCACCTGTTACCTTTACGGCCTCAGTTTTCGTCGGTGCCTCGCTGCCTGGTCTGTGTTCCCAACACGTGGACGCGTGACCCAACCGCGCTGACTCTCAGTTCCGACTGCTGTGGTCTTTCTCACCTTTGGCCTTGTTTCAGAGCCTGCCTTTTGCCTGGAGCCCGCTTACCTCCACCGTTTGCTTGCCTAGTTCCTGCTCTGTTATTCAGGACTGCGCCCGGGTTAGACTTCTTTCCCCTGAAATAGGTGTCCGCCTGCTGTCAGCCTCTGGTGGTCCGTGCGGTTGTTGTCCTGTGAGGGGCAGGGGTGTGTGGACCTGCCCAGCCTTACTTGTTGCCTAGGACGGTGGTCAGCACGAAACAGGTTTTCAGGTATCTCTTGAACAACTCACATCATTATGATACCTCAAGACAAGCTTAATGCCCAAAGCAGCCTTGCCATCATAGGGAGAGATGTATGATGGTGTAGGGGTCGTGCAGGCTGCTTTCCTGGTGTTTGTAATTTAAGGTTCGTTATTTTCGGTTTTGGTAGCTCCCACTTAGGCTTTCTTTGCACCGCCCAGCCTCCTAACTCGCAATGAATTACGGCAGTGGTCTCTTCGGCCATAAAGTTACCCTGATTTTTTTTTTTTTTTTTTTCCCGTTTTCTGTCTTGATCTCTCAGCGAGCACTGCAGCCCAGGGTAAAGAACAAGGGCTTTTCAGTCAAATCAGATTTGCATTCTGACTGCTCTTGAACTAGTAGGGTGACCTAGGGAAATGGGGATGGAATGGGCGGGAACCTCCCTCTGTGGACTTCAATAAATGTGATTCAGGTCCTTTCTATACTCAACTTGAAAGACAGGAACTGCTGTAAAAGGAAAAGTTGGCTTTTTTTTTTCTCCAGAGAGAAGGGGACACCAAAGCTCATTTGGCCGCAGAATTGGGGTGAAGCCACTTGTATAGTCTTACTATCTCATTTTGTGCTCATAGTCATACTTGTCACTAGAGAAAACTCATTTGATTGTGGGGTGCTGCCCTCATGCTGTTAAGAGTGTGGTATACTGTACATGGACCTCAAATCCAAAGGCTCTGAATGCCAGATGTTCCAAGGGCTCTGGATGAGGGACTGTGGACCTTTGGGTCCTACTTTGCAGGGTCGTTTGTGGATGGGGATAGTGAATGTAAATGCAAGGATGACATGTCAGTGGATGGTGGCTTTGGGTAGTCCACTGATACACAGAAATGCCAGTAGCAAAGCAAGTTTCTGTTGCCGAGAATCCAGTTTTAGCCATCTGTTCTTTGTCCTCTTTTGTTTTAGAAAAGTTGATTTCTTCTGTGTGGATTGGGGTGGAAGTATTGCTCTGTGGAAGAAGGAAGCCATGGGTCAAAGAGAAAAAATGTTTTAAATAGTTTCTAGTATCTAGAATGAGTGCATAAATTTTTCATTTGACCTAATTTCTGAGGTTTGGGGGATCTGATTGATCTGCATCCAAGGTTTAAACTAATCACAGTGCTTTGCATTTTGTGTTGCTGGATCAAGGCTTTCTCACTGAAAACCAGGCACTTCAGAAGTTCAACATTTCTCATTCAACTTTCATTTTACATTAGTCAGTTAATAACTTAAACTGTTGGAAAACTGTAGTGGATCCAAATTATGTTTCAGGAAAAAAAAAAAAAACCTGAGTATGAAAGAAATAGGTTGTGGTAAGAGAAACTTGGTAAAATTAAAGCAAAGGTGAAATAAGTGTTTTTTTGAGAATTAACATCCTGTTCCAATAATATTACAATAGTATTCTCCACTTCCCCGTATGTGTGCATCAAGATAGGTTTTAAGTGGGAGGAAACCGATAGGAGTGATGGTCCCCTTCTCGCCTGCTGAGCAGAATAAGGGCCTGCGCATGCGTAGGCTCAAGGTGCAGTACCGGCAGGGTGCTCACGTGAAGTTGGTTGGGAGTACAGGCAGGGGCCCAGAGTTGAGTGAGGAGCGGGTGTGTGGACGCTCCGGAGCGACTTTGATGGCAGTCCTCTGCCCCGCCAGGTTGGTGTGAAATCACATGCGTGTGATAGCTGGTAAGGCGAGAGCCTGCTCTTCCTTTCTATCCTCAGGCATCTTGTCTCCAGGTGAACTTGAAAGTCATTTTATCCAGTCCTTTAAGAAAAAAAAAAACCTCATCATTAGGGAGTCCAGCTGGGATTGGACCACACTTATCTACTGATTTAAGAAATAAAAAATGATTTGGTTCATGCAAGGCCTGTTTTCTTTCTGAATTTGTTCCTACATTTGTTTTGTTTTTGCTCTATTATAAACGGCATTTTCCCTCCATTTCCATTTCTTGGTATCCATTGCTAGTGCAAAATAGAACTTTTGAGTTACACCTGTCCTGTATGCAGCCACCTTAAGTAAATTACCATATTCTGGAATCTTTTTTAACCAAAGTGTTTGTGGGGTTTTTGGTGTGTATTCAGTCATATCAGAAAAATCATTTTCACTAAACCTGCCAGAGTAGCAGTAAATAATCAGGGTGAGACTGCAACATCAGAGTCTTATTTGGATCCTGCTTCAAATGAACAACGACGAAAAAAAGAGACAATTAGGAAAATAACCCTGGATATTTTGTTATATTGAAGGACTATTGCTAATCTTCCTCATGATAATGGCTTGTCGCTTTTCAGTCCTTATTTTTAGAAATATCTAGTACTCATTATCAGGGATCCGGGACAGTGGTTGAGCGGATATTTGAGTTGGTAACTGTTGAATCTGGAGGATGGGGTGGTCCTTGTGGCTTTTGTTTTACTTTTGAATATGTTTGGAGTTTTTCATAAGTGTTTTAAGATAACTGTGGTGGTAATGGGCATCCTTTCCTAATTAGTGATTGTAATTTAAATAATTTAGCATCTGTTGTTTAGAGGATAACGTTTGCCGTTGGCTTCCGGAAATATATTTAAGCAGTTTCCTCACTTAGTGTTTTTATTAGAGTTGGTTGTTGGATTTTATCACATGCATGTTCAGCATCCATTCACATATGGTTTTCTCCTCTAATTTGTTGTAACAGCTCGTATTGATAGATGCTTTTGGTACATTTCCGGGATATAATTGCTAGCAAGTATTTCATTGAGAAATTTTGCATTTCTGTTCATAAGTGAGATTGACCTGCAGCCAGCCAGCTTGCTTGCTCTTTCTTCTCCGTCTGGGTTTGTTGTTGGAGTTGTGCTGTCTTCATAAAATAACTTGGAGTGCTTTCCCTTTTTCTGTAGTGGCTTAAGTGACGCTGGCGTTATCTGTTCGGGTTTGGATGGAATTCAGGTCTAGTTCTGTCCGGTCCTGGTCCCTTTCTTTTTTTTCTTTTTTTCCCAATTCTTTTTTTTTTTTTTTGGTCGCGACATGTAGCATGTGGGATCTTAGTTCCCTGACCAGGGTTCGAACCCGTGCCCCCTGCATTGGCAGCGCAGAGTCTTAACCACTGGACCGCCAGGGAAGTCCTCATTGGTAACTTTTTCTTCACCTGTTCAGTGGCATTTGTTCTAGTCAGGTTTTCAGTTCTTGCTTCAATTTTGGTAATTTACAGTGTCTAGGAAATCATCCATTTCTTCCAGATTTTCTAGTTTGTGGCCATCTTTATACATGTGGTCTCCTGTGTCTGTGATTATATCTTCTTGTTTTTCCTCAAAGGAATTGGTGAGGAATTTGTTTTAGAGAACCAGCTTTTGGTTTTATTTACCCTTCTATTGAGTTATTTTTGGTGTTCTTTAATAGTGAAAATATGTAAAACCCAAATTCTCATTTGAGTCTATTAAACTTTACTGTGTCCCACTGATTTTGCTTTTATCTTCTTTCCATTGCTTTCTAGATAACTTATGGCTTTACTTTTATCCCTGCTTGATCCAAGGGTTATCCAGGAATGTTCTGAATAACTAGGAGTTCCTTTTTATCTTTGTTTTACCAGATCATGATCTGAGAACACTGACTGTAAAAATAACTTTGCATAAATTTTCTTCACAGCAGTTATACGGTAAATAAAGTGTTTTTCTTTAGTCACCTTTCTTGGTCTATTGACTCAAGGTTCTCTACAACGGTTGGTTCGGATGTGTCGGTGGTCTCAGACCTCTGCCCTCGCTCACACTGCGTGTATGGAGACTGTCCAATTCCGAGAGAAGCTATTAAAGTCTCCCACTTGAATTGTATTTTTGTCAAGTTCACATAGTATTTTTTCTGGTCTTTGCTCTATGTATTTATCTGCTGTAGGTATTCATAGATACGGGTTTATGAATGGTTTATCTTTATAAATTGTTCCTTTTATCATGACCACACTTTCCTTAAATCCCAACTGGGTTATTAACAATGTCTCTCCCTGTTCTTTTGTGTTTGCACTAGCTTGGTATCTCTTAGCCTGTCCCTTTGTTTTCAGCATTTTTTTTTTAAGCTACTTTGCTTTAAGCATATTTCTTCCATGTAACAGACCTTGGTTTTCTGCTGTTCTCCCTCCACCCCGCCACCCCCAATCTGTCTCCATCTTTTAAGGAGAAAATTTGCTTCTTTCACATTTAGACTGGTGACTGATACTCTTGAATTTTTCTGTTTCTTTTCCATATTTTTACTGGTTTGATCAAGTTGCTGTTCCATTTTTTTCTCTTAATTTGGAAGTAAGTTTTTTTTAATGGCTACCTTCTCCTTTTTTTTCGTTATCGGACACTTACCTCTTTATTATTTAAAACAAAGTGTCCGCTGCTTCTTCTGCCAGGACCATCTATCTATTTTCCAACTGACTGCTCCCTTCTCCCTCTTGAAAGTTTTACCTCTCTGCTGTCACTCCTGCCCCCAACTCTGAGGTTTTGCTGAGGAAGTTTAATATTTTAAATTCTGGACTATGAATAGTGCTCCCCTAGGATGTTCCTTCTATTCAAGAGATCTTAAGTCACTCGTGTAGTACACAGTCCCAGGGAAACTCTGGGATTGCTCTTCCTGGGAAATTTTTCTTCTGTTATTACTGTTTTCTTTTCCTCCAACTTCCCCTGTTACTTATGGGAACTCTTACTGTTAACAGGTAGATTTCCTAGATTTTGTCTCTGAGGCTGTCTTTTACCCATGATTTCTCTCCCTGCTGTTTGCCTTGTGCACTAAGATTTCTGATATTTGGTCTTCCATGTCACATTCCGAGTCTCTACTGTGACCTTTCATTTAGTTCAGCTACAGCAGTTTGGGTTTGAAAATGGTGGATTTTAGGTCCAGAAAGTTGTGTTTGAATTACTGTGCTTGCATCTTCATCATAGCGATACCGTTTCTTGGTTCCAGGTGTTGTCTTCCTCCTCCTGCAGCTTGGCTGTTGAGCTCATCTTGGAGGCAGGGGGACGAGGGCACACTCACATGGGCCTGTCACCTTAGCCCTCGAGTCCTCACACCCAAGGTCTCTGTTCCCAAGCTCTTCCAGGGTTCACTGTATTCTTTTCCTTCCTTTCTGGTTCTTCCTTCTAGGAACCCTTCATCTTCTGCTTCTCTTGCTGCCTAGCGTTTCTGCTGTCCTGGAAGCTTGCCTTGATTCTGCTGCCTAGGTTGAAGCATTTTGGACAACCTAGATGGAGCTTTACCTGTCTCCTTAGTCAGAAGTGGTCCTTCCTTTGCACACGAGCCTGCACCCAGTACTCCTTCCCCGCCTTTAGTGATGATCTGTCAGAGCACGAAGCAGTTTGCAGACCCCTCCCCCTCTTCCCCTCTAGTTCCTGCCAGACGGATGAGAGGGAGAACCAAGACTGTATCCTTACCTTCTATGATGTCGTACCACAGAGCTAGAGAGTTACACATGCTACTGCTGTCTTGACCTTGGTTAAGCATTTTTTCAGAGGTGGTTTGGGAACATGTCCATTCAAAAAGGAAACTTGGGGGCGTGCAGTATTCAGGAATGTTTCAGTCTGGGGGAAATAGGGAGGCAAGAAAGTGAAAGAAGTTTTCTCATAAGTTTCTAAGCGCCAGAAGGAATCAAATTTGACTGCATTCACATCTCTTGACTTTGCCACCAAAGGTTAGCCAGCAGACCCCACATCTCCCGAGGCTTCAGAACTATCGTCACACTTCTCGAGCACTCAGGTGCCTTCAGTCCTTTTTCCTTTACTTGTAAGTGTAGTTGTGTTGCTGTGTGTGCCCCAGTGTCAAGGTCCAGTTCTCAGGAGCTCAGGAAGTCTCCAGCACACAGCAGACAGATGGGCTCCGACAGGCACCCCTTCCTTGTACAAAGCTTTCAAAGAGAGAAAGGAAATTACATAATTCCAGAGGTTATGGGAATTTGTCTTTTTCTCCTGTTGCTCCGTAGTGCCTAACGCATAATCAGTACTAAAAAAGGTATTGTTGAAGACATGGAATGTATATATGTATACATGTGTATAGATGGTCGCTTTCATTAGCTTAATTTTTTATATCTAATTTATATAATGAGGTGATAATTTCATCATTTCTGGGGAAGTATTTGACGTAATGAGAAGCTGAGTGAAACAGAAGCTATTGATGCCTCATGTAAGCCTTTTTACATATCAGTTCATGTTATTGTATATGTGTATGGACGTACCTGTATTTTTCTTTTTTTTAGACAGATTGACAAAACTTCACTAAAGATGTCTAAGGTAAGAGATCACACTTCATGCATCTACAGTATAAGGAGAAACTGCTTTATGGTTTGAAACCTTTTATAGTCAAGATTTTTATGATTCATTATTTTTAATATAACTGATATTTGATTCATTAAGACAGAGTTCTAATTTAACAGTCATCCTAAAAGCTGTGAGCTTGCTTTTTTCAGATTTTCAATTTGTTTCTAAAAACATTAGTGACAATACATTTAGCCTCCCTAGATCATTCCCAGCAGACCAGTCAAGTAATAATTTTAAAATTGTAATAATTCATCATGATGAAATTTATGGGGTTCTCAGACTTGATAAATTGGCTTACGTCAGCTGTTGCAAATTAGCCCAGAGCCCGGAAAGGAATAGGTTCTAAAAGACATGCTGAGAAAAGCAGAACTTGTAGTTAAAATTGCAAGATTATTGTTTCTCTTTACCTTTTATTTTTAAGTCTTCGGGTGTTTCTTACTGTGATGCGCAGTCATAGTGATTTTCATTTTTTATACAAGTGTCAGTGTGGAACTTTGATAAGCGAAAAAGAAAATAAAAATTAGCCATAATTCCATTATTCAGAATAACTGCTTGTAACGTTTTGTGAATATTCTTTTTGCATGTGTGACTATATATTTACAAAAGGTAACCTTAAAGGAAATACTATTCTAAATCTTGCCTTTTACATTTAATAAATCAATTGCTGTATCTTTTTTTATTTCTTCCCATTTTTAGTATATCATAGCCTAGATTTCACTGTTTTACTATACTTTTTTGAATCTCCTTGTGTCAGGTATCCATCTGTCAAGGAATATTGACACTTCAGCGGCGTCCGCCGTGACCCCTTTCTCACTCTCAGTCTTCTTTCTCTTGGTCTGTGAAGCTAGATTCTCAGAATCCCACCCCTAAGTGGGCTGCCTCACCCTTGGTGGGGCTCGGTCCCATTGAGCTAGGAATGCAGCAAGAGACGTGACTGTTTCCTGGCTACTTTTCACAAGTGCACCACTCCTGGTACACGAAGTCTTTACTTTGGAAGCTGTACCTTAGCGAAGTTTGTTGAATGAGACCACTGTAAGTGTGGCCTTACTTTGTACGTCTGACAGATTTTCCTTCAACTCTATAGACAATTTTTTAAGTTGAGATTTGAAATTGTACTAAGATGAACTAAGCATGTATCTTTTATGTATTGCTTAATTGCTTAACAGAAATGTTATTTTAGGTCAGCATGTAGGCATGAAATGATACTGGATTGGTTTTTCTTCTTTTTTAAATATTTTCAAATGAATACCATCAGTTTTCTGATAGCAGTGACTTTTTGGAAGTATCGATTTATGTGTATACTTTTTTGATTTGTGAGAACTAATGATATCTATGTTTGTCACAGGTTTAATAATGTCTTAAAAGCAACTAATAAGGTGTTTATTTGTTCTTTTTTTTTAGCAACAACCAACTCAATTTATAAATCCAGAAACTCCTGGCTATGTTGGATTTGCAAATCTTCCCAATCAAGTTCATCGAAAATCAGTGAAAAAAGGTTTTGAATTCACGCTAATGGTGGTTGGTAAGAAATTAACTTGTACTCTCAAGTTATTAATTATGTGGGTATCTCCTTTTCCCAACCTGTGGAGTATAATAACGTGACCTATAAAGTCACAGGGAAGATTCCTTTGTTGACGGAGTCAAATAACTTGGGAATTTGAAAAAAAAACTTCTTTAGAAAATTTTGCTGAAGTGCAGAATTATAATTTTTCTGTCATTTCCTTGCTTGTATGTAGTGAAAGTGTTTGCTCAGTGTGACAGCTGGCCTCTGAAGCCCCCCCTCCCACCCCCCAAATCCTTGCTGCCTGGTGTCCATGACGCTTTCTAGCCCCTTCCCCACTGAGCAGGGCTCACTCGTGTAGCCAGTAGGACGTTGTGGAGATGAAGGTGTGTGCCGTGGAGACTGGGTCATAGGCACTGCGGCCTGTGCCTTGCCTTCTCTTGAATCAGTCACTCTCGGGACACCTCATAGAGAAGTCCTGCAAGGCAAGGCACTGAGGCCCGCCAGTAACCGTGTAGTGACCGTCTCAGAAATGTCCTCTAGCCCTAGTTAAGCCTGCTGGTGACTGCCATCCTGGCCAACATCACTGTCACCACAGAGAGACCCTCAAGCCATCACCGCCCACCTTAGACACTCCCGAACCCCTGACCCAAAGAGTCCATGAGACGATAAATGTTTGTTGTTGGTTTAGGCCTCTGGATTTTACAGTAATTTGTTACACTTGAAAGATGACAAATACTTATAATTAACCAGAAGCGTGTTTATTTAATACTCATAAAAAGAACTGTTCAACTTTTTCTGGTGGGTATATTTTAAACAAGGAACAATTCTTACTACACACACGTATTTTAAAATAAGTACTTAAAGTCGTTTGAAATTGAGTGGTTACCTGAAATTTCTATTATATCAGATATATTTTATCATGGATTATAGCATATATATTCTGTTTCATAACAGAACTTAACAAGTTGTTGTGTCCATAACAAACTTAACTTGATGAACTATTAATTCTGCTTACTATATCACATTTTATTTCATTCCTGAAAATCACAAAATTCTCCCCAAATGCTGAGGTAGCCACTGGAAAAGCTTGATGGGTGGTCATGCATGAGTGGGACAAACGATTGTTTCCTGGGATAAACAGTTCACAAATCTGAGATGAAAAAAACTGTGGGACCCTAGGCCCAGAGAAGTGAATGGTGACATGTTTTAGGAGCACAATTACATGATGATGTTAATAATGCAAATTCCGGTTCCTGGTAGAAAAGAGAAACACAGTGCAGTCTGTCACACGGTTACTTAATTTAGAGCTTTAAAAACAGACAATTACTTCTGGCCCTGATAGAATAACTCAGGGGTTGAAAAGCTCTTTCTGTAAAGGGTCAGATAGTAAATATTTAAGGCTTTGTGAGCATTACAGCTTTTGGTGCAGCTGTGAGCTCCACGACAGTGACGACGCATGACGACGCATGAACAAACAGGCATAGCTGTCCCAGTGAAGCTCTGTTTTGTTCATGTGGTAGAGGGCTAGATTTGCAGGAGAGCCACAGTTTGCCAAACCCGGAAAAAGCTGTACCAGACTAGTCCTCTTGACCTGAATAAGCAGAAGGCTCGGCAAGATATAAGAAACAGCCCTTTTAAGACACTGAACAGGCAATGCAGGACTTTGGTCCTTGAGAGAAGGAAAAAAAATTCTATGAACTATAAAGTTACTCCAGCTTTCTGCCATTCACCTGCCCTTTTCCCATGGAGGAGTAAACCTAACACGGTTAGTCTCGGCTAAAGAATGAGACCACAGTTCGGGGAAGCTGAGGTAGCAGGCAGAGTTCCACAGAAGAGAACGACTTCACACATCTGCACTGGGGTTCCTTTTGGCACCATGGCTGAACAGTAACTTGTATATGGGTAGGGGAAGCCTCCATGAAGCCAAGCAAAATAGAACCACCAGGAAGGAGACTGCATGGAGTTGGAGAGCCGGAAAGGGGTCAAGGAGACATTGGAATTCCAGCCAACCAGGGGGGAAATCTTACTGAACACCCATGACATTCAGGAAAGTCCTTGCTTAGGAGTAGGGCTAAACTCACATAAAGGCTGTTCTAAACCCTGTCTAACAAAGCTTATAAACGAACCTTGAAAGGATCAAGCTTGTTTACAAATGAATTACCTACTTGCCAGGACAAAAACCCATCACTCATTAAAGAAGGACATTAAAATCTAGACACTTACAGTATAACCTTCACAATACTAAGCATCCAGTAAAAAGTTCCTGGATATGCAGAGAAGGGGAAAAAAATGACCCATAACCAGGACAGAGATCAAGCAGTAGAAACAGATCCAGAAAAGAACAAAATGGAACTTCTAGAGGTTAAAAAGTGTATACAACGTCTGAGATGAAAAATTTTCTGATGGGCCTAACAGCAAATTGTACACTGCAGAAGAACTGGGGCAATAGAAAGCATCCAAACTAAAACACCAAGCAGAATAAATACAAAGAAAAGCACACCAGGGCATGTAATCAGATGGTGAAAACCACTGATAAATGGAAAAATCTTACAAGAAGCCAGAAAAAAAGAAAACATTACATAGGGTCAGAGGTAAGAAAGACCACTGACTGCTCATCAGGAATAATGTAAGCCGTGTGGAATGACAGTTTAAAGTACTGAAAATATAAAAGTATCAGCCTAGAATTCTGTGTTTGTCAAAAATAACCTTTAAAAATGAAGGTTAAAAAGAAGATAAAGACATCTTCAGATAAATAAGCGGAAAGAATTTATTGGTATCAGACGTATACTGTAAGGAAGATTAAATGAGGTTTTCAAGTTGGCACAGAAGGGAGAGCACTGGAAATGGCACATGTGTTGGTAAAAGTAAGACTTCTTGCTTTTTAATTTCTTTCAAAGATAATTGATAGTGTGTAACATGTAGGAATAAAATGAACAAGGATAGCACAGAGGACAGAGGGTGAGTAGAAGTGTGCAGCTGTGAACTTCTTACATTACGTGTGAGGTGATAGAACATTATTGAAAGGAAGATGCTGGATTAATGGTGCCATTGTGAACTTAAGAGCATCCACTAGAAAACTAAAAATTTGGCTAAAAGCCAATAGCTTTGATAAAATAGAATATAAAAAAGTATTCAGTCCAAAAGAAAGCAGGAAAAGAAAAAAGGATAGATGAGACAATAGAAAAAGGGCAGCAAGATGGCAGGCTTGAGCACAGCCTTGTCGATAATTATGTGTAAATGGACAAGGCAAAGTATAAGGGAAAGGTAGGCGTTATCAGACTAAATGACCTCCTGTTGTCTACAGGACAAACCCTTTTCATTAAAAATAAAAGTATGGGACATTGTGATACAAGCCCCAGTCATAAAGCTGAAGTGGCTGAATTACTATCAGACAAAGCAGACTTTAGGTCTACTACCTGAATATTCCCAGAGAGGAAGAACTTTATATCATAATGAGAAAGGGATCTGTTCAAAACGTCGTCTAAAATATGCATGACGCAGAGTCTGATGGGAGAAAGATAAATCTGTGAGGACAGGAGTTTTTGACACGCCTCACAGTAACTTATGAAGCAGATACAAAGTCAGTAGTGTTGTGGAATGTTTAAGTTATGCTGTCAAACAGTACAGCCCAGCTGACGTGCGGAGCACTGTGCTGAACGGCTGCAGGACACCCGTTCTTCGAAGGCGCGTGGAACATTCACCAGACATGCTCTGCATTAGGAGAGTATTAGGCCAAGCACTGCCCTGTTGCAAATGATGAGAAAAGTAGACTTAATTCCTCATGAGCCTAGACACAGACACCTTAATAAAATTGTAGCGAGCCCTTAATACAGTCAGTTCTACTGTAACACAATATATGTGTGTTGCTAAAAAATCACCATGCGGGGAAAATAGGGACCCAACACTCAAAACCTTCCTCAGTGACGTGTTAGGAACATAGTAAAAATGATCTCAGTTTCACACGTTAAATGGTTAAGAAATCAAAATTACTACACCACATAAGCCACTGAACTGAAGTTTGTGAAAGTGGGCATCAGGACGGTTGCAGCCTGTGTGTTATTGTGAGGTTGTGGAAGGAGGGCTGTCTGAGGATGGGTGGACAGTTGGGACACTGGAGGTGAGTGGCTGTGGCTTGTAATACATCAGCTGGTAGCTGTGGTGTATGCCTTGGGAGTGTTCCTTTGTGGCTTGATTCTGCTGGGTAGACCTAGTTTCTCACCAGTGAAATCACACATAAGTAAATGCAACATTTGTATTATGCTGAAATTGTTACATAATATATCAGTTGTGTTGGAACAAATTGTCACTTTCAAAGCAAGTGTCATGGCAGGACTGACTGTGCATCCTAAACGAATGGGGTTGATCGCAGGAATGTGTGGATTAACACTGGAAATGAATCACTTTGGTCCTAAAGGGGAAATACCTACAGTTAGCATTACTCTTACTTGTGAAAAACTGAGAGAAAGAAGTACAGTCTCCTTAATGGCAAATAACATGATTTGTGTATGTTAAAATCATAAGAAAACTACAAAGCTGCTAGATCTAATAGGTAAAGTTTAGCAAGATTGCAGGTTCCGGTCAATATACAAAAGTCAACTTTATTTCTGTAATTACCAGCAAGTAATTTAAAAATGAACATAGAAATACAATATCAAAAACAATTACAATGATAAAATCTTTTTAAAAGACAGTACCATTTATAGTAATACAAAAGGTACATACTGCTTAGGGATAATATAACAAAATGTGGGGACTTCCCTGGCAGTCCAGTGGTTAAGGATCTGCCTTCCAATGCAGGGGACGCGGGTTCAATCCCTGGTCGGGGAACTAAGATCCCACATGCCGCGGGGCAGCTAAGCCCGCGCGCTGCAACTACTGAGCACTCGGACCGCAACAAAAAGATCCCACATGCCGCAACTATAGACCCAGCACAGACAAAAATAAAAATAAATAAATTTTTTTTTTAAAGTATTAAACTTAAAAAAATTTTTTTAACAAAATGTGTGCAAGACCAACACTGAAAACTTCAAAACACAGCTGAAAAAACCAAAGGAAAGCTGACTGAGTTGCGAGACCTCACCCACTCGTGGAGTGGGACTCTTCAGATGTCCTACCTCCCCAAACTGATCCATAGAGTCAATTAAATCCCTGTCAAAATCACAGCAGACTTTTGAAAAACAGGAATTAACGATCTGATTCTAAAGTGCAAATGTAAATGCAGAGGGCCTAGAATTTGACAACAATCTGATTTCCAACAAAATCCACAGCAGTGTGTAAGGTAGGCATAGAGATCAACTGCATAAAATAACAGCCCAGACCGCATGTATACGGTCAGCTGATTTTTGACTAAAGTGCCAAGGTAATTCAGCATGGGAAAAAGGTTAGTCTTTTTACAAATAGTGCTGTAGCAATTGCTTGATTGTTTGGGAAAAAAATGAACTCTAGCCCCTCCTTCACACTGAACATCAGCAATGAACTCAGAATGGATTGTTGACCTAGTTGGAAAGCTATAAAAAGTCTAGGAGAAAATTGCTTTAAAAACGTTTATGACTTTGGAGCACGCAGATTGCTTAGGACACGAAGAGCAGTAGTCACAAAAGAAAATAATACGTTGTGCTTCACTCAAGATTTGCCTTCTTCTAAAGGCACCAGTAAGAAGATAGGCCATAAACTGAGCAAGTATTCATATCGTAGTTTATGCGACACAGGACTTACATCTAGAATATAAAAATTTTCACAGGCTTAGTTAGAAGACAAATGACCCAATTACAAAAAGGGTCAAAAGATTTGAAGAGACATTTCACGGGAGGTAAACAGATGGGTGGTAAACACACAATGACGTCCTCTTCAGTCATCAGGGAAACACACGTGAACACCACCATGAGGTAGCCCTGCATACCCTCCAGACTGGCTGAAGTGCTACAGGCAGGCAGTGCAAGTGTTAGCAGTGGAGCAGCTGGTGAGCAGGCAAAGTGTGCCCTTTCTTCACAGTTACACGCGCACCCTGCGACTCAGCGGTCCCCTCCTCGGTGTTTACCCAAGAGAAGTGATAGCACGTCACAGACTGTGTGTGAATGCTCGAAGCCAGTTTTCTGGACATAGCTCAGGTGTCTGTCCAGCAGCAGGTTGTGTTGTATCCACACGACAGAACATGGCTCGGCAGTGCAGAGAAACAGGCTACCAACAGGGGCAGGAGCACGGACCACCCTCAGAAGCTAATTAATTGTATGCTGAGCGAAAGCTGCCAGACACAGCGGAGAGGGCGTGCTGTTTGTTTTGTGTTAGAATGTTTGGATGGTGATGGATTTATACTGGTCCACACCTTCATGCCTGTCTTGTTTCCCCCATCTAAAGGCACCTATTTGGGACACTCCCAGCTGGGATAGAGATACTAGTGAAAGTATTAGAACAGAGCAAAGCTAGGTGTGCTCAGAGATTCAGCCCAAGGGTGGCATCATGTTCTGAGTTAATAAGCAGATTATTTGTAGATGTTACCCAAAAGCTATTCCAAGTGAAATAATCACTTATACCTTTAAAATTAAGATTCATAATTTAGAATCAGCCATCTCCACTCAGACACATTTGCTCAGCTGTCTTCTGGCCTTGGTCCCTTTTCAGCTGTATTAGTTACAGCTCTCACCATTCAGTCGGTGACAGTGGCTTTGCCTGTCATCTTCCCCTGCTGGACTGCCAGGCTCCGTGGGAGCAGGGACTCACCTGTCCTGTTGTCCGCTGGGTCCCCGCACCTACACCTGTGCCCGGCACTCGGGGAGAGGACTTGGCACATCCTGGTAACGTCCCCTGCAAACGTAGTGAATGTGTAAAAGGGCGTTTCTGGACACTCTATTAAAAGGACAGCTTGCTGGGATAGTGTGTATTTAGTCATATTCTTGCTCTCATATTTGGACATGTTCAAAATGTAATTCTGTTTTTGTCCTTTTAATGTTCCTTTTCATCTATGAAAATTGCAGTCTAGTTAAAGTGCAGTCCTAATTGTGTATGTCTACAAATTTCAGATTCAATCTTCTGTTCTTGATTTTCCCAGAGGTAATTTTTAAATCAGATGTATGCTCCTTCCACAGGCTGTGCAGGCACTTAGCAGAGGGGGGGGGGGGGGTCACACCAAGGTGCCCAGGGGACAGTCGGACCAATACATGCAAACTTAAGCCTTAGATGATGACTTCCAGTAAAGTGTTGAAATCTGTTCATGCTTCCTTGGAATAGAAATTTTAATTTTTGGTATTTTGCATCTTCTTTGAAGTTAAACTTCAAATATTCAGAATACGTGATACACAGTGGTTTAAGTGGAATTTTTAACTCGTTAAATGCTTGAGTGGCTATGCGCTGCCTGAATTGGTCGCGTTACACTCAGCAGAGTGAGCAGGAAGTTGCCTGACGTGCGGTGGTTGCCAGCGGTGGGATGCGGGGCTGTGAGTGAAACAGGAAGAGGGCAGGGGGCCTGCTCCTGCCTTGCTGTCACCGGGGAGGTGGCGGACCGGTTGTGTGCAAGGGTTAGCTGTCCATCCATCCTCCGTGCCCTGATCCCACAGCTTGGGAAGCTGGGTGGTGTTGACGGTGTTGTGTGTGTTCAGTTCTCTGAAACGTGATGAATTTAAGGCTTAGCGGAGCCCATACCTGAAAACCTACTGTGCATTCCTTTTCTCAAAAAATAAAAACCCACCTCAAGTCCATTCCACATATTTGGGAAGAGGTCACATTGTGTTAATGATCTTAACGGATTCTGGAGCGTCACAGACCTGGATTCCAGTTGAGGCCTTGCTCCGGACAGCACTGAGCGCACAGGCTACTGACCTTGGAGCCCCTATTCCCCCATCAGTGGGACCGGGAGGGTTGTGCCATTTTCACGGTCGTCACATGGGATGCAGAGACGGATGTTTGTGAGGCACTTAGTCCAGGGCCGGGCCTCACGTAAACACTCAACAGATTTGACTGTGTCACACATATAACGTCACGACATCAATTTCCTTTTTGTTTCAAGGTGAATCGGGTCTCGGAAAATCAACTCTCATAAACAGCCTCTTCCTGACTGACCTCTACCCAGAAAGAGTCATACCTGGAGCTGCAGGTACAGAAGTTTCCATGCTGCACTACATGAAAGCTGCTACAGAGTGCATAATTAGTATTTTGTGCCTTAGCTTTGTGTTTTGTTTGTTTTTGTTTGGCTGTAGACAGAAGGAGAACGTCAGTCAGGTAGGGAAAGGTGTGCTGCACCTGATGTCCTTGGATCTCGATTATACACACTCTGACCATGTACCATGGTCCATCTTCTCCAAGCTTGTCGTCTTTGTCTACAAAGTGCAATAGTTCCTGCCTATGTTGTATGTTTGATGGGAGGATCAGTGTTCTCATGAAAAAACCGGCATACACAGAAGATTTCTGTGGGCACAGGTGTCGTCTGACCTCTTCCCCTAGGTGTGAGCGTCCAGCACTGGACACTGGGCTTTGTGAGGCTGTTGAGTGAATGAACTGTGCATACATCAGTCTGGGACTTGGGCCACCACAACACGACTGCAGCCCTTGGACAGTTTTTAAATGGATTCATTAATTGTTCTTTTTGCCCCAGGAATCAGAAATTATAATTTTCAACTCCCAAGCAGCCCTTTAATCTTAGCTGCGATGTTTCCCGTGCTGACCCTGGGTCATTTTTACACAGTCCTCATGTTACCTTCTGAGAACTGTCCTTAAAGAGAGATAGTGAACTTCTGAGTCATTTGTTTAATAATAAAGTAACTAACAGGTAATTTCTCATTTTTGCAAACTGGTTCTATTTTAAGGTACGTTCTCTTATTACGTTTGCTTCTTCTTTTTTTTTTTAGAGAAAATTGAAAGAACTGTCCAAATTGAGGCTTCAACTGTTGAGATTGAAGAGCGAGGGGTCAAGCTGCGGCTGACCGTGGTGGACACGCCAGGCTACGGGGACGCCATCAACTGCAGGGATTGGTGCGTGCCCCAGAGCCCCGCCGGTGACGAGGCCGTGTGCCTGCTCACGCTTGTTTCCGCGTATTTCAGTCTGTAATGTTGGTGACTGATTGCTGGGTTTGGGGTAGCTGTGTATAGTAAAACAATGAGACAATTTAAGTCATTTTAATTACGGCATTTTAAATGAGGAATTTCACAGGGAAGGAGTATTTTCTTTTGTAAGAGCGTTCTAGTGAGATCTGATATCACAAAGCCAACCATACAGCAAATGCTAGTATAAATAAAGCACGTTGATTTGGACCATGGCCAGTGGACAAGATATGGTAGTACAGCCTTTCTCTTTTCCATATTCAAGAAGATGAAATCTCTTAAGAGACTTGCTCAAGAGCTAGTGTCTGTAACTGGCTGCTTGTTGGCACCATTTGCACAAGTAAAGAAATCCAGAAGTAGAATGTAAGAGCGGTCTGTCCCCTGTACCTTGCAGAGAATATGCTTTCATTGTACAAGCTCTCCTAGTTCTAATCCCCATAAACGTAAAGCACCAACTTTCCAGCACTAATAAGAGGGAAGGAAGGAAGGAGAGGGCTTTCTTGCGTCTTTCTCCGTCACCGGGGGTCTCTCCCTTCCTTCCGCAGGCACCCCTTAGCTCCCCTGTTCTTGACCCGTGTTCCGCTCCCACTCTGCCCCGACTGACTGTCTTCAGTCAGTCAGCTCAGCCTCTTTGTAACCTATTCCATCCAGGCTTTTGACCTTCAACACTTAAGGAAATGATTCTTGGCACAGTGTCCAAAAGCCTCCGTCTTGCCAAACCTAGGAGTCGGTTTTCTGTTCCCATCTTACAGTTGAATTATTAAATCACACCTGCTGGAGAGGCAGGAGACAGAACAGCTCGTTTGGCCTTGGACGTTGGGGACAGCTGCCTCTTGCATCCCGTGATTGCTCGTATCTGTGTTGCTCTCAGCTTTAAGACAATCATCTCCTACATCGACGAGCAGTTTGAACGGTACCTGCATGACGAGAGTGGTCTGAACAGACGGCACATCATCGATAACAGGGTGCACTGTTGCTTTTACTTCATTTCTCCCTTCGGACACGGGTAAGTAAGCATTTACCATGGAAACCTGATTAAGATTTCGTGTTTACTATGTGGGTTTCCAACTTTCCTCCAAACTGCATATTGTATTATAAGAATTGGGGTAATTTTGAGGGAAAAAAATTCAGTGTGATCTCCTTATTCTTCCCTTAAACATGACTTTTAGACTTAAGCCCTTGGATGTTGCGTTTATGAAGGCGATACACAACAAGGTGAACATTGTGCCTGTCATCGCGAAAGCTGACACGCTCACGCTGAAGGAGCGGGAGCGCCTGAAGAAGAGGGTGCGTGCTGGGCTCGCCGGGGCGGCCGGGCCGGAGCGGGCCGGGGGGGGCGGGGCGTCTGGCGGTGGGTTCCACAGTCCCTGGCTGGCACGGAGCCGGCCTCGCTGATGTCCGTGCTGTCAGCGTCGGTGCGCCTCTGTCGTCTCACAATTGTGTAAGTCAGACGAATTCTTAGAAGGGAACTGGTGTGCGTTTATATTTTTGCAAGAGGGCTGCGTTTCCCTCGAAACAAGCTTGTAGCCGTTGGCGGCCCCCAAGGCAGAGTGTGGGCCTGGTCCCCTGCGGCCCTGGAGCGGCTCTGGACGTGCTCCCATCGCTCGTAGGGTCCCTTCTGAGAGATGGGAGATGGCACCTTGCTGCAATTTGTGCTCGCCTGGTTGCTGGTCTGAGTATCTGTCATGGTGCTTGAAGCCCGTTGCCGTGTTCTCTGGGGTTTTAGAGCCTTGCTGCTCTTTATTGCATTTTTATTGACTTACAGATACTTGTATATTTTTAGAGATTGACTGTCACGTTGCAGATTATTTCACCTAGTTAGACTTTTGTGTTATTTCATGTTTCTCTTAACGTCTTCTGCCATAAGCGGAGTTTT
This sequence comes from Balaenoptera ricei, assembly GCF_028023285.1. Lineage (NCBI taxonomy): Eukaryota > Metazoa > Chordata > Mammalia > Artiodactyla > Balaenopteridae > Balaenoptera > Balaenoptera ricei. The sequence goes on from NC_082645.1 coordinate 121,658,259, forward strand.
AAAATTATATGGACTCATGTTTGTCAGCCTTTTCCTTTATTGTCTCAAGTGTCTGCCAGTTTTTTAGGAAATATTCAGGCCCTTGGAAGAGTCCCTGAAAACTTAGGCATTTTTATGCTTGACAATAAGTGTTTTGGCAATTTACACTTAAGGGGACTTCACCTTTTACAGGATGTTACATTAAATGTCGGACAGGTAGGAGGGGCAGGTGTCAGGGTTAGGAGGCTTTATACCCATCTCTGATCCTGTGTCCAGAATTCTTAGGGCCCGATTTCAAAGGCTGAAATGACTTGAAGTCTTGGGCCTCTGCAGTCCCTCTCTTTCTCTGGTTTCCTCCTTGTACCTGTGGGCGTGCTCCTCCCTCCCAGTCTGAGAACACCTGCCCGCCTCCCTGTCTCTGAGAATGGTCCCGTCCTTCTTGCAGTCGCCCACAGTGAGGAGGTGATTCTCTCTGATCCATCACTTTCTTGCTCCGGGTGGGGAGCAGGCAGAGCAGGTTCATGCTCACTGCTCAGCTTCTCCATCTCACTGGGGAGTGAGCAGTTAGGAGCAGACTAAGGTCGGCTTGCAAGGGGGAGAGGGTGCGGGGAGGAGGGCCTTTTCTTAAATCCGGACGTAGTGCAGACCATGGGTTCGTCCAAGATCTTTGACCACGCAAGGCCCTTCAGGTCACATTAAGGAGGAAAAAACTGGGGAGCAGGTTTGAAGTAGGGGTGCTTCCTGCTGACTTGGCTTGTGTTCTCCCTTCCCTTGGCGGTCCAGACTCTGGCGTGAGAGTAAAAGCAGAGCCCCAACCTCGCATCTGATGGAGCACCAACAGTGGGGGTTTGGGGGCGCTGGCTGCTTAGTAGACTGGCTGGTGAATGCCTGCTTACTTCAACTGCAGCCCAGTTTCCCTTTCCCTCTGGGCTACTCTACTACTTGGTTGATAGTTCAGACTGTGAGGTTACACTGCTGACCACTTTTTTCCTATTGAATAAAATCCAGACCCCTAGATCCCTCACCTGGTGGCATTCAGGGAACTGTCCACCTCAGTTGTTTCTTTGTCCTGTCCAACTAGATGTCTTAACCTTCCAGCCATCCTAGATTTCTTGTGATTCCCAAGATACAACCCTTGCGTCCTCCCCTCCATGCCTTTGAGGAGATGTTCCCTCTGGGCGCATCTCCCTTCTCTACCTGCAGGACTCCTTCCGGAGGCTGGTTGTGGTGTGGTCTCCTTTTACCTGCTGTACCGGGACTGTCATTAGCCTGCTGCTTTGTGCAGTGAAGGTGGTGATACATTGTTGTTGTTATTCTGGACAGCGGGTCCCTCAGAGTGCGAGCATGAATACCTTTTTAGCGGTTTGTAAAATCATTTGAAAATGATTTTAATCAATATGATTATTGACATTTGGATAACTCTGACATACTTCTAATATGATGCATTAGACTTGACTGAAATAGTATGCAGTTGGCTACAGTTGCTCCTGGCTTGGTCTTTCTTTCAGATTCTGGATGAAATTGAAGAACATAACATCAAAATCTATCACTTACCTGATGCAGAGTCAGATGAAGATGAAGATTTTAAAGAGCAGACTAGACTTCTCAAGGTAGGAACTCTGTCTCCAAGTACACAGTGTAACTAACTCCTGTTTCCTGTAGTCAGTGCATTTAAGATGGAAAGAGCTGGCAAAGCACACAGTCTTAGAAGGCTTGACCTCTGAGGCTGCCAGGTAGACTTGGTCACAGTAGTAGTTTTGCTCTAAAGATATTCTGGCATAGCTGTCACCTGAGGCTTAGAAATCTTACTGCAGGTTTAGTTTGATTTCATGCAGTTTGTCCCATGTGGAAAAGAACTGCCACTTGCAAGTAAGACGTGTACCGCTAGCTTTCCAGGGGGGCCTCGTAGTTGGCAGCAGCGTGCTCATTCTGTGCTGGCGTTCCTGTGTTTGCCGTGCACGTTGGGGTTCCCTGTGTGGAGCCAGTCTACCCCGTGTGTCTCTTTCTAGGCCAGTATCCCATTCTCTGTGGTTGGATCCAATCAGCTGATTGAAGCCAAAGGCAAGAAAGTCAGAGGCCGCCTCTACCCGTGGGGCGTCGTGGAGGTGGAGAACCCAGAGCACAACGACTTTCTGAAACTGAGGACGATGCTGATGTGAGGCGCGCCGGCGTTCCCGCTGGCTTGGGGGGCAGAGCTTTCGGCGGGGGGTGTGTGCGTGGGGCCTGCGAGCCACGCCGGCTCCGTCGTGCTCCTGCCGCGGGGCTGTCCCCGCTTGGTGCAGAGGCCCTCCCCTCTCTGGGACTGTAGCAGACTAGCCTCTTCCGCCTGGGGCCTGTAGCTTAATACACTCTCCTTCCTAATCTCAAAGACCTTTTTGATGCTACAAGTAGACTAGACCTCACCTGTGGTGTGGCTGCACCACACACAGGACACCTCTTGCTCTGGTGAGGAAATGGACGGCTTCGCTGCCTGGGGCCCTGAGAGCCTTCTCCCGCCGCCCTGAAATGCAGCAGACCGCCCATCAGCCTCAGGCTCTCGCACGAGGCGGCCCCGGTTAGCCTTGAGCTTCTCCAGTGGGTTCTTAGCAGCTACAACGGACCTGACTACAAAAACAGACTTTTTTCCTCTAAAAATAAATTGTGCATTTAGTAACAAACATGCATTGCTGTTGCCCTTGAATAAAGAGGCTAAAAGAAAGAGTGTTGCTAAAATCTAACCCCTCTTTCATCAGAATTCTGAGTTCAAAGAACGGCTGGTCCAGATAAATTTTGAAGAACTAAAAATTGCTCTACAGGCCACGTAGGTCTCACTTGGTTTCGGAATTTTTGGTGATTTAAAATCACTAAAAATACCATTAAAGTTGGCATTCAAGTTATGTCAGATGTAATTCAGTCACCATGTCAGGTGTGAAAGGGCACCCAGGCCCTCCGGGGACAGGCCCTTGCCTGTCATGATCCTGTCTCAGAGCTGAGTGCTTAAGTATCTGAAAAAGCTGGGCCAAAGCTATAAATGTTTTCCAAGATGATTAGAAGATGCAAAGTGCTGTTTCTATCTCATCCAGAAGATTAGTACTTTGATTTATGGTTTTCTCCACAGGTGACTCTAATAGGTTCTTTGTGACATACACGTTAAGCTTGAGTCACAAATGTTTGAATTGCTTGTTTTTCGTAAGTTCTTTTAGAAAAGTGTGCTCTGTTTCAGACATTGTTTACCTAAACAATCTCCTAAAGCCTCTGTGCCTCTCCCTCTGTCCACTGTGGTGACCTCACGCAAGGGGTGGTGCTTGTGGCAGAGACCCTGTGGCCCAGCTGGGTGTGTTGGTGCGTTGTTTATCGTGGTAGCAAAGAGATGTGCCTCTGTAGATGTTTCCACAGCCTCATTCCCTTATCCCGAAATTCCAGCAACTTTGTGTACTGTTTACCAAGTAATCTGGGGTCTTAGTTCCTGGTGTGTGTGCTGTGTCCTTGATTGGGTGTTTTTTCCATGCGAATGGCATAGCCCTGGTGCATCCTTTTCTCTTTCAGCACTCACATGCAGGATCTCCAAGAGGTGACCCAGGACCTTCACTATGAAAACTTCCGATCCGAGAGGCTCAAAAGAGGCGGCAGGTTGTTGCCCCAAGTCATGCTGTCCCCTCAGTCCATATTGTGTCACCTCGAGTCATGCTGTCCGCCTCTCCTCTGCGTGTCCAGCTCAGCCTTGACCACTAAGCATCACCATTGGGTTTCCTACTCAGAAGCTATTGGGAGATACTTGTTGCTAATTTAATCAAATCGTGGGGTTGGGGTTTGTTTTTGTTTTGGGTGGGTTTTTTTGTTGTGCCTGTTAAAAGGTATCTTTAACCATTGCATATCAAGAACAGCTCTAGATGGAAAGGCCAAAGACTTGTGTTGGCTCCTGTTTCAACACAGGGTCCTTCGTACATACGTATGAGGTACACTTTAGAGTCTGCTTTATGGTGTTACTAATTTGGGGACCAGATGTGAAGAAAGGATTTAGAGGCAGCAAGAACATCCCAGTCTGAGGAATACAGCCAGGTTGTGGAACCAGGGGAGTGGGCCCGTGTGGAGCCGCGTCTTCGAGGGCTCAGAGGGCCTCCTGCGCCGGCTTCTCCGCTTGGACACTCACATCCTGTTCCTTTTTTAAGTACGATTGTTGTAGTCTTTATTCATAACTTAGAAGAGTATTCTTCAGATAATACCTACTGTTTTTTGGGTAAAGTCGAAAGTGCCACCCCCCCCAGCTTAGAGTAAGAAAGAGGTCTTGAATTTTCCATTTCATATTCTATTTTTCATCATTTTCTTTTCTTATTCATGTTGTTAATCAGAAAAATGATAAATTTATGCAATTTTCAATAGATATATTTCTCAGAAATATAAAGTGAAATTTAACTTTGAGCATCTGTTGTCAGAAATGACCAACTATATTTGTCGTAATATTATAATTGTAGTTTCTTTCACCTCTTAGAAAAGTGGAAAATGAGGACATGAATAAAGACCAGATCTTGCTGGAAAAGGAAGCTGAGGTGAGTAGAAAAGTACTTTTTCTGTTTTTGAGTCTACTGTTTAGTGTATACCTAAAAATATTATTTGTAGTTCATATAGTTTTTTTTCCTTGTTTTTTTGAAAAGGAGCATACTACATGTAACTAATCTGTTATATATATATCTGCACATGATAATATGCATATATATACATAAGTATATTGGTTTACATATATTATTTAATACCCAACAGCAATTTAGTGGAAAAAGTTGGAAATAGTGAGAATTCAGTAACATGACTGGTTTTTGTAAGATGTTTAAAAATCAGCAGTTTTCCCATACATAGACAATGAAAATATAATGAAAGAAACTCATTCACCATCGTTAATAAAAACGTAAGAAATACGTAGGGCTTATATAGGGGAAGAAACTAGAAAAAGCTCTACTGAAAACTGCTTTCAAAATTTGAATAGACACAAAGCTTTTTAGGTAGGATGCTCAGGGTGAGGGTCACAGTTATCTCTCACGCAGTTCCCACAGCGTTCTGTGTGTTCGCGGAGTTCTTCGTTTTAGCGAGAACTTGAAATAATTCCATTTGTCTTGAAGGCTAAGCATTGGGAAACACAGGAAGCTCTATAAAAAGCAGACTAACGAAAAGAGGCTGGCTTTACTGGTTACAGAAACGTTGAACGGTGGTTGTCCAGAGTTTGGTACAGGCGGGTTAGGTTGATTAAATGCAGGTCTGGAAATAGATCAGAAGTATGGAAATGTGGTCTGAGGTAAAGGTGGTGCTGAGACCTGTTAAAGTGGTGGAATTCAGGCATGTTGAGTAAATAATAAGAAAACAGGCCAGCCTTTTGGAAACAAAAATAAAACACTTCTTTGGCCAGATTAATTCACTATGGATCAAATATTTAAATGTTAAAAACATAATCACAAAAGTTACCTGAAGAAAATTGAGGTAAATCTTTTACAACACTTGCCTAGAGGCCTTTCTAAACAGACAGAAACCATAGTGATAAAAAGTGATGGGGTGAGACCTTCAAGATGGCAGAGGAGTAAGAGGTGGAGATCACTTTCCTCCCCACAAATACATCAGAAATACATCTACATGTGGAACAACTCCTACAGAACACCTACTGAACGCTGGCAGAAGACCTCAGACCTCCCAAAAGCCGTGTGGCTGACAGGGTCTTGGTGCTCTGGCCGGGTGTCAGGCCTGTGCCTCTGAGGTGGGAGAGCCGAGTTCAGGACGTTGGTCCACCAGAGACCTCCTGGCTCCATGTAATATCAGACAGCAAAAGCTCTCCCAGAGATCTCCATCTCAACGCTAAGACCCAGCTCCACTCAACGACCAGCAAGCTGCAGTGCTGGACTCCCTATGCCAAACAACTAGCAAGACAGGAACACAACCCCACCCATTAGCAGAGAGGCTGCCTAAAATCATAATAAGGCCACAGACACCCCAAAACACACCATCGGACACGGTCCTGCCCACCAGAAAGACAAGATCCAGCCTAATCCACCAGAACACAGGCACCAGTCCCCTCCACCAGGAAGCCTACACAACCCACTGAGCCAACCTTACCCACTGGGGGCAGACACCAAAAACAACGGGAACTGCGAACTTGGCAGCCTGCGAAAAGGAGACCCCAAACACAGTAAGTTAAGCATAATGAGAAGACAGAGAAACACACAGCAGATGAAGGAGCAAGGTAAAAACCCACCAGACCAAACAAATGAAGAGGAAATAGGCAGTCTCCCTGAAAAAGAATTCAAGAGTAAAGATGGTAAAGATGATCCAAAATCTTGGAAGTAAAATGGAGAAAATACAAGAAACGTTTAACAAGGACCTAGAAGAACTAAAGAGCAAACAAACAATGATGAACAACAAAAGAAATGAAATTAAAAATTCTCTACAAGGAATCAGTAGCAGAATAACTGAGGCAGAAGAATGGATAAGTGACCTGGAAGATAAAATAGTGGAAATAACTACTGCAGAGCAGAATAAAGAAAAAAAAATGAAAAGAATTGAGGACAGTCTCAGAGACCTCTGGGACATTAAACGCACCAACGTTCGAATTATAGGGGTCCCAGAAGAAGAAGAGAAAAAGAAAGGGACTGAGAAAATATTCGAAGTGATATTGAAAAACTTCTCTAATATGGGAAAGGAAATAATCAAGTCCAGGAAGCGCAGAGAGTCCCATACAGGATAAATCCAAGGAGAAACACGCCGAGACACATATTAAACTATCAAAAATTAAATACAAAGAAAAAATATTAAAAGCAGCAAGGGAAAAACAACAAATAACATACAAGGGATTCCCCATAAGGTTAACAGCGGATCTTTCAGCAGAAACTCTGCAAGCCAGAAGGGAGTGGCAAGATGTATTGAAAGTGATGAAAGGGAAAAACCTACAACCAAGATTACCCAGCAAGGATCTCATTCAGATTCGACGGAGAAATTAAACCCTTTACAGACAAGGAAAAGCTAAGAGAATTCACCACCAAACCAACTTTACAACAGATGCTAAAGGAACTTCTCTAGGCAGGAAACACAAGAGAAGGAAAAGACCTACAATAACAAGCCCAAAACAATTAAGAAAATGGTAATAGGAACATACATATCGATAATTACCTTAAATGTCAGTGGATGAAATGCTCCCACCAAAAGACATAGACTGGCTGAATGGATACAAAAACAAGATCCGTATATATGCTGTCTACAAGAGACCCACTTCAGACCTAGGGACACATACAGACTGAAAGTGAAGGGATGGAAAAAGATATTCCACACAAATGGAAATCAAAAGAAAGCTGGAGTAGCAATTCTCATCTATTTTCAATAGCCAGGACATGGAAGCAACCTAAGTGTCCATCGACAGATGAATGGATAAAGAAGATGTGGCACATATATACAATGGAATATTACTCAGCCGTAAAAAAACGAAATGGAGTTATTTGTAGTGAGGTGGATGGACCTAGAGTCTGTCATACAGAGTGAAGTACGTCAGAAAGAGAAAAACAAATACCATATGCTAACACATATATATGGAATCTAAAAAAAAAAAAAAATGGTCATGAAGAACCTAGGGGCAGGATGGGAATAAAGACACAGACCTACTAGAGAATGGACTTAAGGACATGGGGAGGGGGAAGGGTAAGCTGGGATGAAGTGAGAGAGTGGCATGGACATACATACCCTAACAAATGTAAAACCAATAGCTAGTGGGAAGCAGACACATAGCACAGAGAGATCAGCTCGGTGCTTTGTGACCACCTAGAGGGGTGGGATAGGGAAGGTGGGAGGGAGACACAAGAGGGAGGAGATATGGGGATATATGTATATGTATAGCTGATTCACTTTGTTGTAAAGCAGAAACTAACATACCATTGTAAAGCAATTACACTCCAATAAAGATGTTTAAAAAAGAAATAGCAAGAAAAAATAGAATAAATGAAACAAATTAAAAAAAAAAATAGTGATGGGGATGCAGGAGGGTGAAGATTCACCATTTGAATCGCCCAAAGAAGCTGGGCCCGGCACTCCCCTTTAGTGCACATTCCCCACTGGGTAGTGGCAACTCCTTCCTACCTTTTTAGGTCAAAAACTGTCTCATGTTGTCTTTCTTATTTCTTCTGTTTCTTGATAATTTTTTTATTTGAATTGCCTGTTCTTATCGTTTGCTCGGTTTTCTGTTGAGCCATTGGTCCTTTTACTGGTTTGTAAGAGTTTTTTGTATATTAACTCATGGTCATGTTTTGGGAGAGCACAGACGTTGAAGTACTAGCAATCACAGGACCCCCGTAAAGCCTGCTTGGGGACAGCAGAGCCCGAGAACCAACGGTGTGTCCATCTCGTGTCCGCAGCTCCGCCGCATGCAGGAGATGATCGCCCGGATGCAGGCGCAGATGCAGCTGCAGATGCAGGGTGGGGATGGCGATGGCGCGGTCCACGGGCACCACGTGTGAGGTAACGACCAAGCCTGGAGAGCAGGCGCATGTCCCGAAAGGATAAAGGTTGCTCCTCAAAATGGAAGCTTCTCCACGCTTCCTGTTTAGTAAAGGGTTTTCGTGTTTTCTAAGCTTATAAGTGTGAGTAACAATTGTAATATTTCCCTTCCTACGTAGGGAAAAACACCGTTCTTCCCTACCGTGTGCTCCTTTCCTGTATGTCTCTTTCCACCCAGAGCGCCCTCACTCCTGGTTACCAAACGTGTGGAGGTTTCCCCTGCACCGAGCAGTTCTCCACAACACCCGCTGGGGGTCCTGCGGTCTCAGTTCTGACACCATCTACCTGGAGATCCTGTCAGACCCCACAGGTTGAGGGCTCAGTCCCACAAGTCTGCCCCCCACTTCAGATGCCAGTCCAAAATCCAGGTTGTCACCTGTGCTTCTGACTGACCGGCTAGAGATTAGAGGTGCCCGCCCCACCATGGGTTCAGTAATTTGCTAGAGCGGCTCACAGAACTCAGAGAAACGTTTTGCTTACTAGGTCACATTTATTAAAGGATGTAATAAAGAACAGAGGTGAATAGCCAGATGAAGAAACCCACAGGGCGAGTGAGGTCTGAGAGAGTCCCTAGTGCAGGAGCTTCTGGCCCTGAGGAGTTTGGGTATATCACCCTCCTGGTTTGGATGGATTCACCAACCCAGAAGCTCTCCAAACCCCTGCTTTGGGGATTTTAAAGGAGACTTCCTCGAGTAGGTGTGATCAGTCATTAGCTCCATTTTCTGCTCCTCTCCCCTTTCTGGAGGATTGGGGGACAGGCTGGAAATGACAAGCTTCTCATCATGGCTTGGTCTTTCTGGTGACCAACCCACAGAGTTCCCTTATTAGCACAAAATCAGGGAAGGTACATGGGTTTCAGGAGCCCTGTGTCAGGAACAGAGGTCAAGGACCGAGTATCCGGACAAGAGGTGCCCCTGGTGCTCTGACCACTTAGGAAATGAAAGGGTTTTAGGGGCTGTGTGCCAGGGCCGGGGGCAGGGACCAGGATCTATTTTTATTGTCTCACAGCAGGAGAAGAAAACTGTATATTAAAGTAGCTTTCATTGGTCGTACAATTTGAAATTTATTAAAGCTGAAAACATCTCTTCGAAGTGTTACTGGAACAGCTTAGGCCAACTAAAAGTAGAGACGGGGTCAAGGGAGAAGTACGCCAGGGAGGTCGGGGCTGCCTCGATGGAGACTGCTGGCCTTGCTCCTCGCCACAGCTCTGCTCCAGCCGGTGGGAATCAGTGGCTCACCTGGCTGGCTGGCCGGGTGTATGCTGGCCTCCCTGCTTGAAGGGAGGCCGCAGACACCAGGGACGCCGGACTAGGAGAAGGCAAATGTCCGCTCCCCTGTACCCTGTGGAGCTGTCCAGGTGGCTGCTCCATACCTCCAAGAGGAAGGAGGGAGAGGTCGAGTCAGATGAGGACCAGAGGATGAAGAGTTACACGGGTAGGGGCGGAGGCGAGCCTGCTCCGTGGGAGAGCGGGCTGGGGCCAGTCAGAGTTCGAGCTGGCACAGAGCTGGGATGTGGACCTGATTGTAGGGCATGTGAGCGTCGGTGCAGTCCCTCAGGAGGCGCTGTGATGCCCTGGGTGACTGCAGGCTGAGCTGACACATTGCAGGACCAATGAGACGGGCGGTAAGGGGCCCGGAGGTCGGGCACCTGTCAGAAGTCTTCCACAACACGGACAGGTGATGAAGGACGTGGGGTGGGGCGGGTAGGCTGGGGGCATTGGTCACCAAAACAAAGCCCCTGCCCCCTTGCGGCTTATTGGGAAAGGTTTTAGTTGTGAAATACATGCACAGGAAGACACAGATACACATGTGCAGTGTAACCAGTTGCTTTTAAAGGGAACATCCACGGAACCCCACCTGGGTCAGAGTTGGTTGCTTTTCTTTCATCATCACGTTGAAACCTTAGAAAGGTCCTGATGGCACGTGCTGAGTTCATACTTGCCCAGTGAGGACATGGACGCTGTGCAAGGGTTTAAAATTACTTGCCTGTGGTCACGTCACTTGTCAACTGATGGACCTCCTAGCCGCACAGGGCAGTCCTGCCTGGGCAGGTTTGCCGCCTGACGGGAAATGATGGCAGAGAAACGGCCTCCTGAGGGGTGGGGCTCATTTGAGGCAGTTGGGAGCGATAGATGTTAGCTCACTCTCTGATCTTGCTGCTTCTCTTTTTAAAACTTTATGGAATTACGAGGATTCTACTTTTGGTACATAAAGTTAATCTACATTTCTATGTGCTTTTCAGCTTTGCAGTACTCCTGATTTCCAGAGCTTCATAAGCGGCGTTTTGATTTTAGTAAACGCTGGTCCTCAGGGCCCACCTTCTGCTCAGTTTGTGCCGTTTGTTGTTTTGCAGGAAAATATTGCTGCCAGTGGTCCAAGCAGCAGGCATGGCATCATTCCCACTTAAATGTGTTGTGTTTGTTTTTCCAGAAAACACTTTGCAAGATAACATTCTGACAAGTAACACAGCTGCGTGTTTTCAAGACTGTTGGAGGGGTGCCTATCCACATTTTACAGTACCTGTGCCTGAGAATTTAATTTTTTAAAAACTTTTGATGTGTTATTTTGTATGAAGTACCTTAACATTTATATTTCATTATGTTATACTTTATATTTTGTGAGGTTAACTTTCCATTTCCATTTTTTGTCCACCTTAACTGACCACTAATGTTAGAATTGATTCCCAGGGACCAGTCAGCATGTATAGTTAATAGTTGAATTTGATTTGGCTGGCCTAACCGACTAATCATGATTTATTTCTAGAACATTCACATTTCCCAGAATGTTCCTGAGTAGCAGAGACATGGACCTAGTGACACAGAAAGATGAGAGCTGCCCTGGTGCAAGGCCATTTCTCACCAAGTCATGGCACCTGGTTAGCTGTCTTGCTTTGAGCACAACACCTAAAACCAGTTTTGCTGCTATAACTCAATACTGTTAATCCATCTGCACATTTATCTGTTTACCAAACGAAACAGAATTACCCGGTGAGATACATGTTTATACTTAAATAGCTTTTTTAAAAACAGGCTTTTAGGGGCGAATTTTTTAACAAGTCTTTGGATTCTTGGGTCTATGCAGAGAACTCGCCACAAGCCACTTTCTGTAGGGTTTGCCATGAAAAATCAAAGTATCCGTGAGCTGCAGTTTTCATGTTGCAACTAAGATTCTTACCTACACAATGAGAGTCAATAAACTATTTTTATTCAACTAAATTTAAAAAATAACTTTTTAAGGAAAATTAACAATTGATCTGTGCAGAAACCAGCCTTTTTCTATTTTTATACTGCACTTTAATGTGTTTTCTCTAACTGCAGGTATAGGAGATGTGCCTCAGCAGCGAAAATAAGGGTCCTCGGGTGGGTGGCCCCGAGGCCTCAGCCCCGTGGGGCCCAAAATGCCTGCCAGGTTTTCCTGATTTGGCGTCCCTTTAACTGATGCTTTCCTGAATGGTTTTCAGGCAAATAGCGGTGATCTTTTTGTGTGTGCAGGCTGTCTAGTCCTTTTTCAGCCACTGTCATTTCCTTCCATGTATCGTGTGAGAATGAAGGCTATTTCAGATCTGCACCGTGGGCTGGCTGACGGGTGCCACCAGTTGAAGCCGCACCTGGTTGGTTTCCTGTGCCCTGTGGCCTTGGCCCTTCCCTGTCCTCGTAGCTGGTCTCCCTGTCGTGCACTCAAAGGGGCGCTGATGCTCTTGGGGTTGCCTTTTTTTCAGCATTTCTACTGACGTGGGGAAATTGGTCCCCAAAAAGTGACAGATGAAAGAAGATCTGGAGGGAGCAGGTGCTGGTTCAGTGTTTTCATTTTGCTAGAACAAGAGGGGTTGAAATGGAGAAAATGCTTATTACTCCAAGGATGAGGAGGGGGTTTTGTATTCAACAGACACAAGAAAATGAGATGGTTGAAATATATTAGTTACAAAGGTATACTACAGAAAATCACTGGGTGTTCTCCTGACTTTGCCCTTTCACTGTTGGGTAATTGCAAATGGTCAAGAGCTACAGGTTTAGGCACATTTTGCAAAGTTTTTACCAAGAAAAAGTGTTCCATGACCTTAGGGCCCCTCCATGCAAGGCTAGTTATTTGGGTTATTTTGTCATTTATTAACTATGCTAGTAAAAGCTGTTTTTAAAAAGGGGTGGGGTGTGGCAGCACTTGAAAGTGGTAGGTGTAAGCTCTATATAGTAAAACTACTACTTAGTGCTAGCTGCCACCTAATGGTTATGGGGGTGTGGGTGGACCTACACTGTAAGACTTTTAAATTCCCTTTTGTTTTGCTGCCCGAATCTAAATACTTTTGCTAATAGATAATTGCTCTTTTACTAAGAGATAAGCTTTACCTATAAAAATGTATTTTGAAAACTTATTTACACAGCAATTTTGTATCCATTGAAACTAACCTTTTACCAATAAAGCACTGTTGTTTAGATATTAAGTGAGTAGTTCTCATTGTTGGCTCTTTTAACGGGGTAAAGGTGTAAGGTTTTCTGGGAAAGATTCAGAGAAAGCCCTGCGTTTTCTGTGTATAAAAATCTGGAGGGGGGGCTTCCCTGGTGGCGCAGTGGTTGAGAGTCTGCCTGCCAATGCAGGGGACACGGGTTCGAGCCCTGGTCTGGGAAGATCCCACGTGCCGCAGAGCGGCTGGGCCCGTGAGCCACAATTACTGAGCCTGCGCGTCTGGAGCCTGTGCTCTGCAATGAGAGAGGCCGCGACAGTGAGAGGCCCATGCACTGCGATGAAGAGTGGCCCCCGCTAGCCGCAACTGGAGAGGGCCCTCGCACAGAAACGAAGAGCCAGCGCAGCCAAAAATAAATAAATATATAAATGAATAAATTAAAAAAAAAAACAAAAATCCGGAGGGGGCTTCCCTGGTGGCACAGTAGTTAAGAATCCGCCTGCCAATGCAGGGGACACAGGTTCGAGCCCTGGTCCAGGAAGATCCCACATGCCGCGGAGCAGCTAATCCTGTGCACCACAACTCCTGGGCCTGTACTCTAGAGCCCATGCGCCACAACTACTGAAGCCCACGTGCCCTAGAGCCCGTGCTCCGCAACAGAAGCCACCGCGATGAGAAGCCCGCGCACCACAACGCAGAGTTGCCCCCGCTCGCCGCAACTAGAGAAAGCCCGCACACAGCAACGAAGACCTAATGCAGCCAAAAATAAGTAAATAAAATTTTTTAAAAATCAGGAGGAATTATTTGCACCAACATCTGTGCCCAACAACTCTGTATTGGCGATCCCAGCCCAAAAGGCAAGCCATAGAGATTGGAAAGGAAATATTTACAGGGGAATCTGATCATCTACTTAGAGTGAATGATAAAAATTACCACTAGTGAGAGTTCAGTGATGTCTGCCCACTAAATAGAAAATGTGGGAAAGATCTCATTCACTGTAGTAACAACTACTAACTTATTAGAAGAAATGTTGAAAACCTGGACTGTAAGCCTGATCTGGGTGGCTGGCTGGCCCTCTCTCTGCCCACTCCACTGACCACCCCAGGACCGCCTGGGCCCCTTTACTTCCTTCTCTGTCTGCCTAGAGCCCTGTGTCTGGTTCCTTCTTTCCAGGTCCCTCCCTCCCCCAGGTCCTGCACCTCTGCCTCAGGCCCTCCCTCCAGCATACACCCCGCAGCCTCTGACCACGCTTTCCCCCTGCGGGGTCACCACTGGCGCTGCTCACCTGTCGGTGTTCCGTGCCGAGGGGTGTGTGCCACCCTGAGAGCAGTGAGAACAGCGCCTGGGTTCTGACATCGGGGCTGCTGGTGGTGTCGCTGAGGGCCAGTTAGAGGAAAAGCTCGGAGGGAGCGACGGGGGACAGGAGTGCCCTTCTGAGTCTCGAATCCGAAGCTGCCCCGCGGGGAGCGGCTGTTCCTGCTTCCTTTGGGAAACGTACGGGGTCAGGGTCTTGATCCGGTGGCCAGAACCCTAGGAGTCCCCTCCTAGATGGGTCCGGGTCCATCCTCGGTTTACTCCCTAGACAGACGCGCGGGGGCGCGGGGACTGCGGCGGGAGCCAGGACCAGGGCAAATTGAACCGGGTCTTGAAGGATGCGTAGGAGTTCACTGAACCTCTTCGAAGAAAGGGCGTGTGCTGCTGCGAGTCGCGGGCCTGGGGGCTCCGGACGTGGTGTCACGTTTCCATTTCCGGGTGGGGGCCACGAGACTAGAGGAGGACTGTGAAGCCTGGAAGGGCCGCGGGCCTCGCCAGCACGGCCCGTTTCCTCCTCAGCACATCCTCGCGGGGCTCTCGCTGCCCGTAGGCCACGACCCCAGTAGCCCCAGGAGGATCGCAATTGGTACGTGGAGCGGGTAACGGGGAGGCTGGCAGCCAGGGTCGGGGGCGGAGGGAGCCAGCAGATGGGTGCTGCGCGGGGGCCGCGCCCCGCCCTCCGAGCCGGACCCTTCTCTCAGAGCCGACGCCCCGCCCCCCAGAGCCGGCGCCCCGCCCCTCCCCGAGCCGGAACCGCGCCCCGCCCAGGACCCCGCGCCGCCCTGCGAGCCGAATATCTGCTGAATTGCATTGGACTCCGCGCTTGCCCTCTCGCCCTGCCTCCTCCGGTCCATTCACCAATCAGAATTCTGTGCCGCGCTTCTAGGCCGCGGCCGCAGAGGCCCCGCCCCAGAGTCCGCAGGCCAATCGGCGGCGCGTCCGCGGGGGCGGGGGCGGGGCCCTGGGCGGGGGGTAGGGACTGGGCGCGCGACGCGGGGGCGGCCTACGGGCCTTCGCAAGCGGGAGGAGCAGACGCGGCGTCTGCAGGGCGCTGCAGGGGACAGCGGGGGCCTGGCGGCTGGTGAGCGTGCGGGGCAGCGGGGCCCCGGTCAGGCAGGGGCCGGGCTGCGCCTCGGGGGCGGGCGGCGGAGGCCGTGGGCCGAAGCCCAGGGCAGGGCGGGCGCCTCCGGACGGCGGGCGGCCAGAGGAGTCCACGCCCGGGCTCAGAAGGCCTTAGGGCGGCAGGCCGCGTGCGGGGATGGCCGTGTGTGGGGAGCCTGCCCGCTGGAGGCCCGGGGTGGGCGGGAGGGTCCCGCGTGGAGGCCCCAGCAGAGCCACAGGTGGAAGCTCGCGCCGCCTAAGACCACGCCCTTTTTGGCCTTTCCTTGGATTGTATCTTAACGCCGGGAAGCAGTATTAGGTGTTAATGTTTTTACTCCATGAAGTGTAGAACGGCTCCTCAGGCAGTGGGGAGCCTTCTAAAGGCAGATGGTGAAAGTTGGGGCTGGAATATGCCCCCGTTTCCATTTACTATGGTGGCTGCAGCCTCTGGTGGCCTTTCGTGTGCTGGTCAGTAATTGCCGTGAAAAACAAATTCACACAAGGTGCATTGAAGGAAATAATGTCAGTCCACAGTGAAAGGATGGAAAGATTTACATCTCAGGGTGGCTCTTCTCTGTACCTTTGCTCACGTCTGTGAGGGCGCTTCCGGCGGAGGACTGCGGAGGTGCTCGATGGCTGTCAGGAGCGTCGGGCCAGCGGGCTGCTTGTGTGTGGACGGTGTGCAGTTTTCTCCTGCCACAGAGATGGGAGAGGACACTTGAGGTCGGCAGGCATGGAGTGACCTTTGCTAGTAGGCCAAATCTAATGTTCATTGTCTGTATCTGCTGTTTTTTGAAAGGTTTTTATGAGTTCCCGTACACTGCAGACGTAGCTCTTTGGGAAGGGTTGTGAAGCGCTTCACGCCCGTTATTTTATTTGGTTCTCTCAAAATCTGCAGAGGAGACGTGCCCAGGCCCCGTTTGGAAGCAGAGGAGTGGGGTGACGGGTTTAGGATCACACCCTGGCCCTGCTTCCCCGGTGCGCCTGCTTCACTGCAGGTTCTCAGTGAGCAGTTCACACTGAGCTGTTTGGCCCGGACGCCGACAGGAGCTGCAGAAGTTTGCTGGCTCATTTACATGCGTGGGCACCCTTTCCCAAAAGGGAAGTTTATACGATACATTCATTTATCTCTGCCTCAGGTTCCCTATCAGCAAATGAGGTTACAGTTTACCTGCCTCATAGACTTGTTGTGAGGATTCAGCTTCAGTGGAAAAGCTGTTAGCTGGGTGCCCGGCACACAGTCAGTGCTTACTGAGTGTTAGCCGTTATATTCCCCGGTGGAAGAAGAATCTGAGTAGACGGTAGAGAGAGAAGTACGCGGTATTTAAGCAGAATCATCCTGCTTGGAGGGAAGGATAGGCACCGGATTGACAAAGCAAAGGTGGATGCATGGGTAATTCCATGCAAGCTCTTTTAAATCCACTGGACCCCAGGGAATTCTGTTCCGCTCCTTTCCAGACACTCCTGCCTCTCGTCACACCAGCGCCTCCTCTACCCTGAGACGGTAACAGGTGTTTGTTACTGCTGCTTGCCCTTTCAGGTTTGCTCCTGTTTTTTCTTCACCCGCTTTCGTATAAGCCTGCCACCTCCCCATTTGCTCAGTGGGTCGTGAGCTTCCTGCACACGGCTTGGCGTTAGGTGCAGGGAAACCCCCCCCCCCGTAAAGCTGGATGTTGAGCCGAGGTCACTCTGGTCGTGTTCTCTGAGATCCCGTGTGTAGAGCATGATTGGATGGTAGCATATTTGTCAACTCCAGGTTTTACCTTGGCAACAGGGTGCCAAAAAGGTGAGAGGGTTCCACAAAGCTTAATATGATAGAGGCCGGTGTTTGGTGGGTTTCTGGTGATTCTGTAAATTGGTCTCATCTTTTTGGAGAGCAGCTAGCCGTATGTGATAAAAGGTTTTGATTCTGGAATCCCAGTTTTGAAAACAAACTTTGATACATAAACTCTGCGTGTCAGAAGGGTAGAGTCCTCTGCCAGCAGACATGCTCTGGCGATCTCCTTCCTGTCCTTCCTTCCCAGCAAAATTTGAACCATTTTGATCCATGGAAATATGTTCAAAAACACGTCTTAACCAAAAAGGCGAAGTCGTTTGTACGCAGCGATTCTACTGATGTAACAACGTGCGAGGACGTGGACAGGGCCCAGAGGGGAAGGTGGGGTGATGTAAGTAGTTTCATTTTAGGGCCACAGGACTGTTTTCTCGCTAAGCTGGTGTTTGGGTTTATAGTCATTTTAAAATTCAAAAGCAGAAAGGCCCTCTGACGTTGTCGGATGCAGTGACGAATCTTTCCTCATCCCCTCTTTCCCAGCTGCAGCACAGAAGGAGGTATGAGATTCCGCCCAGACCTCTTAGGTGGGCCCTCGAGACCCCCACAGCCCGGTCCCCCGTGGGCATCCTCAGGGCGCCTGCCACTCTCAGCCTTGCCCAGCAGCTCCTGCCTGCGCGCACGCTGCTCTTGTCTAGCTGGTCTCCTGTCGCCCTGCGGGGCCCAGCGCCCGCTGCATCCTGGAGAGCCGCCCCGGCCAGGCTAGCAGCGCTGCCTTCCCCGGTGTTACCTCATGCTTCCTGCCCTCCGCTGCTGCGGCGGGCAGTGGTCAGGGCCACGTCCACAGTTGTCGCCCCTTCTAGATCATTTTGTGCTCGCCACGTGGGGTCCCTTAAACCGGAGACGAGACAGCACGTGTGTGATGGGGGTTGTGAGGACCAGATGTGCAGACACCCCCTTTTTGCTGAGGCCTCCTCCCTCCCTCTCCACCTACCAGATTCCTGGAGGCTTCCTCACTTCACTTCCACACGGCTCTTACCACCCTTTAACAGACTGTCTTCTTTGTCTTCTCCCACTGTAATGGGAGGGATTTCCTCCCTCTTGCAGGCTCCTGTATCTTTAAGGACTTAGACTTCCTTGATACAGAGGCAAGGTGCTCAATAAATGTTTGAACTAATCAAATTTCATCTGGGGCAAGGGCAGATGCCAAATTTTATGGGGCCTGAGACTTATCCAATTTGGGGGAGGAGGCCTCTTTAAGAAAATACAGTGTTACAAATAAAAATCAATTTGAAAATTAATTTGCAGATATTTATTTAGAATGAGAAAAAGTAAATAAGATACAGATTTGAAAAAGCTGACCGTTGATACAAACATCACTAAATCCAGAAAGATAGCATATTTGTTAATTATCTGACACACTTCTGTAATACTTTTCATTTGGGTATGTAGTTTTTAGTTGCCTCTTCATGTGACAGAGAATAGAAAGAATTCAGTGATTCCTCTAGCATGGCTGATCAAAAATCTTATTATTGATTGTTAGGATATGTAAAACATGGTTTCCCACTTGCTGTTTCTAGCACAGCTACAGATTGTGTCTTGGAAAAGCAGGAGTTCTGATAAATTCTGTTTTGCACAATTCCATTCAAAAACGTTAAAAAATCAATGGTGTATTTATAGTTATACTGCTACGTTATAAATTTTTTTTTCTGACAGGCAAGAAGTGCAGTTTTGACTACTGAGTACCGAACTCTGCTTGCATTTTAACAAGTCTGGTGATGATTTTCCCACAAATGTGCGTCTGGCTCCCCGAGTTTCAAACCTTGCTCCTTTCCCCGGGCCCACACGCTTCCAGCACCAGGTGCCATCGGGTCTGTTCATGTTGCTGCAGGGCCCGGGCCCTGCACCTTTGTTCCATAACCCTCCGGCGCACAAGCACGGGGCTGGCAGTGGTGTTCCGGGAACCATAGCTGCATTGCGAGGCTGGTGGTCACCTCAGTGTGAACACCTGAAACGTCTCTGCTTGAGCCCAAACTAAGGGTGTCTCCAGCTCCTTGTGCTGGTAGCTGGGTCCTCTCCTGAGCCGCCTGACATGGAGGGAAGGAGGGACAGAGACAGACTTGGGGTGGAAGGGGCAGCAGTGTTAGTCGATTGCAATTTGAATATGTTTTCGAATTTTCCAGAAGGCTGTGATCATGGGCTCACTTCACTGAGGGCCTTTCTTAGGACCTTGGAAGGGCCGGTGCCAGTGAGGGGCCCAGAAACGAGGCAGAATGGCTTTAGAGTCACACTGCCGGCATAGGGGCAGCTTGTGGTCCGCTGCTTGGTGCCACATGACACCGTGGAGGCACGTGGGTGAGGGTGCACGGCGCCTCTTCCTGCAGCTGGTGGGATGTGTCTGGAAGGAGGAAGCAGCACTGGCTGTTTTACAAGTCGTTTAAATGACTGGGCATTATTAACTGTATCTCCTACATCATTCAGATCCCAGTTGCCTTGGTAATAGTTAGCACGAGATGAATGTTGGGGGGAACAAGTCTCAATATCTGAACAAGAAATCAATTTTTTAAATTGATTTAAAGAGAGTGTTTTAAAATGTTAGTTTTTACTTGAACTGCACTGTTTGAGAAGGAGGGGCAAGCACCACGCCTAGAGGAGACGTGGGCAGTTACCCCGGCTCGCTCCTTGAAGGTGACCGGGCTCGGCTGTGGGTAGCCCCTGCCGTCGTCTGCCCGGAAGCCGTCTGATTTCAGAAGTAGTGCACGTTCGTCATGGCAGGCAGTTCAAGTGATACAGGTGCCAGGAAAGAAGGAAATAAAAATCAGCCCTCTTCCCTCTCCCAAAGGTGACCTCTGCAAACATGCTTTAAATGCATGGATGGCAGGTTCCGTCTGTGGGAAGAAGGAATAAGCCTCCTCCACCCTGGCTCTCCCGCTGACTGTGGCTACACAGCTGGACAGCTGCGTGAGCAGCTCTGAGGACCCTGGCAGGGAAGTGGTGGCGGGCAGACAAAGGCCAGGGTCTGAAGTGCCTGCCGCAGGAGCACTGAGCTTCCTGTTCTCCCTCCAGCACCCCCGGCCCCAGCCGGCTTCAGGGTGTCCGAAACCCGGAGGTGGGCTCCAGGGGCAGATAGGGAGGGCTGCAGGGGGAGCCACCCAGTTTGGGCTCTAGAGAGAGTGCGAGGAAGCCACCATTTCTTCTTCTCTCTCTCCCTGTTCTCCAGCCAGGCCTGAGACACCTAAAACTCCACGGGCTTTTTACTCTCTTTCCTGCAGCCTGGTCCCAGCAAGGACGCGGTCCCAGGACGTGCACGGCAGAGCAGGGGAACAAGCCAGAGTCCTCTGGCTGGAGGACTGAGAAGTAAGGCAGGGAGCTGTGGAGGGGGGAGCTCAGGAGGTGACCCCCGTGGAGGGCGGTGCTCAGGAGGTGACCCCTCAGAGCTGCCGATGAGCTTGTGGGCTCGACACCGAGCGGTACACGCATGGGGCCGACCCTGCGCCACTTGCCAGAGGCAGTGGGAACTCGACTAAGGGGTCGACCACAGCCCGGGAGCCAGGCTGGCAGCTGGGTGATGGTGCACAGGGAGGATGGAGCCTCTGAAGGTGGGGCTGATGCCGAGAGCACGGCGGCGGCCTGAACCCGGCAAGGCCGGCGCTGCTGAAGGAGAAGTGCCGCGTTCTCTGTGGGAGTTAAACGAGGCCAGAGGCTCATAACACGATGTTTAAAATGTCCAGGATATAATCCAAAATCACCTGGCCTACACAGAACCAGGGAAATACCAGCTCACGAGAGAAAAGACAGGCTACAGCTGAGATGATGCAGACGTCGGAATTACCCGACAAAGACCTTGCGGTCGGCAGAATTTTGGCCCCCATGGTCGTCACCCCCTGGTGTTACTTCTGGGAACAGGTTATGTTACGTGGCAAAAGCACATCGACAAGGTTCCCTATGCGACATGACTGAACACCGTAGACTCAGGAAGCAGAGCCCAGCGCTGCCCTCCCAGCGCCTCCCCCTCCCCCTGCCCCCAGAGGCAGCTCTTTCCTTTAGATTTTGGTTTACCCTCCAGGGTGGTGGTTTGAAAAATGCATGTGTTTACGGTCTTCCTCTTTTAACCAGAGTTAGCGCGCCATGTGCCTGCTTTGCACCTTGCTTTTATTCACCTTCTCATCAAAGAAGCACGTAGAGAGCTTTTCCACGCGTGACAGAAATTTTAGCGACTTCCACTGCTGTGGACAGTGGACTGCGCTTGTCTGGGGAGCCACGGGCTGATTTCCCAGCCAAGGGGGAGGCGACTCGAGGGCCAAATCTGGGCTGGGCTCATGTCCCGGCTTTGTCACTTCTGGGTTATGTGTTCTGTGGCAGAGCTTTTTTTTTCTTTTTAATAGACCTGCTTTTTAGAGCAATTTTAAGGTCACAGCAAAATCGAGTGGAAGTTTCACAGATTTCTCATATGCCCCCCGCCCCCAGACGTGCACAGTCTCCCCCCCTGTCCCCCCCACCCCCCCGAGTGGTACCTTTGTTACAAACCTGCATTGACACATCATCACCCAAAGCCTTGGCAGACTTTTGAGCCGAATTTTTCCAACTTCGAGATGGAAATTATATGTCACGAGTTGGTTTTTAAATTTTTTATTAAATGAGAATACATAGGAGCCGAGTTTGTAGTAGGTAACACTAAATATCAGTGGCGGAAATTTGTATGTAGCCACCAGAAATATTTTTAGGAATGAAGACTGCAAATCATTTTGTTCACCTGGGAGGGAGAAGGGAACTGGAGTCCCTCGTAGGCGGCTGATTCTTGACGCCACTGATTCCCTCCAGATTTCTGGAGAGGGTCTCTGGCAGCAGCAGGGGAGTGAGCAGGGGCTAATGCCTGACGTTTAGGGCCTGCAGGCCTGCAGGACTGCGGGACGCGCTCTGTGGGTCTAGTCCAGTTTGCATATTCTTGCCTTTTTAATGTTTATTTATAAGCACACAGCAAAACAAAGTAATTTCTGTTAGGTTATAATTTATGTAAAGCAAATTCAGTGCATACATTTTTTCCTTTCATTTTTTCCCATTGTAAGACTACAGGAAGCAATCGGGCTGTAGCAAGACTGTTGAATGAGCAGCTTCATGCTCCTGCAGGGAGGGGTCCCTTCTGCAGCTTGTTCTAAAATGAGACCATGATTAACTAACATTCACAGCACGGCAGTTATATTCAATTTTCCATTAAGTGTCTTCCTTTCTAAACTTTCTTAAACTTAAAGCTGAGTAATTATTAAATGGGTGGTTTAATGCCACATTGCTGTTGTGTAATAGCAAACAGAGCTTTCTTTGGAATATCAGCAGGAGGGTGCCCCATGGGGTCACTTCCTCTTAAGAGAACTTGTCTCCCTCGGATGAACCTCCGGGATCAGGCCGTCTCGTGGTCCGGAGTCTCAGCCTAAGCTGTGTGGGTGTCTTACTTTGACCAGGTGCAGATAACTAGGATGTAAGCGTGCTGCTCAGAAGGTGTACAAACCTGTAAAGGTTTCCTCTCAAGAGCCGTGTTTTAGAATTCCTTGAGCCAAGAAAATTGTTTTTTTCATCTGTCTAACGTATCTTTTGTTCTTATGAGAGGCGAAACAATGGTAAATTAAAAGTATGCTGGTTTAAATATATATATATATTTTAATTTATTTATTTATTGTTTATGGGTGTGTTGGGTCTTTGTTTCTGTGCGAGGGCTTTCTCTAGTTGCGGCAAGTGGGGGCCACTCTTCATCGCGGTGCGCGGGCCTCTCATTATCGCGGCCTCTCTTGTTGCGGAGCACAGGCTCCAGACGTGCAGGCTCAGTAGTTGTGGCTCACGGGCCTAGTTGCTCCGCGGCATATGGGATCTTCCCAGACTGGGGCTCGAACCCATGTCCCCTGCATTGGCAGGCAGATTCTCAACCACTGCGCCACCAGGGAGGCCCTAAATATATTTTTTATTATAAAATAAACACAGATACAGAAAAACTGCATTGATCAAATGTACAGATTAATGAATGAAGTGGACACTGTCCAGTGAAGCGATGGAACTGTGCCAGCCACACCCGGGACCCCTCCCCTGTGCCCTGCCCCCGGGTCAGACCCCCCCACCAAGGGGACCACTGCCCTAACTGTTCTAGGAATAACCTCCTTGCATGTTCTTCTTGCAGTTTTCTCAGCCAGACGTGCCCCTCAAGACAGGTTAGTCTTGCTTGTTTTTTTTTTTGTTTTTTTTTTTTTAAAGTAGGTGTTTAGACATGACTTTCTTATAATAAGTAAAAGAGAAAGAACCTGAAGAAATTTTTTTCCATCTAAAATTATGAAGAAATATAAATGAGAATTTTACAATGGAATACACAACAGAAGTGACTCCTAAAAGTACATCTTGGTTGTATATATGTTTTCAGAATTGTAGCTCTACTTAAAAGGGAAAGGATCACTTTGGTGCCCAAAGTAAAACATCCCGTAGCTTGTTTCAGGAGAACCTCCTCTTGGTGGTGGGTGTTGGGCGAGTGCTGTGAGCTGACCACGCTTTGCTCTCACCTGTGTACGCACCTGGGACACCTGAGAGGTGGGCTTGACTTCCTTAACACCCCTCTCTTCTGCAGTAACTACTCAGGTTTGTGAGACTGGCATGAAAACGCTCACATTTATGGCTCTCAGAACCTCATATGCCTCACGCTGAGTGTCAGGCAGTAGCATGAAAACAGGGCTTTTCTGAAGTGTGCTTCCTGACTGCGGCCTGTGCAGTGCCTGTTCTTTGATGCCTGCGATGTTAATTAAGTAAATACTTAGCAAATATTTACAGAATTAGTGACCGATCCCGGGGCCATGCAGCCTGGAGAGAGAATTCTGAAGACCGTGGGTAACTGCCAACCTGGGCCACACGTGTGGCGCGGGAGATCCACGTGCCAGTCCGAGCAGGGGGTCAGCCCGCTCGTTTGTGCATGAGGTGGGTCGGGAGCTGCATTTCGCAGAATGACACGTCGCCTCATCACTTTGCTCATGCTACGCACATTTCACCTTTCCCGGGGGTTTTAGCTTTCTCATTTTCTGTTTGCTTGTTTGATAAGCCAGATGTGCCTGGAAATTCTCACGCAGATTATTGGGAAGGTCTTCTCTGAGTAGGGTTTAAGTAGGAGTTGCTTGGCAGTGGATCACTGAGAAGCTTTTCCATCTTAATTGAAGAGATAATAAGTTCATGAGTTGGTTTATCTTGATAACAAAATAAGCTTGAAAAAGAGGAAAAGGCCAGAGGACTCAGCAGTTAAGTCGGCATGAAAGGGCACAGACTAGGAGTTTAGTGAGATTAATTCTCTAAAATATTTACTGCAAATTAGTAGAAGACTTTTTGAAGATGATTAAGCAAAATAAAATGATTTTCACAGCATCTGCATTCTTTCTTGATTAAACATCTGACATTTGTGTTGGCCATACTGCGTTTAACCATTAGGTATGTTTCTTTAAGTTGACTTTCATACATAAATACACGCATTTAAGAAGGGAATTGGCCATAAATAGAAGGTAACTATATTAATAAGGGCGACTGAAAGCACGGCAGTGTGGCCAGGTTCTAGCGGGCGCTGAGCCTGTCCTGTGGTTGTTAAAAACAATGGCGTGATTGGCTCTGTTCAACTTGACAGCTAAGCACCGGAAACCCTTCCCCCGGCACGTTGAGGAGGGTTGAAAGGGCACAGGCGCCTGCCGGGGCAGCTCTCTGACCCTCGCAGACCCTCGGTGTCGTCATGGGTGAGGAGGGCGTGGGTGGTGGTGACCACAGGGGTATTGTGAGGACAGGGCAGAGCGGGTGCTGGGAAGGGTGGCCCGCATGTGCTCCCCGTGACGTGTGCCAGGCTGTCACTCAGCGCCAGGTCTGAAGTTACCTCCTGAACCGCTGGCGGCCCCCGCTCCGGCCTGGTGACACAGCTTAGAAAAACCGGGGCGTGCAAAGCGGGCAGACAGCCTGGCTCTCTTCATCCACCTTCCTTGGCATTTTCCCCACCGTGTCGGCAGAGGTGGGGCCCGGGACCCACGTTGGCACCGTGCTGTGTGTACCCCTTTCCCTTTGCAGAAAAGCGCCCTCCGGGCACACACAGCGTGTGGTCAGCACGTGAATATCCGGGCTGGTGGAGGGAGGAGGTGCGGGGCCTCCGGCTGGTCTGGGGAAAGAGCGCAGGCGGCTGTGGGCCTCCCCTCCCGCTGCCGCTGCCGGTGAGCAGAGGTGCTGCGGCTCCTCCACAGGGTCTGGGGTTAAAGGAGTTCCCGCACCGCCTGCTTGCGCGCCCGGCGGCAGCGGTGCTGGGCCTCTTGCTGGGTACGCTCACCAGTCGAGGTATGAGGAGAAGATAGTCTTTCTAAACTCTTAATGTTGATGTAAGTTAAGACTCGTAGAAGTGCAGAAACAGTGCAGAGAATTCTTGTGTACCCGGTAATTTTCTTACGTTGTTCTAATATCGAAATAACTGGAGATAATTTGGGGGGTTTTTGTGTGTTTTAGTGCATTCCTCACTCTTAGCTGGTGAAGAATGGGGGAGCTGGAAGGAACCTACCGCGCCCTGCAGACCCCAGGGACACGCCTAGGCGCCCCGACCCCCGCGGGCGTCAGCACCCTCGAGCCTGGGCCGGGCCCCTCGGCGGCAGCGGCGTGGCCGGCGGCCAGGACGCCCGTCCGAGTGCAGCTGCTGGACGACTCCGTCGAGGTGTTTGGCGTTGAGGTAAGAAGCGTGATCCCTGGAAGCCTAGTTCCTCACGTTTTCTAGAAGTCGGGTATTATTTGGTATTATGTACCGAACTCCATTTTGCTGCTTAGACTTTGCCTGTTGATCGAGTCGCCCCCGAGTGGCTGGTAATAAAATCCTTGGGAACTCCGTCTGCGTTTCGCCTTTTAGGCTGGGGAGTGGTATTCTCCTGTCTTAAAGTTCTGACGTAACGTGGTCTTGACGTTCTTCTCTTTTGAGAGGCTAGCTGAGAGCTGTGTGGTGCAGACTGGAACCAGCTCGTCTGCACCCAGGTCCTGGTGGCCGAGCCGCTGGGTGAGGGCGCCCGTTAGCCTCACAGCGTGTCCTCGTCTGAATGTGAGGGTGACTCAGGTCCCCGCTTCCCAGGGTGGCTGGGGCGAGGGCGGAGCACTCAGCACACGAAGAGCCTGGCACCTGGCACAGCGCTCGCACAGGGCATGTCTTTCTAGCTCAGCAATAGGAACATTTTTATTGTGAAAATTCTCTAATAATAGATTGCACTGATCATGTTGGCAAAGACAATTGAATATAGCAAATGTTTGAAAACATCTTTTCTGATTTTCTAAATGGCAATAGAATGAATGTTCTTTTTAAAAATTACTTATTTTCATAAGTAATGCAGGAACATATTCTTTTTTCTAATATTTTTATATTGGTTTAAAATAATACCTTTGGAAGCGTCCCCTACTCTTAATGTCACAAAGTAAAGACGAGAGAATGAACTTAAACTTTAGCAGGAGGTTTATTTACGCTTGGGGAGAGGTCAAGATGCTACACAGAAAACAGAAAGATGATTGAGGAGCTGTGGGCCCGGTGTGAAGAGGCCTAGCGGAAACCTTGAGGCTCCCGGAGCCTGATTGCAGGATGCCTTGCGTGAGAAGGCGGAGGTGAGGAAGGAGGTGAGCACGGTCGGGGGGAGCGGAGGGGAGAGGCCAGCGGGGGGGCTTGAGGAGTAGAGGTGCCCTCCTGCTTGGAGCCCAGGGTCCACCTTGAGTGTTCGATGGCAGGTATCTAGTGCCTAGATTCCTAGTGTCTGAACTCAGGGAACCCTGAATGCTTCTTTTAGGTCTTATTTGAGGAAGAAACCAGATGTCATTTCATCAGGGCAGTGGTAACTGGAGCTGGTAGGGCCTGTCTGTCCACGTTCACAAGTCGCTCCTGTGTTGCCGGAAGCAGCCTTTTCAGGGCAGGGAGTTGGGAACAGGCCACCTTTGAGCCCTGAAGCGGAGGTGGGGGGCGGGGGGGGGGGGCTGGCTCTCAGTCCCTGTCTTAACCATACTCGGATGAGTCACCTGGAGAAACGGGTTAAAGGCCTGGGAATTAGCTGGGCTCTCAGGTCTCTTCCAGCCAAACGTTCGGAAGAATTTCCACCGTGTAGCCATCCTATGATAAGCACATTTGCAATGGTCTAGGCTTAAAAGAGGTTCAGAGTTTTTGAAAGAAAGGAAGAAAGAAGAGAAAAGAAAAGAATTGCATTAGTTAGGGTTTACTTTTAGAGCATCTTTTTCTGGCCTGCTTAATGGTGTTTATCAACTAAACCTAGGACCAAAAAAGGAAAAAAGCACACATTTATTGTTGAGTCATAAATAAGATGTAATCCTTCTCTGAGAAATTCGCTTTTAAATCAGAGATAGCATTTTATAAACGTTCAGAATATAGAGAGTGCGTCAAAGTTTTAATAAATTGTGATTGTTGTTTCTTTTAACCAAATAGAACCATCATGTTTGGTATTTTGATATACCTGGCAGAGTTACTAGAAATTATAGAATCAAATTGCTGTTGTATATCCTGAGTTGGATAGGGTACTTTTTAAATTTTGCTACCCACTGATGCATACCTTTCAGGAGAAGTTAAAACTCAATGTATTTTTTTGTAAGTTGTATTCTATTTCTAAGTACCCTAGTCGTCTACAACTGTATCAGTTAGCTTTGCTGAGTAACACGTCACCCCCAAACCTGATAACTTAAAAGAGCAAATATTTAATATTTTCTGCATGTCTGAGTGTTGGCTTGGAGGTTCTTCTGGTCTGGGTGGGCTCAGAGTGCTGAGTGGTCTAGGATGGCCTCGCTCACATGTCTGGGGCCCCAACTGGAACCTCTCTCCGTGTGGGACCTCACTCTCCAGCGAGCTGGCGTGACCTTGTTCGCATGGTGATGGGAATGCGCTCGGGGGTGGCAGCTGTGAGGTCCCTGAGGTCTAGGCTTGTAATTCATGCGTGTACCTTCTACCGGATTTTACTGATCAAGAAGGCTGCCAGGCCAGCCTAGGTTCAGGGGGTGGAGAAGTACCCAGGAGTCTGTTTTCTGCAGGCTCTCACACAGCTGTTGCCAAGGATCAGGTGCACAGTCCCTGGAAAGAAGCGGTCTCCGAAGCTCTGGTATCTGGTGTCAGCGGGCTGGGCGGGTTTGCCAGATGAAGCACTTTGTGGGGCCTCCTCCGGGAGGGGCTGCTGGAGAAGGTGCATTTGCCCTGCTCCCTCCTCCCCAGTGTCTCCCGTGGGCCACCGTTGCCAAGATCCGAGACGCAGAGCCCAGGCTGGGTCTCCCCGGGCCTGCCGCCCCTGCCCCACCATCCCTGGTCACTGATCTTATCTGTCGTTCCCCCGCCCGCCCTGTACAGTTGGACTGAGAGACACACTGTGGTTGGGTGACTTTCGCTGTGGGCCTGTGGGTGGTATAGACTTGAGGTGCCGGGCAGTGAGGTCCCGGGGCGCATGGCCTCTGTTGGTGGCACAAAAGGCAGGTCTTGGGGAAGACGCCCCCGCCCCGGAGCTGGCCGGGCTTTCCTCCTGGAAGGCAGGTCCTGGGCGGCGAAGCTGCTTCCGTGTTTCGACCAGTGCCGGTAAGTGCGGTCGACCGAACGGAAGCGAGGGTGAGCTTGGGTAACATGCTTTCTTTAGGAGAGTTTTTAGTTTTTCCCTCTATGGCAGCGTCTTCTGACGTTAGGGATTCAGGTGTCGTGTTTTGTGTGTCTGGGGTTTTTTGGCCGTCCACACCTATCTTACGGTGTGCTGATTTGGTTTATTTTCTACTAAGTTTTCTGCAGTAGTATCTGCAGACTCGCAGGGTTGATGTGCTGATGTTACCTTCTGGTGCAGCCGGTGGCACCTGGCCCGGTGTGGCCTGTGTGGACTCCCCTGGTTGATACCGAAGGTTTATTCTTAGGGGAAGAAGTTGACGTTTAGTTATTTTTGAAACGGCGTCTTCTGCTGGTGCCCATGGCTCTTCACAGGCGGGGTCTGTGGCTCGTCGTCTCCTGCTGCTTCAGCAGCTGAGGCTGCCCTCCCGCCGCCCTCGTTCCCTTCCTTCCGAGGGGTGAGCGCCATCCGCGAGCCGCCGGCTCCGTCTGTCTCCCACCTGCCAGGGCGGTAACGTGAGCTTTGCTTCCGCCAGCTCAGGCCCCACGATACCGGCCAGCGCTCTGAGAGCCGGAACCGCTGGCCACACGGGAGCCTTTTCCTTCTCTGGCTTTCTCTCTCGGTCTGCAGTCCTGCTGCCCCAGAGTCAAGGTGGCTGGAAGCTGGAAGCTGGGGTCTGTCTGCTTTTTCCTGAGCAGCACTGAATACGCTGAAACTTTTTAGCAGCTTTATTGAGATATAACTCACATAACCATACAGTCACCCACGTAAAGCGTACAATTCAGTGGTTTTTAACGTATTCACAGAAACGCAGAGCCGTCACGCTGGTCAGTTTTAGAACGTTTTCATCCCTCCCAGCGGGAAACCCCACGCCCTTTAGCTGTCGCCCTCGCACCCCAGCATCCTCCGTGCCCCCCCCAGCTCTAAGCAAACCGTGACCTGGGTCCTGTTTCCACAGACCCCTTTCATCTGAGCAGGGTCGCACGTGGCTTTTTGTGACTGACTTGTCACTTAGCGTGGTGTTTTAGGGCTTCATCCACGTTGTTTGACGTCTCAGCACTATTTTCCTTTTTGTTCCCCACTCGTCAGCTGGTGGACGTCCCACCTTTGGGCTGTTGCGAACATCGCTGCCGTAAACATTCGGGTACAGGTTTTGTGGGGACATGCGTTTCGCATGTCTTGGACAGACACCTGGGGATGGGACTGCTGAGTCGTACAGCGACTGTGTGTGACCGTTTGGGGAACCGGCAGACTGCTTTCCAAAGCGGCCGCACCATTTATATCCACCAGCAACTTTATGAGGCTTCCAATTTCCCCACGTTCTCAACTACACTTACTATTCTTTGACTTTTTGATTCTAACCATCCTAGTGGGTTTCAAGTGGTATCTCGTTGTGGTTTGAGGTGAAATTTTTAAAATTTTTAAAGGTTTTCAGCCCAAAAATGTGAGAATTGTACCATTAAAAATTTATCTTTGGGGGTGGTTCCTTGGATAGATGATGAGTAATTGTGGAGTTAACCGTCTAGCTGTGGCCCAGTCACCACACGTGGAATGAACGTTTCTACGTGCCAGAGTTGTGAGGACCACAGAGAAAGCAGGCTGAGGGCAGGCGCTGGAGGCCCTGGGAACTGAAGCTGGTAGAGGAGTGGGAACTGCCCTGTCAAAGTTTTTAAAACATCTTAAAGTTTCATTTAGAGTTGTCATGCAAATTTATAGAACTAGGAACTTTTACTGACACTTTTTATTTATTTATTTTTAAAAGATGTATTTGTTTGCTTGTTTATTTATTTGGGCTGTGCCGGGTCTTAGTTGCGGCATGCGGACTCTTAGTTGCGGCACGCGGGATCTAGTTCCCCGACCAGGGATCGTGTTCCCCCTGCACTGGGAGCACGGAGTCTTACCCACTGGACCACCAGGGAAGTCCCCTGACAATTGTCTTTTTACATCAATATTCATCTCACTTGTAAGTACCAGCTGCCAACGTCTGTGATTTGCTCTCATCCATGTAGATCATGTGCTTTAACAAACTTACGTGTATTATGATAATGAAGCAAGATGTACTTTGTGGTTCTTTATATTGATTACTAGTTAAATTAAAATACTTCTGTTTTGTCTGGAAGGGCGCAAAGAAAGGGGGAGAAATCTGTCTGATGGATTCAGGGTGGAGCTTCAACTCTGTTTTATTTTAAGTGATGTTTGACATTTACTGATGGGATTTTTAACTCCCCCGAAGGTCAGTCAGTGACCAAGTTTTTGATCTAGGAAAACCATGATTTGTTTTCAGTTAATTAAATGAATTCTGTGGTTTTGAAATTAGAAATCTGACCTCAGCTCTGGGAAGCTTTTTTCTGAGCTGTAAGAGAAACCATCTGGAGGCCGTGTGTCAGCTCGATTGTCCTGCGTGCAAAGTCGGGGAGTCGAAAGCGTCCGGCTCCTTGCCCTGTACGTGTGAGCGGTCTCCGTGCTGCCCCGGGAGCGGCAGAGGGGCCGAGCTGGCCGTCCTGTCCTCCCTGGAGAGGCCTCCCCTCGACTGCAGAGGGCGCGGCGCTGGGGACGGGCCACGTACCTGCGTCGCTGACCATTCATGGCGGGTTTAGGAATGGACGTCACCTATAGCTTTTCTGTTATCTGGAGTCGGTATTGTGGAAAGAGTGATATTTAGTGATTGAAAGAACAGTCTGGGATGTGGTTTGGGTGAGGGAGACCTCACCCACGGGAGTGAATGTCATGCCTTTGCTGGCAGGTGTGATGGAGTTCTAATGAACATGAAGGTTGCTCACGTTCCCCCTTTTCTTAACATCCTCAAAAGTTTCAGAGTGGGTTTGCTTTCTTTCTTTCTTTTTTTTAGAATTGCAAAAGCTTTAGCTTAAATATGTGGCAAGTAGGAGGACGGATTCTCAGCCATGAAGTCCCATGCTGGAGGATTTGAAGTTGCTATTCCAGTAAAAACTTAATGTTTTCTTTCTGGCCAGGAAGAAATAGCCAGAATTCCACGAAGTATCGTAGCCAGATGTTTGTCACTGCTCCTACATGAGCACCCTAAATATGGCAAAGAAACCGCCTTAGAGCTTATTTTGGTCTGATCTCAGAAGAAGAAGTTAGTAATTCAGCATCTGAAGTTTGGCGGTAATATAGGCTTTATATAAGAGCTCTGTGTGTCCCTAGTATATGCAGCAATTATGTGATTCTGCCCTAGGTTTTGAAACCTATTATTTTGTCTTGGAAAATTGATCTGTGTTTTGACCCTGAAGCCCAGGAATGTGGCAGGGTGGGACGAGGCAGAGGTGTGGACGTTTACCCAGCTGTGGTATCGAAGCTCCAAAACACATGCACGCACACGCCTGCACACGCACATGCCTGCGGGTTGGCATGTACAGTCTATGTTGGATGACCCCGCGATGATGACCGGTGACAAATGGAAAAGAATCGGGAAGTGTCACCGAGAGAAGACCCATCCCCACGGTTGTGTAATGGAAGACAGCAGACTTGTCTCAGGGTCCCAGCAGAGGGTCATAGAAAGGAAACTTGCCCATTGGGTTGTCTTGACTTGTAAGCTGTTTCCTGAGCCCTTAAGACACGTGACGGGCTCGTGTCATTGGCATCCCCAGCAGGACGCAGAGGCAGAGTGAGCCACTCTGTGACGCAGCTGACCTGGGACCCCACCCCACCCCTCGGCTGTCTCTGGAACCCTTGCTCTTATCCACGTGATGCTCTCATTTACTACTCAGAAGGAATTTGGTTCTGTTGTCCTTTGTTCATAGGAGGCTAGAAGAGCTGACCTTGTACTTGTTGCACTGATTGGGCCCTTGAATCGCTGTTCCCGTTCCGTTTCCATCCCTTCCCAGAAATCTCCGATGCCTGCGCTCTTGGCCCAACTCCCCACAGGGAGGTGGCCCGCCTCGGAGTGATGCTGCCTGACCACCTCGGCCTCCCGGGCTCGCGCGCTCACCCCTCTCCCTGCAGCCGCGTGGGGCACGTTAGCACCAGGTTTTAAATCTCAGCCCCTCACCACCCGATGGCGTGAGGAAGGGCCTTGCTCCAAGTCTGGGAACGGCTTTGCTCAGGGGCCCCGTCCGGACGTGTGGCCAGAGTGGGGGGGCGGGGTGACGTCCGTGCCCGTCTGCTCCTGCGGGGGCCACGTGGGTGGGGAGGCCAGAAAGGCTCGGAGTTCTCCTCTGCAGGCCTTCGCTCGGCTGCCCGACACACACCCCATGTCCTGCCCCCCATATTGAGCCATGTAGCCTGGCACACCCCAGGGCTTTCAGAACTTACTAGAATCTGTTCTGTTCGGCAGTGAACAGTGTCTGGGTGTTAGGAGCAGTGGTGCTGCGGATGTT
Source organism: Balaenoptera ricei (assembly GCF_028023285.1). NCBI lineage: Eukaryota > Metazoa > Chordata > Mammalia > Artiodactyla > Balaenopteridae > Balaenoptera > Balaenoptera ricei. The sequence continues at coordinate 121,691,244 of NC_082645.1, forward strand.
CCTGTGTGTGTCGCCGTGTGCGCGTGCGCAGGTTTCTCTAGGGTGTGTCCCCAGCGTGGACTTTGTGGTTGTAGGATGTGCCCGTTTTCGCCCTGCCCAGGTATGTGGATTGTTCTGGAAACCCGTTAGACCGTCTCACGGGCCCTTCGTCCACACAGGACCACTGCCAGCCGTCCTCTGGGCCTGTGGCCTTTCTCCTGCTGCTTCCGTCCACGGGGGCTGCTGCCCAGTGCGGGCCGCTGGTGGGCCTGGCCCCGGGGCCGTCTGCGTCCCGTCCTGATTCCTGTCCCCAGCCAGGTCATCCGAGAGCGCTGCCGTCCTCCTGGTCCCCCCCACCCCCCGCAGCCTCCAGTGGGCCTTTCACACCTACTGCACATTCGGGTCACCAAGGCCACCTTTAAAACATGCCGTGCTGCTGAGGAATCCTCAGGTGATTCTGGGCAGGATGGGCGGCCGGGGTTCAGAGAAGAGCTGACGGGTTCTGGAATGTGTTCCCTCCCCCACCCCGGGCACCCTCTGTTGACCCATTCCTCCTGACCCTCATTTCTTCCCTCCGTCCATTCACTCAATCCCTGAACAAAACAAACACACCATCGCCTCCCCTCCCCTCCCCTCCCCCTCCTCCTCCTCCCCTCCCCCTCCTCCCCTCCCCTCCCCCAGAAGGTATGATGTTCCACAAGACTTCCTCCAAGCTCCACTTTTCAGTGGAGCTTTGCTAGGTCGTAGCAGCCCCACAATTCATTTTCTGTCCTAAAAACCTAATTCTGTGTTACTGATCACTTTCAGTTAAAGAAAGTAACCAAGATTCTCCAGAAAGCTGGCTGGAGGGTTACAGTTCTCTCTCTTCTTTCAAGGAGAGCATTCTGTGTTTTCACTTGCACTGTTTAATACACGTTTTTTCCAAAGTTTATCTTACTGTTTCACAAATAGCGTGTCCACCAGGATTAGCACTTGCACCAGCGCCGCGTCTGCTCCCTGGCAACACTGTGCCCCTGGCGAGGCTCTCGTGCAGCCGGCACCTCGGAGCCCAGCCAGGATGGCACGCGGGGTTCCTGATGCCGCCTGTTTGGGAGGGAGTTCAGCTGATTGATACAAATCACACGTGTCCCTTGTAAGAAAATGGAAGATGGGGAAGGCCTACAGCCAAGAATCACCACCCAGGAAACAGCCAAGCACAGTGTTCTGAATATCCTCCCAGCCTTCTATCTGTTCACATGTATTCATTAAACACACCTAGAATCAAACCACATACATTTGTAGTCTGTTTTTAAACTTAGCATACTGTTGAACATGTTTCTGTATACTTTCTCCTTAAATTTTTAATGACTACGTAGTTTTCTAGTTTTCAGTTTCTTTGTAATAAATCTTTATACACATACTGGATTTTTCCCTTTAGATAAATATCTGGAGCTGGAGGTTCTGCGTCAGCGGGTGTTGTACGGCCCTCGGGGGGCCCCACAAAGGGCAGAAGCGCTTTACACCCCCCAGCAGCACCTATTATGGTTTTTAATAAAATCTCCAGTTTAATAGGCAGAAGTTATGTTTTTTAGACACAGTTTTATCAGACTTAACTATTTTGGTTTTGTTTTGAGGGGTTTTGTGTGTGTGTGTTTGCTTTACTTTTTTTTTTTTTTTTTTTTTCGTTAAAATACATGCAAGAGAGATTTACCACGTTGACCACTCTTCAGTGCGCAGCTCAGTGGCACTAAATCCAGTCTCGTCGTTGTGCAGCCATCACCACCGTCCATCCCTGTCACTCTTCATCTTATAAACTTGAAGCTCTGTCCCCGTGAGACACTGACCCACCCCCAGCCCCTGGCACCCACCATCCTACTGTCTCTGTGGTTCTTCTCCTCTGAGTACCTCATATAAGTGGAATCACACAGTATTTGTTCTTGAGCGAGTGGCTTATTTCACTCAGCACCGTGGTGTCGAGGTTCTCTCGTGTTGCAGCCTGTGTCAGAACTTCCTTTTCAAGGTGAATGATGTCCCACTGTATGGATGGCCCACATTTTTTTTTTTTTTTTTTAAAGAAATTCACGTTCTTTTATTTATTTATTTATGACTGTGTTGAGTCTTCGTTTCTGTGCGAGGGCTTTCTCCAGTTGCGGCAAGTGGGGACCACTCTTCATCGCGGTGCGCGGGCCTCTCACCATCGCGGCCTCTCTTGTTGCGGAGCACAGGCTCCAGACGCGCAGGCTCAGTAATTGTGGCTCACGGGCCCAGTTGCTCCGCGGCACGTGGGATCCTCCCAGACCAGGGCTCGAACCCGTGTCCCCTGCATTGGCAGGCAGATTCTCAACCACTGCGCCACCAGGGAAGCCCCGATGGCCCACATTTTGCTTATCCCTTCAAATGCTGAGGGGCAGATGGGTTGCTTCCACGTTTTGGCTCTTGTGAGTAGTGCTGCTGTGAACATGGGTGTACAGACATCTCCTCGAGACTCTGCTTTCTTTTTGTTTGGGTGTATAGCCAGTAGTGGGATTGCTTAATCACGTGGTCTATTTTAATTTTTTGAGGAAGCTCCATACTGTTTTCCACAGTGACTGTACCATTTTGCATTCTCACCAACAGTGCATGAGGTTTCTAATTTCTCCACATCCTAGCCAACACTCGTTATTTTCTTTTCTTTTTCTTTCTTTCTTTCTTTTTTTTTTTTGATAGCAGCTATCCTGATGGGTGTGGGGTGGTATCTCACTGCGGTTTTGATTGGCATTTTCCTGACGGTTAGTGATGTTGAGCATCTTTTCGTGGGCTTATTTGTATATATATTTTTTCTTTGGAGAAATATCTATCCAGGTCCTTTGCCCATTTTTGAATTGAGTTGTTTGGGTTTTTTGTTAAGTTTTAAAAGTTCTCTACATATCCTGGATCTTAACCCCTTATTAAATATGCAACTTGCAAATTTTTCTACATCGTATCAGAAGTTAAAAAAAATAGGAAGTTGAGAGTAAGTATATGGTATTTGAAGTGAAAAGAAAAAGCCAGGGGATGCTGGAGACATCACAGAAAGTGGCAACTTACAGTGGAGAAAAGGACAGAAAGTTTATGGCAAACACAGTCAGGGATTGGACACCTGGATAGGCCGTCGGTGTGGGTTTGTGCCACGCTCCGCGACCCCGTGGCTCTCGGGGGCAGGTGTTTCCCAGCACCTGGGATGCTCTGGGCACCGCTGTGGAAGCCGGGCCGGGATGCCAGGTGAGCCCAGCCTTCTTGCTGCTTATGCTGCAGTAGACGCTCGAGGATAAACCAGGGAAAGCAGAGCCCTTAGTGCTCAGGAGAGAAACAAAGCAGGCAGGGGCGGAGTGTGGGTGCACCCTTAGGCAGGAAGGGGTGGGGTTGGACTGGCGCGTGCAGGGGGTGCAGACCCAGAGCCGGGCATGTGGGCGGGAGGAGAGGGGACACAGGGGGTGGGTCCCCGGGGAGGCCCTGGCCCTTCTGCGCTCGGGCCCCTCGCGACGAGACGCACATGCCAGCCATGTCAGCTGTTGGCCGAGGAGGCCGCTTTAAACTCTCCTATCCTCGACTCCTGGGTCACAGGAATTATGGGCTTTTATTTTCAGCGAGATTTTGACTAGTCTTTAAAGAGAAACATGAAAAACATCTGTAGGTGCTTCCAAACTGTTGTTACTGGAATGCTTTGGAATGTCCTTTGCACATGTGTTATGCTTTTGTGTGTGTAATTTTGTAGTTTATGTAACACGGCTTCATTTTGCCACCGTGGCAGAGAGGATCCCGGCCCTTACTTGAGGGCTTTTTCTGGTGACAGTGAAAATCAGAAAGAAATGTTTTCCTGCTAGGCTCTTGGTCTCAAACCCCTGCCTGGGACTGAGCCTTCTTCAGAAGTTCCCGTGTAGACTTCTGTCATAGCTTCACTGTCGAGCCTAAAATATCTTTTTCTAAAATAAATTTAACATAACTGATTATGAAAGGTACATTCTTTCTTACTGTTCTCTTTTTAGATATTTATAATGTTTCCTCATGTATTTTTTGCATTTGTTTAATCCAATAATATGTGGCCTTATGCTTTTTTGCATGTTTTGATATTTGAATCTGATAAAGTTAGATTTTTGTAGCCGAAGAAAAGCCTTTTTTTTTCCCCCTATTAAAGTAATTTTCAGTTAAGACAACTCAGAATGACTTTAAGGCTCTAGACATTGCTCTCCTTCTGGAAATTATGTTGGAACATGGACTCTTTTAAATCAGGCATACTAAATCAAGGATAGTCAGCTTTATAGCTGTTTGCTTCTGGCTCTGATTTACATCAATCCTATGTCTTTTAAAACCGTATAAAATAGTAGAAACATATCCTAAATGTAGCGAGGAATCCAAATTATGAAATGAAACTATAAATTTTACATAAGTACTGAGATAAAATTTAACTTGTTAGCATATTAACATAAAGACATAATAAAAAAAGACATCTTGAGAGACTTTGATACACTCTTGCTGAGAACACAGGCTTCTACAAAGGGTCTTCAATTTTTCCTTATTTAGTGGAATCAGATTAGGAGACACCTAAGAGCACTAGAGGAGGGCAAACTTGTTTTGGAAAATTGTTGCTGTAAGTTCTGGAAAACCAAAGTTTGTTTGTTTTTGTTTTTTTAATTTTTATTTATTTTATTTTTTATTTTTGGCTGTGCTGGGTCTTCGTTGCTGCGCACGGGCCTTCTCTAGTTGCAGCGAGCGGGGGCTACTCTTCGTTGTGGTGCAGTGGCTTCTCTTGTTGCAGAGCACGGGCTCTAGGCACACAGGCTTCAGTAGTTGTGGCACACGGGCTCAGTAGTTGTGGCTCGCGGGCTCTAGAGTGCAGGCTCAGCAGCTGTGGCGCACGGGCTTAGCTGCTCTGCGGCACGTGGGATCTTCCCGGACCAGGGCTCGAACCCGTGTCCCCTGCATTGGCAGGCGGATTCCCAACCACTGCGCCACCAGTGAAGTCCCCCAAAGTTTTTATTGCTGCAAATTTTCTACAGTTTAGAAACTGATGGGCTTCCCTGGTGGTGCAGTGGTTGAGAATCCGCCTGCCAATGCAGGGGACACGGGTTCGTGCCCCGGTCTGGGAAGATCCCACATGCTGTGGAGCAACTAGGCCCATGAGCCACAATTACTGAGCCTGCGCGTCTGGAGCCTGTGCTCCGCACCAAGAGAGGCCGCGACAGTGAGAGGCCCGCGCACCGCGATGAAGAGTGGCCCCCGCTTGCCACAACTGGAGAAAGCCCTCGCACAGAAACGAAGACCCAACACAGCCAAAAATAAATAAATAAATAAATAAATTTATTTAAAAAAAAAAAAAAAAAAGAAACTGATGCTGTTATTTTTAATTATTCAAGTCAACTGACTTTATAAAGTTATAGTATTTCGTGCTGATTTTTTTTTTTTGCTTTTTCACTGTAGAAAACTTTTTATGTATTTTTTTCAAATGATAAGATTAATACATGCTCACAGTAAAAAATTCAGTCAGTCAGTACAGAGGAAAAAAGTTAAATGTATTATTCTCCTACACCCAGAAATAACGTCTTTGACATTTTGGTCATGCTACCCGTTTAATCTTCCAGACGGTCGGCCGTGTGTGTGCACGTGGGGTGCAGGCTCGCCGTCCATGTCACACGCCGTCCACCTGATCACGTAAGCACTTCCCAACGTTCACGAGTTTACCTGTTTCTCTTTTTACCTCCTGTAGTTTCTGTGTTATGAATCTTGACACCATGTGAATTGGTACCAAGATATTCGTTGTAATATGCTGATGGGCATAGCACTGTTTTCCTCTTATAAAATGTGTACTTTTTTTTGGTCTCAGTTGCCTTTTTGGCCTAAATTCAACCATGTATTGTATAAAGTTCATGTTCCCTTACTTTTTGTTGTTGTTGTTTGCCATATTCGTGATTCAACCATGTCATTCTTTTATTTTCAACCTTTCTGTATCATTTGCTTCAGCTGTGTTTCTTATGTACAACCCAATGGCCAACACTGAGTGTTTACCACATTCTGAGTGCTGTTCAAAAGCACTTTGCATGTATTATTTAATTTCCTCCTTAACCATTAGCAGCATTATTATTAGTTTTGTATTATAATTGAGAAAACTGAGATACAGGGAATTTTTAAAACTTACCCAGTACTGGAAGTTCCAGCCAGGACAATTAGGAAAAAAAGGAAAAGAGTAAGAAAAAATGAAATAAAAGGACTCCGTATTGGAAAGGAAGAAGTGAAACTATCTCTTATTTACAGATGACATTATGATGTATATGGAAAATCCTAAGGAATCTACAAAAAAAAAAAACAAAACTATTGGAACTATTAAACAAATTCAACAAAGCCACAGGATACAAGATCAATATACAAATATCAATTTGTATTTCAATACACTAGCAATGTACAATCCCAAAATAAAATTAAGAAAACAATTCCATTTACAGTGGCATCAAAAAAGAATAAAATACTTGGGAACAAATTTAACAAAAGAACCTCAAGGGCTTCCCTGGTGGCGCAGTGGTTGAGAATCTGCCTGCCAGTGCAGGGGACACGGGTTCGAGCCCTGGTCTGGGAGGATCCCACATGCCGCGGAGCAACTAAGCCCGTGAGCCACAACTACTGAGCCTGCGCCTCTGGAGCCTGTGCTCCGCAACAAGAGAGGCCGCGATAGTGAGAGGCCCGCGCACCACGATGAAGAGTGGTCCCCGCTCGCCACAACTAGAGAAAGCCCTCGCACAGCAACGAAGACCCAACACAGCCAAAAATAAATAAATAAATAAATAAATAAATAAAATTTTTAAAAAAGAACCTCAAAATTTATATGCTCCCTGGTAGTCAACTACTAATTTCTTGAGGGGGAAATTTGTAGTTTTAACCCATAAAAAGAGAGTTTTGAAAAGCCAGTTAGTCACCTGTAGATTTTGAATGAAACTTGTTATTTATGGGAAAAAAATTCCAAAGGGAATAGCCTAGAAAGGTCTTTTCTTTTCTCCTTTGCAGTATAATTATAAAAATAATTGCAAATTCTCAAGCACAGTAAAATTCTAATTAAATTACAATTCACTGATTTTTTTATTTATATGGTCAAATTATCCTCCCTTTTGTATTGTCCATCCATTTTCCTGTTTTAAAACTTAAACCACAGTTGTAGAGTATTTACGTTGAATCCAGCTACAAAGATATTAACTATTTTTTACATTGCATTTTTTCCTAAAAACTAAACACAATAATATATGTAAAGTCCTAAAATAATTGAATCTCTTACATTTGTCTACTAGAAGTACTGATTTGTGATAGAACCAGATTTTATGTTCTCTGAAAAGCTCCATTAATTAGGGGGGGAAATGCCTACATGCTACTAAAAACAAATTCAATAAATCTCACTCTGTGTTTCTGAAAAACATGATCTTTAAAGATGAATTTTAAATGCCAGAATCAAATGTCAGGAGAAACAGATTTTTTTTTTTTTTTTTTTTTTTTGCCTTCAATGAATAGCTAAAGATTAAAAGAAAAGATTTGGTTTAGAGAATATATATTTTTCACTGGCATTTTAGGATGGTGTTTACCAAAATGTCATAACTGCTTATTTGCAACTGTTCCTCGTGCTTCTAGCAAAGGGCAGTGAACGGAAACATGGAGCTCAGCTGTGGAAGCCCAGGAGTTTTGCTTTGCATTTCATCCCTCCACTTCCCACCCCTGCTTGGGATGGCCCAGACCTAACCATCACCAGAGACAGCGCAACTCAATTCCAGACACATATTATGAGCTCCAGTGAAACTGTAACTTTAAAACAAACAAACAGAAAAACACCTTGTGCACTGAAAACTGTAACACTACTGAAAGAAGTGAAGGAAGATGTAAGTAAAGCAGCGGAAAAGCTATTCCACCTTCTGGATCATCAGACGTGCTGTTATTAAGATGGCCGTGCTCCCCGACTGACCTACAGATCTGTTGTGATCCCTGTCACGTCCCAGCTGGCTTTTTTACAGAAACTGACAAGGTGATCTTAACATGTATATGGGGATTCAAGGGACCTAGAAGAGCCAAAAACAATCTTGAAGAAGAAGAAAGTTGGGAGCGTCACGCGTTCCCGTTCCAAGGATGACTAGCACGCAGCCGTGGTCCAGGTGGTGGTGAGCCAGCAGGAGGACAGAGGCACAGGCCGCCCTCCGTGCCTGCAGGCTCCACATCGCGCATTCAGCCGACCACGGGTGAATCCACGCACACATAACCTGCAGACATGGAGCACCACTAGGGCACTTGAGCATCTGCGGACCTGCCTACCTGTGGCAGTGCCCCTGGATACCGAGAGGCGACGGTATAGGTCAGTGGAATAGAACTGAGAGTCCAGAAATAAATCCTTACGTGGAGTCGGACTCTGGCCTCAAACCATGCACAAAAAGTAACTCAGAATGGATCAATGACCTAAATGTCAGAGTTAAAACTATAACACTCTAGGAGAAAACCTAAGAGTAAATTTTCATGCCTCAGGTTAGACAGTAGTTTCTTAGATATGACACCAAAATCACACATGACAAAAAAAATAGATAAATTGGATTTCATTTAAAAAAGAAAGAAAAGAAAGAAAAAAAAATAAAAATAAAAAAGAAAATTTGTGCTAGAAATAACACTACCAAGAAAGTTAAAGGAATGAGAAAAAATTACAATTATACATCTGATAAGGACTTTATCTAAAAATATATATATATTTTTTATATATAAATTTATTTGGCTGCGTTGGGTCTTTCTTGCTGCGTGAGGGCTTTCTCTAGTTGCGGCGAGCAGGGGCTACTCTTCATTGCGGTGTGCGGGCTTCTCATTGCGGTGGCTTCTCTTGTTGCGGAGCACGGGCTCTAGGTGCACGGGCTTCAGTAGTTGTGGCACGCGGGCTCAGTAGTTGTGGCTCATGGGCCCTGGAGTGCAGGCAGTAGTTGTGGCACATGGGCTTCATTGCTCCGTGGCATGTGGGATCTTCCCAGACCAGGGCTCGAACCCGTGTCCCCTGCATTGGCAGGCGGATTCTTAACCACTGTGCCACCAGGGAATTCTCTAGAATATATTTTTTAAAACAACTCTCACAACTCAATAATAACAGACAAGTAACCCAGTTTACACTGTTGCCCAGGGTCACATGGCCAGAAAGCAGGCACCCGGGAACTCACTCCCAGGTGGTCCCTTTTCCTTGAATAGCTGTTCTCTTCTCTTCTCTTTCCAGAGCTCCTGTTTCTCTACTTTGTGCTCCTGTATTACAGAGGCAGTTGCTTTATTAACTTCATGATGAAATTTTGGCCGCAGTTTCATCTGCTAAGAGGCAGCATTTTTCTGCTAAGTGTTCATCTGACTTTTTTTTTCTGTTTTTTTTTCCCTCCTTTTATCTTGAATGTGTTTGAATATTTGCAGGATCATTCTATTTTGGTCACCCATCTTTGAAGCAGTTCAGCTGTTCATGGATTAGCTATTTTAAGGGGGTCTTGTATGAGTGACTGGTTGTAGAGTCGTGGACATTTGGCATTTATGTAAGACCTAAGGCTTGGGGGTGACTCAGTTCACCCCTCATTTTCAGTCAGCCGAAAGCAGCAGCTGGCCTGGCTCTTTGCAGGGCGGTCTTTCACCCTGTCCTGCGTGTGCCTCATCTGGCTCCGCCTCCTGTGCATCTCCAAGCCAGACGGGCCGGGTTTGGATTCTGCCACCGCCGCCTCTTCCCCTCCTTTTTGCAAACAAGGGGTGTAGGTTTCACCCCCCAAGCTGTGCCCATCGCGTGGCTTAGTGCTCTGTGAGGCTTTCTGCTGAAACCTGTGCCCTGGCGTCTTCCCACAGCCTCCCACGCCCTCGGGCTGGCTCTGCTGCTGGCGCTCCTCCCACCCAGCTGTGAGTCAGGGTTTAGCAGTTTCCTAGTTTTGCTGGAAATGGACTTTACATTTTTGTTTCTTATCTTCTTTCTTGATTTTCAGTGATTCCAGCAAGAGATTGAGGAAGTGACAGTCTACACCGCATCCTCAGAAGAGTCACTGAGCACCCCTTCCCCCAGCCCCTCCCCTCCTGTGTCGCCCCCTCCTGGGATTCCTCTTAGACACGTTTGTGGCTCCCGATTCACGTTCCTGAGTCAGAACGCTGCTTTCATTACTCCATCTCGAGAGGAATGCCTCCATTTACCGTCCACACCCATGCAGGTGCACGTCTTACCCGTTCAGTTCACGCCTCCTGTTGACCTTTAATTTCTGGAGTTATCTTTTTATTTCCTCCTTTTAGTCTTTAGTTGCTGTTTTTCTTTCTTCGAAATCTTCTCATTTTATGAATACATTGACCTGTTCCATTGGCCTTTCTGAGGATCTTCGTGTTTTTTTTTAATGACGTCGTTTCGGTTTTGGTTACCACATCCGCTCCGTCCATCGGGAATTCATCTGTCTGCTTTCCAGGTCGACGCCTCTGTTTCAGGAGTTTGGTGTTAAGCCTCTGCTCATTCCTGGTTGTCTGTGTATTTTTGCAGATGAAGGTTCAGACTGCTTGGTATCGGTTCCAGTGACCTTTTTAAAGGCGCAGTTTGATTTTGTAGGCAGGCTCCTGTCTGCAGGGCCCTGGCTGGGGAGCAGGCAGTCTCCACAGGTGCACACACGTCAGGGCCGGCAAGCCAACCGGACCCTTCTGTTGACGAGGACGAAAGAAGGGAATCACCCGAGAGACTGGCTGCTCCAGGAGATTCACCGCCAAGACACACCCTCCGTTTTATTTTTCCCTGATGCTGCGTTAAAGACAAGGAATAAAAATAGTAGTGGGTTGATCGCCCAACTGCCAAACCTAAAGTAGCAGGTTGCTTCCTTGGCTGCCGCCGTGGGACGTAAGCTACGTAAGGATGCGGTGGGGACATGCGGCCTCGTGCACCCGGGTCAGCCAGGTCACCAGCGCCCTTGCTCTGGTGGGAGGAGACGGGTGGTCCTTCCCCGAGCTGGGCGGGGGGGGGGGGTTCCCGTCTCTCTCCTTCTGTGCTCACACCTCAGCCCCTCCCCACTCCACAGGGTCTTGTGAAGATGCTCTCCACCGATTCTGCTTCTCTGCCGTCGCCCCCTCCCCCGCTGGTGAGAGCACCCCGCAGGACAGACGTCTGCGTGACCCTCTGCGTAAGGCTCACCGTTCCGCGTTTAAGCCTCATCTGGCCACGAGCTTCTGCCGCCGTCACGTCACGGCTGTTGTGCTAACCGTGTGCGTTTGGACGAGCTGCAGGAGGCTTGCTGTGGATTGGGCTTTTCCCCCAGTTCTGGAGCCCTCTCCTGCCTAGGCCGTGCACGCCGTGGGCGTCGTCCAGGGTCTGCGAGCCGCGTTATTCAGGGTCCGGGTCAGGAGACAGAATACACCTGCCCTGTGAACTGGGAAATGCAACAGTTGTTAACTGGTCACAGACAGTAACTACGAAGCGGGGAGGGTGCCCCGCGGGATGCGGAGCAGGAAGTGCAGTCAGCTGCCGCCGCCCCCAAGCCCACGGCTCAGACCAAGGGCCCCGGGAGCAGGCTGTGGGCAGGAGCTGCCCAGCGGCGGGACCGGAGCTTGAGGGAGAGTCGCTGCTGGGCCTCCTGCGCGGGCCAGCAGCTGTGAGCCCAGAGCCCAGAAGCAGCGAGAGAGGCCCTCTCTTCCTGTGCTGTCTCCAGCTGGTCAGAGAGAAATGTCTGCAGGTCCTGTTCCAGGGTCACAAAGCCACAAAGAAGGGTGGGCTTGGAGCAGAGGGGCAATAAAGGGGTAACTAGCTCACCCGTACTAACAGGTTCTTACTTGGGGATTTAAGCTGTCCTGTTTCCTCAAGTAGTTTCGGAGAAGCTATTGTAAGAGGAGCTGGGGCACCAGTGGATCCACGGATGTGTGAGCTCATTTGGTGCCCACGTCCCGTGGTCAAGGTGATCTCTGTCTGAGGACGCTGGGTCCCCTGCCTGATACGCAGACGTAGCAGTGATGTCTTCACGTCCTCCACCTTCACACAACTCCTGTGGCCTTCAGCGCAGGAGGGAGTGGATCTCTGGTTATACAGCATTTGAGGAATATGCGAGAATCTCAGACTTGAGTGTGAGCCAGAGTGAGGGGGAAATGCCCGTCAGAAACGCGGGTGACCTTTCAGAGTGTCTAGAATGAATGTGGCTACAGTTTCCTCTGAGCTCGCAAGATTATCTTCATTGCACAGTGTAACATTATAAAAGGAAGTTTGGGGTTGATCTAATTATTAGACAAGAAGAATCTTAAGTCCTGAAACTAATGGTGGAGATGTGAGTTTCAGTACAGGAGCAGAGACAGGGGAGCTGTCGTTTGGCAGATGAGCTGCAAACGGGCACATGGAACAAACAAGTTGAAGGACAAAGTCAAGCGTTTTCAAGAAGGATTTTCCCACACTGCTAAGACAAAGAATAAAGAAGTACTTTGTTAGCTAAGCTTCTGTAACCCATTTCCATCCAGACAAAATTTTTAATGGTACTTTTGTCTATGTAGATTTTTAACAATATGCTTTATGTCTAAGCTTGGAGAAGAGCTCTGCCGTTGTGACCAACTGGAAAAATGGAAACACTGAACAAAACGTTTGTAACCTGTATTTTGTACTTTGGTTATGTTATTAATGCCGGGTCTCCTCCAGCCTGGTGTTTGAAGCCCCGCCCTGGTTTGGGCTGTGAAGTCGGTCTCTCCATTGCGTCTGTTGGGGCTGCCGGTGCTCAGACGCCCTCCATGGTGGTCAGGCAGCCTCGTTCCCTCTGACCATCCGCCCCTGTGGGCACAGACCGTGCGGACTGCAGTCCGACTGATGGTCAGTGTCTGCATTTTTAGGAACAGAAGGTAAACTCTGAGCGTGGAAGACGTGAGAAGGCAGAGATGGACATGTGACAGATACAAGGGACGCAGGACAGAGCTGCCGTATTTCACTAGCTAAGTCCTAGTCGAGATGCTTCTGTAAAAATTAAGAGGAATGAACCTGTGGAAAATCATCTTGGCGAGTCATGTTGAAATACTCTTAAACTACACTGTAGAAAAGATAGTCCGTGTCCACGTGTTTGCATAGGCGTTGACAGGAGGGAGGAACCACCGGCTGCCTGCGAGAAGCACGCTCCCCGGGCAGATGAAACGAGTGCCTCTTCCCAGACACGGGTCAGGAGGAGACTGAACAAACACAAGACCTGGACGGACGGTCCTCGGGGGTGGGAGCTCTCTCTGTGCACAGTTGGAAGATGTTTTGTGCAGTGCCGACACAGCAGCGCATGTGCAGACAACGGCCCCGGCTTGTGCCGGGCGTCCCGTGGGGCAGTGTTCATACTGGTTTCGTCACATCCCCAGAAAACCCTTTCAGGGTAAGAATTATTTATTTTTCAAATGAGGAAAACCCAGGACCAGCATAGCCACCAAGCGGAAAGCCGGGATTCCAACTCCAGGTCCGTGCTCCTATGGCCGCGTGACGCAACTTGTTCCTTGTGATGAAACCAAGGAGCCGGAAGGTATCTCAAGAAAATCCCTGGTTTCTCGTCCACATCAGGCAGAGGGTGACCAAGCTTGGTCAGGTCACTGTCTCTGCCGTTTTGGCGCTGATCGGGCAGCACGCCGATTGTTTTACAATTCATCATCTTGACCATCGATGCCTCTCTATATTTTTAGCTGAAATCTAAAATGTCGATTAAACTGTTTCTTCTAGTTTTGTCCTCTTTGGGTTTGGAAAATAACCGCTCAGCATCTTCCTAAAATTCTTCACACGCCCGGGAACCGTGTGTCTTGTGTCACTGCAGGGACAGAGGGCCCAAGGGCAGCCGGGAGCGGCCGGAGACCCCCAGCTCTGCCCTCCTGCTTTGCTTTCCCAATTCGCGTGTGGCCTGCGTGGTACCACACCCACTCCTGATCCTTTTGTTTTGGATGGATTACCTTTCTGAAAGGGCCCTTGACAAACTGGACCGTGTCTGCAGGAGATTGATCAGGGGAGGATTTAGGCAAAGGCATTTTGGCCAAAGGCTGGGACCTCTTTCCAGGCAGGGCCGTCCAGCGGTGGATCCAGGTGCCTCGTGCCCTGTGCGTCCTGACGCCTCAGAGCAACTCTAGAAGGATTAATGTAAAAGGTGAAAGGTCAGCTTTCAGGAACTCCCAAGGCTGTTTGACCTCATATTTTCCTTGTGGTGACTTTTGTACCAGGGTGTCACTTGCACAGTGAGGTGTGCAGCCCTTCGTGTGCAGCTTGGTGAGCTGACCTGTGTGCACGTGCCCTCCACCCCTGGTGGAGATGGACCACAGGCTCCCTTGTGCCCCCGCCAGCCACTTACAGCCCCCAAATAGCTGCTGTTTGGATCTTTAGGACTATAAAATGGTTTTGCCAGATACTCAGTTTGGTCCAGAGACAGTCATATGGTGTGTGCACTGACGTTTATCAGTAACCAGTATTGCTGCATGAAGCAGTGGTCTCTTTTTTCCATCACTGGGTCATATTCCATCGTGTCAACAAACCGTATATCGTTTATCCATCCAGTTTGACGTTTCAGCTCTTGTCAGTTTTTGCCTGTAAGTGAAGCTGCGGTGAACGTTCTCAAACGTGTGTTTTGCTGTACGTAAGCGCGCACTTCTGTTCAGCGTACCCCGGGACTGGACTGCGCGGCCGTGGGGCAGGTCTGGCCGCCGCTTTCCCCAGGGGACCTGCAGAGCTGCTCCCCCGCCAGCCTGGGCGCGGCCTCCGTGCGGTGCCCCACGTTCTCGCCAGCGTCAGTACTGCCCGTCCTCTTATTCTTAGCTTCCTGGAGGGCGTCTGGTTGAGCACGCGTTTCCCTGACGTCATATTGCGCAGCTTTTCTTACTGTTTATTGGCCATTTAGATAATGCTCTTTTGAAAGTGCCTGTTCAGGTGTTTCTGCCCACTTTTGTTTAACTGGACTGTCTGCCTTTTCCTTATGATTTGTAGATCTTTAAATATGTGTTGGCTTCATGACCTCTGTTGGACTTTTGTATTGCACATATTTTCTAGTTTGTGACTTCCCGTTTTCCTGTCTTAACAGTGTCTTCTGATGTACAGAAGTTTCTGATTTTCAGGTGGTCCATTTTTCAGACATTCTTTTGTGGTTAAGTCACATGGTTCAATTCTCTGGAACCAACAACCGTTCCTAGTTAACTGCCCCTTCAGAGAGAGTCTGTGCGTTTACCTACAGTACATATGTGCATATTTATAGATTTATATCTATATTTATATCCCCCCATGCAGTGGTGGTGTGTGCGTTGTTCAGCACCCAGATTTTTCATCCTAACAGTTTACCTTGGCGGTCTTTTCACTTTAGTGCAGAGAGAACAGCCTTAGTCTACCCACCTCGAGTGTCACTGGATTTGCTGCAGTTTAGCAGCCTGTCCTGTGCTGCAGATTTAGGGTATGGTTAATTGTCTGCTATTAGAAGCGTTGTTGTGACAAATGTTGTTCTATATGCACGGCTTTGCACCTGTGAAATACTTTTTTTTGTTTTTTTTGGCCGTGCCACGTGGCTTCCAGGATCTTAGTTCCCCCACCAGGGATTGAACCCGGGCCCTCGGCAGTGAGAGCGCAGAGTTCTAAGCACTGGACCGCCAAGGAATCCCCTGAAATACTGTTTAGAAGTGGGGTTTTTAAAAGCATGGTGTGGACATTTAAATTTTGGTAGGTAGCTCCATCGTGAGCTCCACAGAGGTGGTCCCAGTTTGCTCCCATGGTCCCACAGGGGGTGGCTGTTTGCTATGCTTCCTGACACGGCGCTTTCAGACTCTCTGAGTTCTGCCCATCTGATAGACGAAAAATGGGATCTCAGTGTAGTTTTGATTTGCATGTCTCTAATTATGTGTTTAAACGTCATTTAGGTTTCTGTTTTTGTGAACAGCCTGTTCTTTTGCCCATTTTTCTATTCAGTTGCAGTTTGGCATGTTTTAAAGAAATTAACCCTTTGTCTGTGCTATGAGCTATCAAAGTTTTTCCCTTGTTTGTCTTTGAAGAAGTCTTTTGACTTTACAGTGTTTCTTTCTGTGCAGAGGTTTTTATTTTTGTGTTCAGTCTCTCAAGCCTCCTATGATGGCGTTTAGCTGCTGGAGTGAACTGAAAACAGCCTCTCCCCGTGTGGAGTACAAAACAGATTTATCTCACTGCAGTACTTTGACGGGTAGATGTTTTCGTGTTTAGATATTTTATTCATCTTGAAATTATTTTGCCAGATAAGGGTACAGCCTAGTTTTTTCCAGATGGATGCCTAATAATATTTATTGAATAATCTGTTTTCCTCTCACTGATAGATCTGCAATGTCACTGTTACCAGCCACTCCCCTGTTTTATGTGTTTGGGTATATTTCTGCACCTCCTGCTCTGTTCCGTTGATTTGTCTGTGTGGGCGTGCACCAGTACCAAATGTTTTAATTACTGTAGTTTTTCAACAGTTTGACTATCTGCTAGGGCTCATCCTCTCTTAATTTTCTTTTTCAGAATTTTCCTGACCATTCTTGCATTTTAAAAAATACATCAACTGTAGAATCAGCCTCTCAGGTTCCTT
This sequence comes from Balaenoptera ricei, assembly GCF_028023285.1. Classification (NCBI taxonomy): domain Eukaryota; kingdom Metazoa; phylum Chordata; class Mammalia; order Artiodactyla; family Balaenopteridae; genus Balaenoptera; species Balaenoptera ricei. Next base: position 121,707,707 of record NC_082645.1, read on the forward strand.
AAAGAATCCTCTTGGTGCTTTTATTAGGGCCGCATGGGGTCTGTGGATTAATGGAAGGAAGCTTGCCGGCTCCGCGGGTGTGTCTCTCCAAGAAGGTGGCGCCATCCACTTCTGCCCCTTGTTCAGTCTCCTGGCAGTGTTTTTAAAATTTTCCCCGTAAGGCTTTCTTTTATTGTAAGTTTATTCCAAGATATTTCAGTTTTTTCATTGCTGTTACAAATGTGGTTGTTTCTTCCTCTCTATCCTGAAAAGGCTGTGATATCCGTATAATAATTTTCCCCCATCACCTAACTGAATTTCATCTTTTTTATAATAGTTTTCTAGTTGATGTTCTTGGATTTTCAAAGTACAGTATCATACCTGCAAGTAATGACACCTTGCTTCCTCTTTTCCAGTTTTTTTGCCTCCCGTGCCTTCCTGTTTTGGTGCTGGCGTTTAGTTAGTGATGGAATGTGCGGTTGGGGGCAGCAACCCTGTCTTGCTGGATGTTAGGGTATCATGCCTCTCTTCCTATTTTATTAAGAATTGAATTTTATCAGTTGCCTTCTCAGAATCTCAGATTCTGGGAATAACCATAGGATATTTTTCTGCAGGTCTGTTGAAAAGATGTAATGTTAAATGTCCTAATAGTATATTGAATTATCCTCTCTCTTTTGAATAATTTTACTTGGTTATGATGTGTCACCCTTTCTGTTTTTGCCAGATTATGTTTGCTGATATTTTCATTGACATCCATAAATAGGAATCTTTCTGTTGGGGGATGTGTGTGTATATGTGGATTTGTTTGGAGTTTGGGGGTTCTTTTCCATAAAACAAATTTAAGGGATTCCCTCCCCCCCGCCCCCCGCCCCGCCATCTGTGTCACCTTGGATTAATTTAAATAACTTTGGAAATGTCTGTGCCTTCATGGTTTGTGAAGACACCTGTTTCTGATGGTTTTTTGTGGGAATTGATTATGTATTTCAGGGCGGAGAATACAGAATTCTTTTTGTTACCTGAACATAGGCTAGTAATTGACTTGGAAAACTTTTTTACTTTAGTAAAATTTATTCCAATTCAGGAAGTTAAATATATATAGTTGTCCATTCAGGTCTGTGTATATGTGTGTATCATACATGAGCATTTATATATGCATATCCCACATGTGTTTGTGTGTGTCCGTATGTGTATCCATGCATGTGTGTATGTGTGTCCGTTCTTGTGTGCATCATACATGTATGTGTTTTCGTGTATCTGTAAATATGTGTGTACATATGTGCATATACATACAAATACATGTGTAACTCATGTGCTTTGTGCCCCGATTTACAGCCCCTGCCCTGGGTGTTGGGCAGTGCCAGGCAGCAGTGTGTCGTGAGCGACCTCGTGTCGCACATGTGCCGTGGTCGGTGCCCGTAGTCCCACTGGGCCGGTCCCAGAGCAGAGCTCAGGCCGCGTTCACTGCAGGTGGAGGGCTGGCCGGCGGGTAGCCGGGGTGGGGTGGGGGGGGTGGGGGGCTCGGGTAAGGCTGTGCCGCCTCCTGTCCAGCCGCAGACGGGGTGGGGAGCCCAGGGCGGGTGAGAACCAGCCTCAGTGCCACCAGTGCCGTGTCCGGGGGCCACGTGATGTGGCCGTTGGGGGAGCTGGCAGAGGTCAAGGGCACCTTAGCGGGTTCTCAGAGGACACGCCCCCCCCGGAGGCTGACCGGACAGGGAGGGGTGCGCCCAGCCCTGGGCGGGGGCTGGGGGTGGGGCTGGGGTGTCCTGGCCCATCCTGGGGGAGGGGTGACGTGGCTTCGAGAGGACTTCTAGGGGGGTCAGACACCCAGGGGTCATGGGGTCAGGGGTGGGTTGCAGCAAAATCCGTGATTTCTGACTGGTTAACCACGGAGGGGCCCCGGTGTGGGCGGTCCCTGCGGTGACACGGGGCCTGCAGGGCACCGCCCGGCCTCCCAGCACCCACTCTGTCACAGGGAGCTCTCCCGGGTGCTCTTCGGGACGACGTCATAGGAACGGAGCCCAGCAAGACCCGCGTATCTGTTCTCTACTAAGTGTGTTTATTTTCAGCGTGAGATCACGCGGTAGCTCACCTTCCGTCCTGACGAGGCGCTCGCTGTGCTCTGTGGTTCTCTGCGAGCCTCTCTGTTAGGACGGAGGGCGGGTTTTTATCCCTTCAAATAACAGTTCTCATTTCAGGAGCCTCAACACTTCCTGAGCCCACGGAGAGAAGAGCTGGTGGTTAAATAGCGGACGTTTCCCTCCCCACCCACTTGTGTATGTTATATTTTACTTGTGAAAATAACATGTCTACTGATGAAAAATTTAGACATTAATGACTAAGACAAGTTCATAATTGAGGTGAAAGTGAAAGTCCTCTTCCCAGTCCCCCACCTCTGTCCAGTCCCTTAGAGACACGGCGCGCAGCCTTCCAGACCTGTTTCTGCTGTGTGTTAACAGAGGGTGTGTTTTATGAAAGGGAATCATGCTGTGTAGAAGTGGAAACCTTTCTTTTTGACTGAACTGTAGTCTTGACTTTATTCTGTGATGGTCCATACAGAATTTCTGTGTTCTTTTTAAGGGATGCGTAATTTTTAATGAGGGATATGCCATTACTCCTTTTGCCAGTTCTTTGCTAGTTTGTCCTTGGTGTTTAGCTCTGTGCAGCTGTTTTGGACTATCTGTAGGAGGAAGTAGAAGCGGAGTTGCTGTGGCAAAGGTACGTGTATACACTTCAGGCTGGAAAGTGTTTTCACGGTATCGCGGCAGGTGTGTGGCTGTCTTCCCATGGCCACGCCACGCACTCTTGACATCATCATAACCTCTTTGATGGGTGAAAAGTGACACCTCACTGTTTTAATCTATTTTATTACTAGAGGGCTTGAGTACCTTTTGGGGTTTTTTGTTTGTTTTTTTTAATATTTATTTAGGCTGCGCCGGGTCTTAGTTGTGGCATGCAGACTCTTAGTTGCGGTATGTGGACTCTTAATTGTGGCCTGTGGGCTCTTAGTTGCGGCATGCGTGTGGGATCTAGTTCCCCGACCAGGAATCAAACCTGGGGCCCTCTGCATTGGGAGCGTGGAGTCTACCCACTGGACCACCAGGGAAGTCCCTTGAGTACCTTTTTGTATGCCTAAAGCCATTTGTATTTCTTCATAAGAATAGCGTGAGACATAAGTTATAATTTTTTCAGCATGATTCTAGATTGTAACTTTGTTCAGGGTCTTTCTATTCAGAAATTTTCCATTTCTGCTTAATCGGATCTATCAATCTTTCCTTTATGCTCCGCTTAGGGGGCGGTACTCAGCCCGAGAGTATGGAAACATTCTCCTGTGCCTTTAGTCCCCTGGAATTTATCTTTGTGAGCAGAGCGGAGGGCCGACTCCCCACCTGGTTTGTTGCCTAGTTCATGCTCTCCTCCCTGTGGGAAAGGCTGCCAGACGCTAAGTTACCCACGGGATCTCATGCAACATGGACCGTGAGACTCACCTTTTTAGTAAATGTCAGAACTGTTTGATAAAATGTGTACTGAGGCTAAAAATGCTTCCTACAACCTTAAAGTTACAAAGAAATGTGACTCCACACACTCTGAGAATGTAAAATCGAGGAGTCTTTAGCTGTATTTAGGCGTCAGTTTCTGAGCACAAAGAGCCTCAGGTTCATCTGTTCGCTTCGTGACAGTTTGTGCGCCTCGTCAGAAGGGAGAGCGAAGCAAGAAGTTAAATATAATAAAGTCTTACGTGTGGGAAGGGACTTTATGCCGCAGTGTTCGTAAATCTTTGTTGTCTGAAGTCGTGTAACCCTCCTCGTGTTTTTTCTCGTCTGTCTCACCACAGCCTAAATGCGATGGCCAGGTGTTACTGACCCAGGTGTGGAAGCGCTTGAATCTGATAGAATGTGACTACTTCGGCTTGGAGTTTCAAAACGCCCAGTCCTGCTGGGTATGTGCTTCTCACCTGTTTTTGGAAATAGGCTCTAGGTGGGCTGCGGGTGCTTACGATGACGCATCCGTGCATCCGCGCCAGAGACCGCTGAGGACCTGCTGGAATGGTACAAGCAGGGCACGTTGTTATCATCAAAGCTGTGCTATTATTTTATTTACAACTGTAGGGAATATATTTGCCTTCTACCTAAGCCTGAATTGGCATCCCCCCTAATTTTTTTCAATCTACTAGCACATGTGCCAAGGAAATCCTTTCTTCATAAGTTATAAAAACAACTAGAGTATATCGTGTGTGATAATCATTTCAAGAGCGGATTTTGAGCAAACTGCTTTACTAAACTGGTTATGCCTCATTTTACTTGATAGGTGAACCGTGAAAGTGTGGAGCTTTAATATTTACAGGTGGAACTGTTTTAAAGAAACCAAATGAACCCATTAGTTGGAAAAGCACGTCAGCATCGTAGAGCCCCTTCTAGCCCTGTCGCTCAGGAACTCTCTCATCAGCTCGCTGTTTACAAAGGCAGCGGGTGCCCGATATTTGCCTGGTCTTAACGGATACCGGCCCCAGCACGCGCACACGCAGCTCTGGGTGCCCGTCCTGTGCACGGCGACAGCAGCCTCTGTGACTTGGGGCGGTTCGCGGCCTCCTGTCCTGTGCCTCCCACAGCGTGCTCTGTTATGTCAGGATTCGACGTGTGTCTAAGAGCAGCAGGGCCAAAATACTCCTGCCTTAAATATCTCCCTTAATTATAAACATTTGTGTTTTGTAACATTCTTATTAAATAGAGAAATAATTTAATGGATTTGATATCTTTTCTTACATCCTCTTTAGATCTGGCTTGAACCTATGAAACCCATCGTTAGACAAGTACGAAGTAAGTCCTTTTCTTAACTCTTTAAAACTCTGCTCATTTAAGATGCTTTGTCCTTGACTGTTCAAATTCAAGGCACGTTCAGATGATCATGGTCGTCACCACTCTGGGCAGCAGCGAAGTGACACCAGCAGCAGGTGACCTTGGAGGTCACTTTGCTGTTTAGCTTTAAATTGTAAGACGTGGAGGGTGGGGCGTTTAACTCAGGTAGTTCTCAGTTACTTGCCTCTAATTTGGAAGACATAGGATATGCTGCTCGGTGTTGCCTTCATTTTTCGCCAATACGCAAAAATAAGTGTGCAGTTTCTAAGTTATGAAAAGACATACGGGGTGAAATCTCTAGTCATCTGAATTCACCTGTAAGTTTTTTAGGACTAAATTGAGGAGAAGAGGTTGTATGGAAGGAACTTTTGTTCACTGATAAGCGAAGGCCGTTTCGGTTGCCATAGCATTTTAGCAAAACAGTTCCTCTTTTCTTGTGGTGGAAATCACATGGCTGTGTTATTATAAAATTTCAATAAAGCTAAAATACTCAGATAAGCTAATATCCTACACTTATTCTTTACAGTAATCAGGTTGTTCTAGTTCAGTATAGTGAATGATAACATTTTTCTTTCACTAAAGTATATAAGGATTTCAAAAATAATGGCCTTTTTATTATTATTAATTTTTTTTTGGCCTTGCCACATGGCTTATGAGATCTCATTTCCCCGACCAGGGATCATACCCAGGCCCTGGCAGTGAAAGCCCGGAGTCCTAACCACTAGGCCACCAGGGAACTCCCAGGCTTTTAAAATTATTACTATGACTAATAGTATAAACACCTTAATTTTTTTAATCACTTTTTTGTTCCTAAAATATAAAGAAGAATACATTTTAAGATTTTAACGTGCAGTTTCCTGCTTGTTTTTAGGGTTTCTTTTAGTAATCTCTACTTAAAGCAAAAGTTTTCAATTTTTTCTTTGCTATATGTGACTGGTACTTAGGACTAACAATTTCACGCAGAGGAAATTTCTTAACATCCTCTTATTTGAAAAGATTTGCTGTAACAGTCCATTTGAAAGCACTAGCTCAATCACACCAGAATATGCAGAAAGATAGCAAATACAGAGTGTGACCTTATTTGTGGACTTTAAAATTTTTCTTTTTATAGGGCCAAAGAATACAGTGCTTCGCCTAGCAGTGAAATTTTTCCCACCTGATCCTGGTCAGTTGCAAGAAGAATATACACGGTAAAGAGCTTGACTGACCCAGAGCCCTGCCGTGGGCAGGGTCCTGCTTCACCTGTGTCCCCAACAGCACCTGTGCTTTACCTAAGCACCTGGTCAGGGTTGTTTATTCAAAGAACGAGCCTAGTGTCTGTGTCAAAGCTGTAACCAAGATGTCATAGTTTTGCATTTTCACTCTTGCACAGACACAAATGCAAATAGGGTTTGGAAGAAAGGTTATGGCACAAATTTGAGAATTAAAAATGGCGTTTGAGGGTACTGCTGAACAGATATTCTCCAAACGAGCATAGATCTATGCCTGTGCGTGAAGTCGGTAGGACTTTCGCCCATTCCTTTCCTTTTTTATCAACAAAATACACTTAATTGGGACTGTCCTTTTGAATATATGGAGCAGAAATACTTTAGGTGATTTCTTTTGTGCTACTCTTCTAAATTCACGATTGATTCTTTGAAAGAAAATGTTTGCAGTTGTTTCATCTGGGCAATAAGATTATGGAAGTGGTTTTTTTCCTTGTGTTTTATGTACTGATTTTATCATGAGGAATAAAGCAAAAACCTAAAAATGAACTCAAAACCCGGAGTCAGAAGTTAGGTAAGAGAGGGCTATGATGATGGTGCAGTAGTAGCAGAATAGCCTCCTGACCACACGTGGGTTCATACCTGGATCCTCAGAGTCGTAGAAGTAACAGAACAGCCTCCTGACCACACGTGGATTCATACCTGGATCCTCAGGGTCGTAGAAGTAACAGAATAGCCTCCTGACCACACGTGGGTTCATACCTGGATCCTCAGAGTCGTAGAAGTAACAGAATAGCCTCCTGACCACACGTGGATTCATACCTGGATCCTCAGGGTCGTAGAAGTAACAGAATAGCCTCCTGACCACACGTGGGTTCATACCTGGATCCTCAGAGTCGTAGAAGTAACAGAATAGCCTCCTGACCACACGTGGATTCATACCTGGATCCTCAGAGTCGTAGAAGTAACAGAATAGCCTCCTGACCACACGTGGGTTCATACCTGGATCCTCAGAGTCGTAGATCCTCTGCTTAGAAGGTCTTTGCCAACCGCTTCTGTATCACAGAGTCATAGACTCGGCTGCGAGGACACGTAGAGACCACGAGGCTCTAGCCTCCCATCTTCACGGGTGAGGAGCCGAACCCCAGGATGGCAGGAAGCGCCTTTATAGTGAACGCAGAGCTTGTCTTAATAGTGTATTAAGTACCTCACATTTACCAAAAAGTCCCTTTTGAGAGAATCACTTTTAAACATATATTCCTAGACAATGATGAGGAAGTGTTAACAGGAAGTATTAACCTAATTCCATGTCCTGGGTCCAAGCCGGGTTTATGCAGAAGGCCATTTTTTTATTTATAAAAAAACTGCATGTTTGTGGTAAAAGAAGAAACACTTTAAAGTTATGTAGAGTAAAAAGTCAGCGTTCCTCTTCACTCCCGGCCCACCCACCCTTCCCAGAAGTATTAACACTTGGACGTGAGTCTTCCAGATGAATTCACAGCAGTATGCCAGTGGACGTGGGGCTTTAAGTCATTATTTTACAAAACAGTATCAGACTCTCCATAGAGAACTGCAGGTTGAGGTTCTTTTTCCCCGCATATCCACGGCATACCATGGATGTCATTCCGTATTAGCATGTATGGCTGTAACCTCATTTATTTAGCCAGTCTCATGTTAGTGCAAATTTAGATTGTTTCCAGTTTTTCTCTGGTATAATGCTGCGGATAAATACCCTTGTCCACATGTCTTTGTGAACCCTGGAAGTGTTTCTGTAGAATAGTTCATAGGGGTGGGATTGCTTCAGGCCAAGGGTGCATCCATTTCAAGTTCAAGTTCACGGGAGCACAGTAAACTGGACGGCTCACGCTGGCGTGGGGCCCCACGAGGGCGGCAGTCTGTCTTGCGCCCCATCCTAGTTCCAGCTCCCAGGACAGCACCTGGAGCACATGTGTGCTCGGGGATTATTTGCTAGTGGAATGAATGGGTATGTAAGTAGTTTCAATCACCTTCTCTGTTACATTCTCACCAGTTAATTCAAGAACCCTGTTTCTCAGATTCTAGCCAAGACCAAACGTTATCAGTTTGCCTTAAAGCTTCATAGCTTTGAAGCTTTGTCTTCATTGGCTATTTCTGCTACTTCACACAGAAGCGCGAGTGCGGTTTTGTGTGTGTAACAAAAGTGGCATGAATTTGTGAGCTTCCCCCTTGAAGGTGTGGCTCCAGGTCATCTGGTGCCCTGGGCTGCGGTGTGCCCGGCGTGTGGGCCGCCCGCCGTGTGGACGCGCTGAGCTCTGTGGTGCTGGGCCCCCTGTGACCGCCCTCGCTCGCCGCCTGCTCTGGTGTGGCCTGGGGCTGTGTGTCCTCCTGAGACAGACGTGGGAAGTGTGTTCAGAAGCGCTGGAGCTGATCTCTGTGCTTGGAACTCCCTCCTAGATACTTGTTTGCCCTGCAACTTAAGAGAGACCTTCTGGAGGAGCGTCTGACCTGCACGGACACCACGGCTGCCCTCCTGGCGTCCCACCTCCTGCAGGGTGAGTGTCCACCTGGCCCCGCACTCACACGGGACGGCTGCGCCTGTGGCTGACTCACCTGCCCCGGGCGGGGCACCAGCAGAGGACGGGCGGTTCAGTTTGCAGGTTTTTCTGCAGAGCTGAGGGTTAACTTCCCACCTGGGAGGGGAGACGGGCCACACATCCTCCCCGCGGTCTCACGTGGCCCTCGGACCTCCAGTGGGGGGCCAAGCAGCACCCCGACTCTGGGGAGAGCGTCACAGCCCCCGTGACAAGTCAGGCGTCAGTCCCCGAAGGACAAAGGAAGCCCTTCAGTATCTCAGAGCGAGAGGTGGTTTGAGCGTGTGGAGCACCCTGGTGACTTCAGGCACGAACTGGGAGAAGCGTAAGAGGAGGGTCCGGAGGGCAGGTGCGCGCTTCGCCCAGGCTCTCCAGCCCCCTCCCCCCGCGGGACAGAAAGAAGGAAATCCCCGCCTGGCCTCTGGACTAGGGGCTGGACCGCATCTTCCTGGCATAGAACCAATACTTCTGAAATTTGAACTCAGGAAGTATGATGTAGAGAGATTCCAGAATTTTAGGAACTTCTAAGTTAATGGGTTAATGTGCAGTTTACTTGGTCCTTCCCCTGACACACTTTCTCCAAATAGCAGATTTTACCAGAGGTTTGCCGTCCTGCGCAATGGGACCCGTTCACGCCCATAAGCACAAGTGTGGAAGAGGCTTAGTTATCTGTGATTTGTCCTGAGGTCCTCTCAGGCGGCAGGTGGCTTTTCGGTGCAGACGGCCTTCGGTAGTGCCTCTTGCTGAGGGCTCTGTGCGCAGCCGAGTTATCTTAGAAGAACTTGTCTGCCTGTCGGTTCCACCTCGGACGTGTGCTGCTTAGATGGAAGGACGGTGGGGAGCCACGACAGCCAGATGCCGTGTAGGATTCTGAGCGGGTCTTTTGCTCTGAAGTTAGGCGGCTGCTGAAGCGTGAACGGGTTCTGAGGCTCGGTTGCAGCAGCAGATGGTGGTCTTGTCCTTACCTGGGTGGCGGTGCCGGGGTTATGCATGAGAATGTCCTGTTTTGTAGAAAACACGTACCAAGGTGTGATCCTGTGCGTGCAGCTTTTCTGTGATTCGAGACTGTCTCAAAACAAAGTATGTTGCTTAAAATTATTGGGCTTTAACTACTATTTTGAAAATATGTGTGGCCTTAAAATACATGAAATTAGAAAGAAACATTCATTGTTCCTCAAGAATTTGAGAGGGCCTGAAGGAAGAAACAATTTAAAATATACTATCTTGAAACAAAATAAAGGACCTTATCCTGGTCACAGTAGTCTTGAGACAACTTACAGAGAAAACGTTTACAACGCAGCAACAGGGTAAAGCGGCAGCTTGGAGTTTCCCTCCCTGGGGCCGCTCACCAGCATCTTTCCTCTTCAACACTCAGAAAAAATTCTCTTCGCCTGCCTTTATGTTTGCCTTTAACGGCATAAAATATTTGGAAAAATAAAATACAACATTTTGTTTATTTAAGGGATATACTTTTTTACTACAGATTTAGGATAATTTTTTTCTGCTTTTAACTTACGCATTTGCATGCACAAACACTTGTATTTTTCTTCATGTAAACATGAAAAAGACCGCCTGTTACTTTCTTGTCTCAGCGGAAATAGGAGATTACGAAGAGGCGCTGGACCGGGAGCACCTGCAGGCCCACGAGTACCTGCCGGGCCAGGAGCGGGCCCTGGAGCGGATCCTGGAGCTCCACCGGGAGCACGTGTGAGTCGGCAACGCTGGATGTCGGGGCAGTCGGCTGGCCGGGCGGGACTCCGTCCACAGGCCGCTTCGGGACAGGCTGGGAGGGTGCCCGGGCCCCGGGCGGTGCTGGCGTCCCTCCTTAAGTAGGGGGCGGTGGACGGGGTCCCGCACTGGCTGCGCCCAGCCCTCAGGTGTCGGCCTGGATGGTTCCTGCTGCAGCCCTGCTGCCTGGCTTCCCTAAGGCTTGACGCTGGGACGAGGTGAGGGCGACCCGGAGGAGGAGGGGAAGAGAGATGGGGGGGCCGTGAGAAGGGCTGGCGGCCCCGGGCCCGGGGGTTGTGAGCTTGAGTTCACCAGAGGGAGAGCTCGATGGGGAGGGGTCCTGGAGGACTGGGCCCCCCTTGTGGGGGGAGCCTGTCGAGAGGTAAGCGCACTGACGTCGCGTGCAGGGCGGGGGTTGGGCAACGCAGACGCAGGCTCCAACCCTGGAGGAGGCCCTTCCCTGTGAGGCCGCGCGCGTTTCCATGCCTTTACCGCTCAGAGCCACCGGCGGGCCTTTGTGTGCCTGGCTCGGGGTGGCACTGTCTGTACAGATGTGTCACTTGTGGCACGTGGGCTGGAGTGCCAGGCAGAGCCCACTCTGCGGGGGGGATGCTGGCAGAGGCAACAGCCTGGGGGTGGGGGGCGTGGCACCCAAGGTTCTAGGAACCAGTAACAGCCCCAGCTGCTGGCGGGAGGCTGCACGTGACCCTGCGGAGCCGCGCGTGCCCTGGGCTGTGGGCCCCCCTTTGTCACGTGGTGAAACGGAGCCAAGGCCTGAGCTCCGTCTTGGGCGTGGTGGTTTGGGGCACCGCTGGGCGTCCGAGCTGTGCACACAGGTCCGCCCTTTCCCAGCCGCGGTCTCAGCGCGCACCTGGCCCTTGGGGCTCTGGCCCCGCTTCCTAGACCCCCTGGGCGTGGCCTCTTTCGAGGCTGCCTTGGTTCTGGCTGGTGGCAGGGGAGTGCACCGCGCCCCGTGTCACACCCAGACCCTGAGGACCAGCCGAGCAGAGGGCCCCCTCCCCGCGCCAGCCTGAGGGAGTCCCCCGTCTGTCCCAAAGGGGACAGTCACCTGTGTGGGATTTGTTCCTAGAGTTGGGGCAGGGTCCCCTTCCTGCCAGGACACACAGGGCCGCAGCCGGCACCCGTGGAGGGTGGGGTGGCCGCGGTGTGAAGCGCCCCACCGGGGCAGCAGCGCCCGGGGCAGGGGTGGAGCCGAAGCGCACTGTGCAGGGTGAGACGGGCTGGGGAAGGGATGAGGCAGAGCGGGGCCAGGACGCGGCCCTGGAGGATGGGGTCGGGAGAGGCCCCAGAGGCCGTGAGAAGGAGGCCGTCAGGACAGGGCCGTGAGCAGCCAGAGGAAGGAAGACAGCCTGGGGCTGCGGACCCCAGGGAAGAGTGCTTCAGGGTGGGGTCCACGGCCCCGTGGGAGCAGCTCACCGCCAGACCCGGTGGGTGGGGGTTCATGACATGACCCCCCCAGGCATGGGGAGGCTGGCGGGAAGGTGACCGATCTCTGCTCAGCTACACCGAGAACCTGCCTTGAGGGGAGTGAAGCACCAGACCTGAGAGGTGGCTCCGCGCCTGCACGTTGTGTGTTCGTGTGCACGTGTGCACGTGTTTGTAAGTGTTGCGGATGTCTCTAAAGTCTGTATGGAAACACGAAAGACCCCAAATAGGCAAAATAATCTTGAGAAAGAAGAACAAAGCTGGAGGTATCACTCCCTGATTTCAAACAACTACACAGCTACAGCCATCAAAACGGGAAGGCAGTGGCATAAAAACAGACACACAGATCAGTGGAACAGGACAGAGAGCCCAGAAATGAACCCACACACCTGTGGGTATGTGATAAAAGAGACAAGACTCTACAATGGGGAAAAGACAACCTCTTGAATAAACAGCATTGGGAAACTGGACAGCCACACACAAAGGAATCAAACTGGACCCCTTTTTCATACCATATACAAAAAATAAACTCAAAATGGATTAAAGACTTACATGTAAGGGGACTTCCCTGGTGGCACAGTGGGTAAGACTCCACGGTCGCAATGCAGGGGGCCCAGGTTCGATCCCTGCTCAGGGAACTAGATCCCACATGCGTGCCACAACTAAGAGTTCGCGAGCCACAACTAAGGGGCCTGCCTGCCGCAACTAAGACCTGGTGCAACCGAATAAGTAACATAATAAATAAATATTTTTAAAAGATGACTTACACGTAAGACCTGAAACCATAAAACTCCTAGAAGAAAGCAGGCAGTATATTCTTTGACACGGGTCTTAGCAATACAGTTGACCGTTGAACAGCCTGGGCGTGAACTGGGTGAGTCCCCTTATACACGGACTGTTTTCCCTAGTACATGCTGCATACTACACGGTCTGAGGCGGGTTGAATTCTCAGATGCAGAACCTCGGGTACGGAGGGCTGGCTGTAACTTACGTGCAGAGGGTCGGTGCCCCTAACCCCCGAGTTGTTCAGGGTCAACTGTATTTTTGTTTGGATCTGTCTGCTTAGGCAAGGGAAACAAAAGCAAAAATAAACAAATGGGACCTAATAAAACCAAAAACTTTTGCGCAGCAAAGGAAACTATCAACAAAACAAATGGCCACCTACTGAATAGAAGATATTTGCAAATTACATGTCTGCAAAAATATACAAAGAACTCATACAACTCAACATGAAAAAGGCAAACAACTTGATTAAAAACTGGGCAGAGGACCTGAAGAGACATGTTTCTAAAGAAGACAGACAGATGGCCAACAGACACATGAAAAGATGCTCAACATCACTAATTATCAGGGAAGGGCACATCAAAACCACAATGAGATACCACCTCACACCTGTCAGAATGGCTGTCATCAAAAAGACAAGCAATAAATCAGCAAACGAATGAGTAAAGAAGACGTGGTACGTATTGTACAATGGAACACTACTCAGCCGTGAAAAAGACAGAAACTTTGCCATTTGCAGCAGCCTCTGTGGACCTGGAGGGCATTGTGCTAAGTGAAATAAGTCAGACAGAGAATGAGAAATACTGTATGATTTCACTTATGTGTGGAATCTAAAGCTACAACAAATTAGTGAGTATAACAAAAAAGAAACAGACTCAGATATAGAGAACAAACTACTGGTTTCTCATGGGGAGAGGGAAGCGGGGAGGGGTGAGATAGGGGTAGGGGATTAAGAGGTACAGACTACTAAGTATAAAATAGATAAGCTACGAGGATGTACTGTACACGTAGGTAATATAGCCAATATTTTATAATAACTATAAACGGAGTATATAACCTTTAAAAATTGTGAATCATTATATTGCACACCTATAGCTTGTATAACATTGGACATCAACTGTACTTCGATAGAAAAAAAAAACAAGAGGGGACTTCCCTAGTGGTCCAGAGGTCTGTGCTCCCAATGCAGGGGGCCCAGGTTCAATCCCTGGTCAGGGAACTAGATCTGCATGCCACAACTAAGAGCCCGCACGCCGCAGCAAAGATCCTGCGTTGCTGCAACTAAGACCCAGAGCAGCCAAAATAAATAAATAATAAATAAATAAATAAATATTAAAAAAAAAAAAAAGACAAGAAGTAAGTGTTGGCAAGGATGTGGAGAAAAGGGAACCCTCGTGCACTGTTGGTGGGAATGAAAATTGCCGCAGCCACTATGGAAAATAGTATGGAGGTTCCCCAAAAATTTAAAAATAGACTCAGTACTCTGTAATGGCCTATATGGGAAAAGGATCGAAAAAAGAGTGGATGTATTAGATTCACTTTGCTGTACACCTGAAGCTAACACAACATTGTAAATCAACTCTACTCCAATTTAAAAAAATTTTTTTAAATAAATAAATAAAAATTAAAAATAGAGCTACCAAAAAAAAAAAAAAAAAAAATAGAGCTACCATATGATCCAGCAATTCCACTCCTGGGTATTTACCCAAAGAAAAGAGAAGCACTAACTCGAAAAGATATATGCACCCCAGTGTTCATAGCAGCATAATTTACAATAGCCTAGATACAGAAGCAGTGCCCATCAATAGATGAATGGGTAAAGAAGATGTGGTGGATATACAATGGAATCATCATCTTGTTGAAGGTGATTTATTAAAACATAAGTTAATAGATGTCTATATCAACTTCAAAGAACAGACATTTTAGTCAAAGAATGGAAATCACAAGAATGGCATAACGCAAACAGTTGTGTTATTCCTTAAAGATCCAAAAACTCAGGCAATCAGAAATAAGAAGAAAAAAGAGTTGTTAATGGAAAATCCCACATGGAGGGTTTGGGACTTATCTGAGCATCACGCCTTGAAGCTGCTCAGCGCCATGTGGGCCGCGTGCGAGGCGTCAATAAAACCAGTTGTTTTGGTGATTATATTTTTATTCATTTTGATAATTTCATTTTTATAAAAGTGTATTCTAATGGTTAGAATTGTACTTTTTGAAAATAGTTTTTTAAAGTTTTGAAATGGGTTTAATGAGATACTAGAGTTATCTGTGGTATTTCCTTTATTTACTATTTGTCTCTGCACGTAATGTTTGCACGTTACTTTGTGTTAAGATAAAATTATAAGGCTGAACATCTAATAAGTGCAAAGAAAACATTTGACCCACTAGGAAACGGATTACAGAACAGAAGCAAGCGGGCAGTTTCCGTGGCCTGTGTGCGGTGTTTTGTTTGATGTGGGAACATAAACATACAGTGAGTGACCGACCCTCTGAAGAACAGAGCCTCCTTTGTTGGTTTGTTTCTGTGGTCTGTTTTCCTGGTCGCTTCTGTCCTGTGTTTCGGCTCTTTCAGAAGTGCTGTGATCATGCTGTCTTTTGTTACAGGGGCCAGACGCCTGCCGAGTCGGATTTCCAGGTGCTGGAAATTGCCCGGAAGCTGGAAATGTACGGCATCAGGTTTCACACAGCTTCTGACAGGGAGGGGACCAAGATCAACCTGGCCGTTTCCCACATGGGCGTCCTCGTCTTCCAGGTAGGAGGGCGGCTGTGCTGTGGCTTCGCGGGGTTGTTTTACGTGCGCTGGGAAGTCTTTGTTGCTGAATCCGTCTTAGACTCGGAGGAAGAGATTTGTGGACCCTCCGATCCGACCTCTCTCCCGTTAGAGAAGTTGTCTTCTTGTCCTGGACTCACTGTCACGGGGCCCACGGCCCCTGGGGCGCTCAGTCACGTCCCACTGTCCTAATGTTGACAGAAGGTCGCCCCCTTGGAACCTCAAGCCCGGGCTCTGGCTGCCCTGTGGGGTCTCCGCCACGGGTCACAGTCACTGTTTAAAGCACAAGACAGAGCAGCCTGGGGACCCTCCGAGGGCGGTGCTCGGGGTCCCGGCGATGTGTGCGGTAGCGGCGTTCGGATGGGTGAGTGTTACATAAATGGCCACTGAGTTGTGTTTGTGGTGAATGTCCGTGTGCCGGGCCGTGGGGTGTGACGCGCCCGGAAACAGCTGCCAGGGCGCCGGCCTGCAGCTCCGGAGCCCTCGCCTTGCCGGGTCCTCCCGCCTCCCCTCCAGGAGCTGCCTGCTCCCGGCCCGTGAAGCCGGGTGCCTCCGGTGGAACGTGGTGCCCGGGGTTGGCGGTGGCGCTCTTGGCGTCCGGGGGCTGGCTTTGCGGCTCCTCCTCTGTGGCCCGTCTTCGCTGCCGGCGCCTGAAACGGCTGGTCTGATCCAGGCCTCCCTGATCAAGGACACTTCGTTTCTTCTGCTTTTCCTTTCTCAACTTAGCCAGCAAATTTCAATTTCCCGTCGGAAAAAAATTTAATTTTGGATTTAGAATGTCAGTTCTGTTACATTCCACCTAAACTCCAGGCCCTTTGAGTGGCGTCCAGCGTCTCCCACACCCGCTCCCTTTGATGGCGGTTCCTACCTGGCACAGAGGGGGAAATCACATCCCTCAGAATCAAGCCGTTGTCATTTTTCCAGAAAAGGACAAATAATTTATGACCAGGAGAAACTGTAAAAGCATGAGGTTAGCGACTTGAAATGAAAGGCGGCAGATTGAATTCATTTCCACTCCCTCAAAATCCCCACCGGCATGACAGTGAAGGAATTTTTGTTAACCTTGCATCAGTAAGAACAAAGAATGGAAAAGGAAACCGAGGCGCCTCCCTCCCCTCGGAAGGTGGAGATGAGGCGCCTTACGAGCGGGGTTCTGACGTCGGGGCCCCGCTGCCGCCCTGGGAGCTGCCAGCCAAGCAGCACTTCAGAGCCTCCTCTTGTAAAGACTTTCATCTGGAAACGCTTTCAAACGTCCCAAAAAGCCGTGAGAATGAGAGTAGCACACGGAGACCCCACGCAGCTGTCCCCCAGGTTCAGCTGTCACCATCTGCACCTCCCGCTGGCGTGTGTTCTCATCCCTGCCGCCCAGACGCACACAGTTTTCTCTGAAGCCTTGGGGAGTGAGCTGCACGCGTCGGGGCCTCTCCCCCGGGAACTTCAGTGTGCATTTCCCGAGAGCAGAGTATGTTCCGTGTCGTGACCACGGTCGGTCACCGCTGAGGCCACGGGCTCTCCACACCTGGCACACGGGTCCAGCCCCACTCCTGTCAGCTGGCCAGTGGTCTCCCTGCAGGACCGGATCCCGTCTGCAACCAGGCCGTCATGCTGCAGTCGCCTTTAATCTGGAACATTCTTTTTTCTTTTATGAAGACGGTGTTGAAGAACACAGCCCCTTTGTAATAGAAAGTTCCTCGTCTGCGTTTGTCGGCTGTTTTCCTGTGATTAGATTCAGGTGACGTGTTCCCAGCTGGACCACTGCCCAGGTGACGTGTGTCCCCCTCGGGGGTCACACCCGAGATGCCACCTGGCCTCCCTGGCGATGCAAACCTTGATCCCTGTGTTTTCTGGTTCTTCTACTGTATAGTTACTGGTTTTCCTCTTTCAACTAATAAGCGGTCCATGGAGAGGCGCTTTAGGACACAGATGTTCTGTCCCTTGTCAGATGTCCCTTAGACTAGCATCCCCTGGCCAGTGTTTACCAGGATGGTCACTAACTCAGGCACACCCAGAGCCTTGCTGTTAAACACAGACGATGACCAAGGGTCGCCAGAAATTTGAGGAAAGCCTTTCTTCAAAGGAAGATGGTATTTGAGGGACAGGTACCAAATTTGTGGGAAGAAGAGACTCAGAAGAAACAGAAACTGTGCCGGGGGTGGAAGAGATGGAAAGCATGGTTCCTCAGAGAGGGTACTGTTTTTCCTCTACCAGATTCGCAAAACAGAAAAATCGCTCTACCCTGTATCATGTTCATGAGGAACCGGAACACAGCTTTAGCACGAGTGTGAACGTTTTCTCTTGTGATTTTTTATTCTGGCCTTGTTTGTAATAGTAAAATATTGGTAATTAATTATTAGGAGGCTGGTTAAATAAATGGTGGTGCATCCGTATTATGGGATAATTGGACAACTGTCCAAAGGTTGCAGGTGTTGTCTGTGTCCTGATACGTGAAACATTCTTTGAGATGTATCGTTATATGGAGAAGATGTTCAGAACCGTTTGTGGAATTTGCTACCGCTTATGGGGAACTCATACACACACACACAGTCTATTTATTCCCTACAAAATGAACTGGCGCTGACTGCCCCTAGGGTGGTTACTATAGCCGGCAGGCTTTTAGAAGTGGAGAAGGGGCCTGTTCATTCTGGACTCATTTTTGGTACCTTTAGAATTTGAACCTTGTTAGTATGTTACTGTATTACATTTTCTTTCTTTTTTCTAATGTAAAAATACTGTATCACTAACAGTGTTAACCATCATCTGAGCCTTCAGAGAGCCATAATCTCTTTTCAACAGTAACATCAAAGATCATTGATCACAGATATCATAACAAATATAATAATGAAACGGTTGGAAATACTGTGAGAGTTACCAAAATGTGACACAGAGACACGAAGTGAGCAAATGCTATTGGAAAAACAGTGCCCATAGACTTGCTCAGTGCAGGGTTGCCACAGACCTTCAATTTGTGTGTATTACGTTTTCTAAAAAGCCTCACAGAAATAAGGGAAAAGCTTGCATCTCTGAAACGAAAGCAGGGCAGTTACGGAGAGCAAGAGTGACGCAGGTTGGCAGAACGAGAATGTTTGGAAGATGCAGTTGAGGAAATCTCCATAGAACAGAATAAAAGATAAAGGGTGAAAGATGAGAGAGAAAAGTAAAGAAAATTCCAGCACCATCCAGGAGGTCCAGCATCCCAGAATTCTAGAGGCAGTAACCAAAAAGCAGTGGAGGAATTCTTAAAGAAATTACACGAGAAAAAGCTTCCAGAACTCAAGGCACAAAGTTCCCGGTTGGAGGTGCCTACAGGTTTGCAGTGTGATGGTAGCAGGACTTGTCGGCGTGAGCTGCCAGAGGCGGGGGCAGTTGGAGCGCTGCCGGGCTGGTAGCAGCAGCGCTGGAAGCTGGAGACGGAGGCTCTGCACGTGAAAGAGGACCGTTTCCAGCCCGGCATTCTGTGCCCTGGGCACCGTGACTCATGTACAGAGAGAAATTGAAAGCGTTTTCAGACATGCAGTTCCTGCACAGCCTTTTGAAGGCCAACACTGGAGGAGAGAGAAACTCGGATGGGAGTTGAGGAAACAGGGTGACTCGGATTGGAGAAGGCAGAGGGGCGGGCTGTGCTCGGATGGGGAGGACGTTCGTCAACATAAGGGACAGAGGTGGCCTCCAAGAAAGGGCTGATCGGGGGAGCTCCCTGGCGTCCAGTGGTCAGGACTCGGTGCTTTTGCTGCCAGGGCCCGGGTCCAATCCCTGGTTGGGGAACTGAGATCCCGCAAGCCGGGAGGTGCGGCCGGTGAGGGGGCAGGGGGAAGAACTGACCAGTGGCTTCATGGGTTAGACCATATTGAAGAGTTTTAAAGGTCTGCGG
Source organism: Balaenoptera ricei (assembly GCF_028023285.1). Classification (NCBI taxonomy): domain Eukaryota; kingdom Metazoa; phylum Chordata; class Mammalia; order Artiodactyla; family Balaenopteridae; genus Balaenoptera; species Balaenoptera ricei. The sequence goes on from NC_082645.1 coordinate 121,726,909, forward strand.
GGAAGTTTTGGGCTGAATTAGTGATGGGTACATAGAAATTAAGCAAATGAGAAGAGGCAGTTAGTGACTCAAGGAAAATTAAAAGCAAAGGAGCGGAATTCCCTGGTGGCACAGTGGTTAAGAATCCGCCTGCCAATGCAGGGGACACGGGTTCGAGCCCTGGTCCCGGAAGATCCCACATGCCGCGGAGCAGCTAAGCCCGTGCACCGCAACTACTGAGCTTGCACTCTAGAGCCCGCGAGCCACAACTACTGAGCCCACGTGCCACAACTGCTGAAGCCCATGCACCTAGAGCCCATGCTCCGCAACAAGAGAAGCCACGACAATGAGAAGCCCGCGCACCGCAATGAAGAGTAGCCCCGCTCGCCGCAACTAGAGACAGCCCGCGCGCAGCAACAAAGGCCCAAAGCAGCCAAAATTAATTAATTAATTAATTTTAAAAAGCAAAGGAGAAAAGTATAGTTATAATTCAGGTTGGCTCAACTTGCAAGTAATACTTACGTGATCAGTAATATAAATACCGAATTTTAAATTTACCAAAAATGGAGGGAGTGTGAGGAGGGGTGGACGTGAGGTCGTGGTGGGTGTGGAAGTCCAGGAGACGAGATCTTGGAGCAGGGTGCAGTAGCAGCCTTGAAAGAGCTGTGTGGACATGCGGGTACAGATCCGGAAGGCAGTTCTGTCTGGGCCGGCCTGGAGAGCCCTGAGCCTCTGGGTGCTGTTTCAGGTCTTATTTGGCATTTACAGCTGAGCCATGGATTTTTTTGATAAAATCCAAAACGAAAGCAGTGGCTCTGAGCGTTGCACTGCTGGGTGAGTGTCAGGGTTGCCCAGGGCAGAGTGAGGGCAGTCATCCGTGGATTCTTTGTTTCTACTTTTGATTTATGACTCGGTTAAAGCCCTGGGATATGGTGATATTTTATTTTGACCCAAAGGGAAAATGGGAAGGCAAGCTTGCAGCTGGGAACAGTGTGTCTCTCGCTCTTCTCTGTGTCTTTCTGGGGAGGACAGGTCCTTCCCTGCCCCTCCTGCTGCCACCTGCTTTCTTAAGCCTTTGCCCTAGGCACCTACCATCTAGGGGTGAGAGCTGGCGGTGAGCATTTTCTTTTCCTTTCTTTGTTGATGTTTTATGGTTTGGTTGTTTTGTTTGCTTTTTTGAGAACACGTTTGAAAACCCGCGAATATTTTACTTTGAGTAGTAGTTGAAGCGACTTCGTGTCTGGACAGTGTTGGGAGCTGGAGTACTTGGGTCTCATCTAGACCCTGTCATTTGTATCTTGGCCTCAAGGACATTTCTTAACTCAGGAATTTTTAAAACTGGATATAATTCACACATAACGTAAAGTTCACCATTTAAAAGTATAATTCAGTTGTTTTTAGTATATTCACAGAATTGTGTCACCGTCACCACTAACTCCAGAACGTTTAAATCCCAGCCTCACCCCATACACCGTAGCAGTCACTGCCCGCCCCTGACAACCACTCATCTGCTTTCTGTCTCTGCGGATTTCCTTTCTGGACATTCCTGTCAACGGCCTTTGTGCCTGACAGCTTTCCCCTGTTTCAGAGTTTGTCCGTGCCGTGCATGTTTCAGTGCCTCCTTCCTCTTTAATTGCTTAAGTTGTTGTGGTTTTTTTGTTTGTTTGTTTGTTTGTTTTAGTATCTCTGAAGGGAAAACATTCTTCACCTTGCCTCCCCCCATCTTGAATTTGTAGAAAAGAGTAAATGGTCATGATAGTCAAGAATAGACAAGAAAATGCCAGAAAAGTGTTTCAGTACATTTAACATTTTAATTCTGGAAACGTTTTACGGTTATAGAAGGGATACGAGAGCAGTAGAAAGCGCTCCTTCCCCAGAGACCGCATCCAGCTTCCACCAGGTGCCCCGGTCTCGGTGGTTTCAGAAGATCCGGTCTGAGGTCACGCGCTCTGCTCAGTCAGGATCCCGCTCTGACCTCTTCGGTCTGCAACTCTCTTCCTTCTCTCCTTGATTCTCCCGACCTTGATGCTTCGGAAGGTTCGAGGCCAGTCATTTTGTAACATGGGCCCCCCAGCACCTGCTGACGATCAGGCCCTAGTTAAGCTTCTTGGGCGGGTGAGTCACAGCAGCGAGAGAGTGCCTGGTCCAGCCCGTGCGGTGGCCCACGGTGCCTGTCTGTCCCATTGCCGGTGGTGGCAGCATCCATCACTTGGTTGGAAGGCGTTTGACAGGCTTCTTTGCTGCAAAGTGACTTTTTATCCTTTGTAATTAGTAAGCATTTTGTGGAGAGATACTTGAAGACTGTAAATTTCCCTGATGGTTGCCAAAAGGCAGCTTTTTAAATTCCATTCTTCATGATCCTAGGAGGGTTTTCTCCTCATTTGTTTATTGTCTTTACGTCACTGTGGACTCATGGGTTTGTATTATAATCGTACTGTCACTCAAGTTATAATGCGGGTTATAATCTGATACTTGATCTGTTGTTGTTATTTGTTTTGATCTTGAAGTTGGCCCACGTCAGGGAGTCCCTTCAGGTGCCTCCTGTGCCCTTTGTGGGTTTTTTTAGATTTTTTTTTGATGTAGACCATTTTTAAAGTCTTTATTGAATTTGTTACAATATTGCTTCTGTTTTATGCTTTGGTCTTTTGGCTGCGAGGCACGTGGGATCTTAGCTCCCCAACCAGAGATCGAACCCGCGCCCCCTGCATTGGAAGGTGCAGTCCTAACCACTGGACCACCAGGGAAGGAAGTCCCTCCTGTGTCCTTTTGACCTTTCCCTGTCGTTTTTTGAGCACTTGTTTACTTTCTTACACAATAAGATGGTCCAGGTTCCTTTGTTCTTTGCCTGCCCCACCCTGGAAGAGCAAAGGGCCCTGGTCTCCTTAGAGGACAAGATTGTTTAGAAGCTGAGGTCCTTGCCCAGTGTGCCCACTCTGGAGAGTCGGGAGTTCAGCCTTGGGTCCGGGTCCCATCCGGCACCCCTGGGAGCCCTGCATCCTTCCCTCTTCCCTTCAGTGAGAAACCCAGCTCAGCTCCAGCCCCGCCTGGCCACCACCAGGCCCCTCCCAGCCGCCCTCCTCGCAGTAGGGGGGCTTCAAAAATGTTCACTGTTAACACTGAAAAAAAGAGGTTGTAATAAAGCTTTATCAAAGAAATAAAGTTTTCTTCCTAAAACAGATTAGTGTGTTCAGTATTGACATTTTAATTCAGAGTCATTCCGAACATAAGATATCAGGGGCTTGCTGTGCTTTCTAGCAAGGATGTGACTTAAACCTTCTCTGTTTCATGAGAAATCATGTGCGTGCGTCTAGGTTACAAATGTGTTCCTCAACGAACGTCTGTCTCCTGAATTTCAGAGCAGCACCAAGATCAACACTTTCAACTGGTCCAGGCTCCGAAAGCTCAGCTTCAAGAGGAAAAGGTTTCTTATCAAACTCCACCCAGAGGTCCATGTAAGTATTATTTCGAGAACTTTTTAAATTATAAGAGAATTTACTCTGCTAGAATACTGAGTTTTTAATTACTTCTTTTTAAAATGTATTTATTTATTTTTGGCTGTGTCGGGTCTTTGTTGCTGCTCGTGGGCTTTCTCTAGTTGCGGCGAGCGGGGGCTACTCTTCGTTGTGGTGCGCGGGCTTCTCATTGTGGTGCCGTCTCGTTGCGGAGCACGGGCTCTAGGGCACGTGGGCTGCAGTAGTTGTGGCATACGGGCTCAGTAGTTGTGGCGCACGGGCTTCGTTGCTCTGCAGCATGTGGGATCTTCCCAGACCAGGGCTCAAACCCGTGTCCCCTGCACCGGCAGGAGGATTCTTAACCACTGCACCACCAGGGAAGCCCCTTTAATTACTTTATGTATCGTTTCAGCATAACTCACATAAGAATTTAAGGACAGGATTCGGGACTGGGGACGGGCTTCGGGGTGACCTGCCCAGCACTTCTCACCTAGAGGACATATCAGCATCCCCGGGGGCAGCCCCGCCCCGAGGCTCAGCTGTGGGGTTGGCCTGAGAGAGTGCACATGCGACAAGCTCCCAGGGCTGCTGAGAACTGTTGGTTTATTACAGCCAGTCCTTCTTTGGGTAAATAAAGCTGAAATACAGAGTGTTTAGCTGTGATCTGAAGAAGCGCCACAGCAAATCAGTGTCGGAGCTTCTGTCCAGAATGAAGAGAGGGGCGTTTCCAATATTCTCATGTGTCTTTGATTCAGAAATTGACCCTTTAATAGCTCTAATTGAAGTAGGCTTGATTTTCAGAAAATAAATGTTCCTTTCTTTTGAGATTGTGAGTCAGTAAGGTAATAATTAAATATAAATTTACTGAAATTAGTAAAAAGGGGAAAAAGTAAATGTCTGTAGAGTCTGATAGTTGGAAAAATCCAGTACGTCAGACTATTCAAAGATGTTCACATTGTTACATGTCTACTGTACAAAGGAAGTTAGGAAATAAAAAGTAGATTAGCTGAGCCGCTGTGGGGTTGAAGCTTAGGAGGCTGTCAGCTTAGACACACTCTAGGAGATCAGAGCTCTGGGCCAATCTGGAGGAGAGGCTTCACCTAAGCTTTTCAAAGGCACTTGATTAGCTTTTGTCAAACCCCAGGGTCACGTGCGGCATGTAAGTGTGTTTGGTAGAAAGTATGAACAGATAGCTTAATTGTTTTTTACTCAAATATTTCTTCTGTGGATGAGAGAGAAGTATAAGGAATGCCAAAAACAGTACAAAATGCAAGTAAAAGGCTGCTTTTTTTTTTCTCTGTAAGTAAAAAAAAAAGTTTCTGGCAGTTATTCTGAAAGGACAGGGAAAGAAGAGAATTACTGCTTTATATTCCAAAGCTACTCTTCTTTGGAATAGCATGATATTTCAAAGTTCCGAACTGTGTCTATCTCTGCACCTGGCAAGGTTACGTTTTATATCCCTAAGCACTTAGATTTTTAAGATTAAACATAGGAGTCAAAGTATTATACTCTTTCTGGAAAGTAATTTGGTAATAATATATCATAAGGTTCAAAAATGTGCATTGTTTCTGAGCTCAATATACCATTTCTAGGAATTTATCCTAAGGAATAACCATGAGAGACAATGCAGTAGTTTCTTCATGGTGATGTTTGTGAGCCTGAAAACCTTGTGTGTCCTGGGCATCTGAAACATCCCAGAAAACCCCCAGGAGAATGATTGGGTGATAATAGATAAATGCGTCAGCCGGCCTGGAAAGATGCCTTAGTTTCCTAGGTGGGAAAAGGTTACAAAGGTAAACTTCAGAATGTTAGCAGTTGTGTGACTGTAGATGACCACATTTTCCCGATGTTCCTACAATGAATATATATACCTTGTGTTTTTCTTCTCTTAAATGTAAACGGAACCAGAAGTCTTTGTATACAGCTTTGAGGAAGACAACGTCCTAATCTTTAACTTTGGAGTAGCCTTTTGCCTTCCTAAATTTCATTCTTGATGTAGTAACTCGAACCTTTGTCTTTTGTTCCCAGGGGCCTTACCAGGACACCCTGGAATTCGTGCTGGGGAGTAGGGACGCGTGTAAGAACTTCTGGAAGACGTGCGTAGAGTATCACACCTTCTTCAGACTTTCCGATCAGCCGAAGCCCAGAGCTAGAGGCGCCCTCTTCAGCAGGGGCTCCTCCTTCAGATACAGGTGGGGCAGCAGCGCCAGGTGGGCCTCGGCCTTGTCTGTGGGGCTGAGAACCCGACCAGCCTCAGCCAGGAAGGAGGTGGTGTGAACGTTCCAGAGAACTACACACAGACTGCAGCTATTGTAAAACTGGAGAAAGCATCGCAAATAAAATAGTGGGAAAAATAGGCTTCATAAAAACTGTTTAGAAAACTGGCTATGCTTGTTGCAAAGCATAACTTTTAAATGTATATGTAAACTTATGAGAGAGGGTGGGCAAGTCTTACTTTCCCTTTTGTGAAGAATTAATGCTGTGAATTCCTGTTTATTCTTTTCTTTAAAATCTGATTTTTTTTCACAGTGGAAGAACTCAGAAGCAACTAGTGGATTATGTCAAAGATGGTGGGATAAAGAGGATTCCGTATGAAAGGTAATCTCTCATCTTCATGATGAAAAGTATGGGCTTTTAAAATTAACGTTTTAGATACTTTAACCTTTATTTGAATAAAAATCACTTCAAATATGTAAACGTGTATTCTGGCACTTGAGTTCTGTTTCTTTTATTTAATTTAATGGTAATAGGTTTGTATTTTACAGTTATTTACAGTTATTGTGTACAGATACAGATCATGCTTTTTGGTTCTAGTCTGTTTCGCTTAGCTTAGATGTAGTGTTTTTACATAGCATGGTAAACTTTGAATCTGAAAATTCATGTTGTTTCTTTGCATGTGGGACTTTTCCTTCAGTGTGAAGGGGATAATTTCTCCTCTTCTGGACGTGTATTTTTTGTTTGGATGCTTGTTTTCTGTTATCCTGCCATTTCTAGTTAGGTGCCTCATGGCATGTTAACAGAGTCTTGGCCACATTTTTATGTGAGTCCTTCTCGCGGCACAGCGTGTGCTGCTTTAGAAACAGGGGTCAGGCGAGGAGGGCTGGGGGCTCACAGCCTGTTCTCTGTTTGCAGAAAGCACAGCAAGACCCGGATGTCTCTCCGCGCCCTAAATGCCAACTTGCCGAGGCAGGTCAGTCCTTCTGCGTAAAACGTACACAATATAATCACCTGTCCTCTTTTGGGAAATAATCTGGCAATGTTGTAACAAGAGTCCTAAAATTAGCTTTGTCATTTGTGCGGAATTTCCAATCCTGGGACCCTGTTTGCAGAAAGGAGTCCTGAGTGAAGAGAAAGCTCTGTGCATTGAGATGTGTGACAGTGTTGTTTGTCATTCGAGAAATCCTAGCGACCACCGTCTGTTCTGGGCGTGTCCACGTGAGCCGCTACTCAAGAGCCTTTAAAAATCTCGTTTCGGGGGAATAGTGCGTGAGCAGGACGCGCCCAGAAAATATCCGTGCATGAAAGTAGCAGGGGGCAAAGCAGCCGGGGGCATGTCCTCATTGTGATTTAAAAAGACAAGTGTATGCACAGCGTCAAACATGATCTCTCAGCGATTGGATCCAGGCAGTTTTTATCTTCTCTTTGTGCTTCTCTCTATGTATTTTTTCTTCTCTTTGTGCAGTGGACACAGTGCTTTTTGTTGTCAGGAAAACAACTGAGAAGTACTACTTCTATAAAAGTGCAAAGTGAGGTTAAATGCCAGCTTAGGAGGTGGTTTGCTTAGTGAAGCCGTGTTCACTGAGTGGATCTTTTACTATTATCTTCAGGGTGAAAAGCAGGAGACAAATGTGTATGCCTGTGTGTTTGACACGATCACAGCTATATTAAAACAGGTACACACAGGCGCACACAAACACAGTAGACGTTTGGCCACGGTGTCCCAGACGTGACAGTTGTGTGTTGCGAGGCCGGGACGTCGGTGACTCTGTGTTTCAGGTCTGCTTCTCTGCCATCTCTCCCTGTGTTCACATTTGCGTGTTGACTGCCACATGCAAGCATATTTTTACATAGAATCTTGCTCTTTTCATGTACTGTTATTTCACAACTTTCTGTGTGCGGCTGTATAGTTTCATATTTATACCTTTTTATTGCTGCACAAAGTTAATTTTTGTTGACAGTTTTGTCATTTATACTCTTACAGTATTTCCAGAAGCTTCACTTGTACCTCATATATTAAAGCTCGTGTGTCCTAAATTTTTTTTTAATTGGGTCTTTTAAATAAAAACTTTCTTTAACTCTTCTAGGTACGTTTTCTATTTTGGAATTCCTCGTTAAATCAACTGAAATTAAAAGAACTTATTTTTGTTTCTTTAACAAAGTTCAAATTTGTGAGTAGTCTAAAAGTTACATTTAAGCTTTCAGTTCTCTGATGCTGTCTCTTAAAAGTCACGGAGAATATGGAATATGGTGGATGATTAGGAAAAAGCCATGTGGTAGACACACGAAAAGAGATTAATCTGGGGCTTCCCTGGTGGCGCATTGGTTGGGAGTCTGCCTGCCAGTGCGGGGGACACGGGTTTGGGCCCTGGTCTGGGAGGATCCCACATGCCGCGGAGCAACTGGGCCCGTGAGCCACAACTGCTGAGCCTGCGCGTCTGGAGCCTGTGCCCCGTAACGGGGGAGGACGCGACAGTGAGGGGCCCGCGCACCGCGATGAAGAGTGGCCCCCCACTTGCCGCAACTAGAGAAAGCCCTCGCACGAAACGAGGACCCAGCACAGCCAAAAATAAATAAATAAATAAATCCTTCCCCCCCCCCCCAAAAAAAAGAGATTAATCTGCATTTACAGATCTTCAGTTCTAAAAGGAAAGGTCTGCCCTGCTGCCCTCCTTTGTAGAAGCTGCGGCAGAAATGTGTGGGTGCGGATGTACTCACCTGGGCCCAGTTAGCTTTGCGACTTCCCGGCAGCAGTTGCTCATTTCACGTGTTCCTTTTTCTCTCCTCCTGGTTTGCTCCCCAGAGCATCTTGTTCACCGAGGGCACGAGGGCTGCCGCGTCCCCGTCTTCAGCAAGTGCCTCCATCTGCGCGGGCCCCGCCTCCGCTCCAGCCCCCGTGGGCCCGCTCGATTCCAAGGACAGCAGCGGCTCCCCGACGTGGCCCCCGGCTCCCAGCGCCAGGTGGCCAGCTGCGGAGAGGAGCGGCGTGGCCGCGGCCCAGCCCCACGGGCCGCCGGCATTCCAGCCTTGCCAAGGTGCTGGGTTGGGTCGGGGCGTGAGGAGCCGTGGCCCCAGCAGCAATGAGGGGCTGAGTCGCGCCGCCCTAGTCCCAGAGGCAGGGGGTGCCGGCAGGGAGCGGGCGGGTCGCAGTGGCCATGGTGAGGGTGCCTTGACCGTGGGCCCCTCCCCTTCCAGGGGGGGGACCCCGTGTGGCCAGCAGAGCCGCCGGGGGGGCCCTGTTTTCACATTGACAAGAGCCCAGCTGCAGGCGTTCGAGGAGTTCAGAGATGGCGACCTGGCAGACATCTCCTTCTTTGCCGGAGGCTCTGAGGCCTTTCCTTTCCCCCACGGCCGTCTGCGCCCGCAGGCCCTGCTGGGTGGCCGCCTGGGGTCTGCCCCGTCCAGCCCGGAGGGGTCCTCCCCGGAGCCGGCCCGTGGGAGCGGGGAGCGCGGCTTTGAGTTTGAGGAGGAGGGCAGCCTTGGCGACGCGCACCCCGCCGACACCTCGGAGCTGCTGGAGGTGAAGGCGCAGGCCAGCCTGGTTCAGCGCCTGCTCAGCCCGTCCAACACCAGCTCGCTCCGGATCCACCGGTCCGAGACCAGCTCCCTCAGCGACGCGCCGCTGCCCGGCAGCCTGTCTGCGCACACGCCCGGCTCTGCCACCCGGTCCGAGGCCAGCTCCATGGCCAACTTCCCCGCCTGCTCGGTCCGCTCCGAGGCCAGCTCGGCCTTCCATTTCTCGGACCTCGTCGACCAGTTAGAGCAGCTCAGCTACCCGCCCACGACGGCTGAGGACCCGAGCGGCTCCGACACAGACTCGTGGGGCTCCGAGGCCGAGGCCCCCCTAGACGTGAGCCTCTTCTTCGGTAACCCCTTTGCTCAGACAAGGGGAGAGAGAGTCCTTTTCGATCTGCAGAGTAACATAAAGAATTTGACTCCTGGAGAGCAGGTCGATGAAAACCTGTCCTGACGGTTCCCGGGTTCCCTCCCGGGTGACCCTCACCTGCTTGGGGGATGAGGGCTCAGATGGTCGGCTTTCAACACAGAAGGTGATTTGTGGTCATGGCTAGATATTCTTTTTTCCCCCTAATTCTCTGATTGATTGTTCCGTTTGGAATGCCAAAAAATTAAAACTTGCGCTTGGAGTGGTGTTAAAAGCTGTGCAGCAGGTTTAGAATGGATGAGTATCTCTAGCTCATCATTTGGGGCTGGTCATTTAGCCTTTGCAGCTTTATTCTTCTGGCATTTGCTTTGATTCAGCTAAAGTGGTGCTATGTGTTTTGAATGTTACACGGTTCTGATTCATGTTGACCTTTAATGGAATATATGCCTTATGCCTGTTGCTGCTTTTTAAGGTGAGGTGTGCGGCCCATGATTAATTATGATGGAGGTTTTGTCTGATTTGACTACGCGAAATCTTGAGTAGGCCCCACAGGACCCAAATCCTGGGGAGGGCAGCGGGGGCTGCGGCCTCCTTGTGCTGTGTTCTGGGACTGCCCAGGGCGGCTCAGTGCCCGAGGCTTGGTTGCGTCCGTGACTTTGGATCCAAGGACTGTGCTTGGAGAGGCGTTGGTTTAACCTGCGGTGTAAGCGGGACTGTGTCCTTTCCACCTTCCTTGGGGGACGCCACGTACTCGGTTGCAGGGAAGGCAGAACCAGACACACCAACTGGCCCGAGAGGCATGGCGTTAGCTCGAGGCGGCCAGCCGTTTGCTTGGGGCCGACGGGGGCTTGTTCCCTGTGGGGAGTGGGCACCCGGGGCTTGGCCTCTTGTAGCAGTGGTGTCTCCTCCGGTCAGGTGTGCACCCGACACAGCTGCTGGCTGATTCTGATAGACCCCATCCGCACGCATCCGTCCAGAGGCCATGGGCAAGGTCCTGTGTGCAGACAGGCCAAGGTGGCTGTGCCCCTGGGGGCACCGCGCTCCACACCCCGCGGACGTGGGGCCAGCGCTCAGCACAGGCTGCACGGCCGGGCCCCTCGAGGGCTGAATTTGTCACCGAGTCCCTGGCTGGGTCTTGTGCTTCCTTCCCGGTCTCACCTGGCGGAGCAGCGCCGTGTTTAAAGGTTAGTTTTCTTCCTGAAAGCCCCGTCCTCGCCGTGTGTGTGGACCCCGTTCCCGGCGGCCGCGTGGAGACGCCGGGGCTGCCCTGCAGGCTCGGTCGCCGTCCGCCGGTGGTGTCGGCGGTGTCGGCGGTGTCGGCGGTGTCGGCGGTGTCGCCGTCCGTCGGCGGTGTCGGCGGTGTCGGCGGTGTCGGTGGTGTCGGTCGGGTACCAGCAGGGGCTTCAGCCTAACGGGCCGGTACTTTCCATCCTCGCAGCTGCCTTACCGCCGCGCCAGGTCCCTCGTGGCTCCGGTCCTGGGACGTTCACACCCGCCGCCTCCGCTCCTCCCAGGCCACGGGTCCGTCTGCATTGGTGCTGACTGGCCGGCGTCTGTGGAGAGACCGTATGACCGTGACCGACGTCACTGGTGAGGATGGCACGTCTGGGACATTTTGTGTCACTGAAAAGACGCACCGTGGGCGTGTACGGCGAGGAGCCGATACGGAGGCGGTCCGTCCAGCGCTTTTCCTGAATCTTAGTTGACACGACGGCTGCCTCTGTCCTTGGTTGGTTGTTAGTCTCCTGACTGTGCCCGCCGACGCTCCGAACTAACAGAGTGTCCTTTTGTCTTTAAAGCAGCCCGTCCTGGTGTCTGGGCAGAAGGTCTGAGCCAGCGCAGCAGCCGGGGCTGCAGGATGCGGGGCGGTGGGGGGAGGGCGGTGGTCGTCGTCACATGTCAAAGAATCTGAATAAGTTCTGTTCTCAGACGTCTTTTACTGGGCCTTCCTGTTGAAGGTTCTGTCTTGTTTCTTCAATGAAACCTCATTCACTGGAGATAATTTTCTAGCTTTTGTTTAGACAGTTTTCAGGATATGCAGAAGCGGAAAGAGGCGTATCAGGAGTGAAGCCCAAGCCTGTTGGGCGGGGCCGTCCTGTGTCCCCCCCCCACCATGTCCCCCCGGGTGTTGCCCCCCTCCTATAAAGTGGGCCTGACGCGCGGACGACCTTCCTCAGTGCTCGTGTGTCTCTGAAACGTAAGGCGCCTCCTCACTGGCCCCACGCAGACGTCACCCCACAAGGTAGACAAAGTGCTGGCCGACGTCTGGTTTGCTCAAATCGGGATCCAGGCCCGGTCCGCGTGCTGCTCAAAGCCAAGATAGCCCGTCTGTCTCCATCTGTCTCCTCTTCCTCTTTCCCATCTGTGCCGGTGACCTGCAGGGAAGCCGAGCGGCCTGGGCTCTCATCGGTCTGCCCCTCAGGCCCTGCAGCCCTGGAGGCTGGACCTGCCGCTGCACTGACTGCTGACCCCGACCCCCGACCCCCTGTTCCACGCATGGGCGGCGTGGCTCTAGAATGAGCCCAGCATCCCAGACGCTCTGTGGACACTGCTGGTGAAGGTGTTATTTTCAGATTCAGGGTTAGCTTTTTGGTCAGATTTGGAGAAATTTTGAACAACTTTCCTTTTCCAGAGTGTTCACGATATGTTTAATTTTACAGCTTTCCTTTTATGTTGAAACCATTTCTTTGATATCAGTTGTGGCTTCTTTGGACTCTGCCCCCAGCCCTTCTTCCCCTTCACTCAAGTGGGAGGAGCCCCCTCCCAGAGGGGACCCTTCAGCAACCGGGAAAGTGAGCCCGAAGGATGGATCCTACAGGTCCGGTCTTTCTGCTTGTAGCCCAGGCAGTGGCACTGTCGTGTTCTGTCTAGTAAGAGCTGGTTTATAGGAAACATTAAAATATCCAGAATGGTTCTGAGTGAGGCCAGCAGCGGGCCTTTCCTGGGTTTGCTGAAGGCTGTTCATTGTGATTGCCTTTTCTTCAAAAAAACATGTTATGCGGTGGCACCACCTTGGAAGGGTGGCCCCGTAGACCCGGATTACAGGATGAATGTGCAGATGGGCGTGGGACCCGCAGGCTTGGGAGCAGCCCTTCTCACGCCGGCACGGCCGCGGGGGAGCCTGGCACCGTCACTGCAGCCCAGAGGCAGTGCCCACCGTCCCCGCCGAGTCCCCTGGAGTGATGCACTCCGCTTACGTGGACTGTTTATGTTTACTAGCTATCAAGTCTATGATCGTCTTTCCGTTTCCAGCGTCTAACAACAGCACAGCCTCGTGTTAGTCAGGTTGACAGCACTAAAGCAGGTCACGGCGCGTCCTGTGTGTGCCTTTTCATATCACACAGGAGTTCTCTCAGTGCAGGGTTAGAGTAGGATTCCTTTTTCCAGTTAACACACGTTTTTAAAATGGTAGTAATGATGGAGGGATGGGCAATAAAGACCACACAAAACAGTTTAACATGGAGAACTTTCATCATCCCCAAGATCGTCACTTTGCACAGTCCTTTAATTGCTCTGGTGCCGTGTGTGTTGTGGTTTTCACCGCAGGCACCTTCGCACCTGCTGCCCTGGAGGAGTGGCTGAGCACCAGGTGTGCTGTGCTTCCGGTCCTGTGGCGCACACGGGTCACGACCCTACGTGTGTGTGACGAGGGATGCCAGTTGTGCATCTTCAGGGTACGCTGTTCCCTCCCGGTTCAGGGAGCACCAAAAAGAAATCCATTGTTAGAACAATTACTTTGTAGATGAAAAGGTTCACGTTCTCTCAGGCACTTAAAGTTGGGCATTTCAGTGTCTGTTCTCAAGGCCACGGAGTCACTCGTGGGATTGTGCCCCGGCCCCTGTCCTGAAGTGACAGAGCTTGTCGCAGCTGGCCGGGGCGCGGGGGCCGCTGTGGGACTGTCTCTCCACACGGCGCCCTGCCCACCGTGACCCTGGATGCTGTCTTTTGCGTGAACGTATCTATGTCCCCAGGAATGAGGAGAAAAGGGGATGGCATTTCTCTGTAAATCTGAACTCGTTCATTCTTTGAAGACACATTGACGTTGCCTGGTTTGTGGTTCTTGAAAATTTGTTTCCCGTTGAAATTGCCGTTTATAAATTTGCAGATATGTACTAATTCAGAACTCTTTGTTTACTCAATAAAATAAGGGAATATTTGCTGTGGATTTTGATGGCTTTTTTAGCTTCCTTTCCCTCTACTTGAGTATAGTTTTGATTTACACCCATGGAAGATTATCTCATGTGTCAGGTGAACCCCTGAAACAGCCCTGTATCTTTTCACATCACCACCGACGTCTGTCTTCATAGGCAGTTGACCCCATGGCGCCCACAGACTGTCTCATGCCGGCCGTGGGTGGCGACGCCCCTATGGAAGGCCAGTCGGGGAGGTGCCTTGCTTTTCTCAGCGGCCCCGCTCGGGCCTGTCGTGGCCCCTGTGGTCAGTGTGCAGAGGGGGATGTAGGCGAGCTGGTGGTCTGCTGGCTCTGGGCCCGCACGAGCCTCCAAGGTGCCGGCTGAGAGCAACACCGTTGGCAGCGTTGGGGCTGAGCTGCACGGTTCTCGGGTTTATAGTGCACAGAACACGTGCTGTTGGCGTCTTAATTCTGAAAATGAGACCGTTTTATTGCCTTTTCCCTGCAGTCAGCTAGACCCCACCCGATAAAATCCCCGGCCCGAAGCGTGGCAGCTGCTCAGATTCTGAACTGGCCTTTCCTCCTGGACCCCCTCTCGGCTGCCACGAGCTTCTGCTGCGTCCGCGGAGCTGCCCGCCTCTTCAGCCCCTCTCAGGCCTCGGGGCTGCCTCACTCCTGCGCAGCGGCTGCAGCAAGCCGGCTGAGGACGGGCTGCTCGGGGCGGCGCAGGCCCCTCGGGGCGGGGGCCGGGCTCCCTCTGGGGTCTCGAGGCACCTGGTGCCCAGTGTGCTGGGGGCGGGAGGCGGCTGGCAGCGTCTAGAAAAGCTCCTGTTGGCATGAACTCCCTGGGAGACCCCGCCTTAGAGCAGAGGACAGTGGTTCACGGGGGTCTCCACTTCTTCCCCCATCACACCAGCCCGTCCCTCACTGACGCCCCCCACTGCTGTCACCCCCGCGGGGATGAGGTGGCGACACCTCCGTGATGAACCCAGTAGATGTACAGTGTGACCAGTTAGGAGGGTAAAAATTGTGTGGCCTTTACTTTCCAAGAACGTTCACTCAGGTTGCATCTCCTTCCTAACGAACATCACCTACGCACTTCCTGGTTTACTTGAATAGTTTGTTTCGGGGCCCTTGCCTCTGTCGCTCCAATAGTTCAGAAGATCCATAAGTCACAGCTTCTCAAACTTCAGACAAAATGTGTCATTTATTAGAACAAGGACGCGCCCCCTGGACCACCTACACGACCTACACGTGTCGCGCAGAGGAGACCCCACACCTGGTGGGCGTCATCCGGACAAATGGCCCAGAGTGTGAATGAGTTGTAGGTTGGCACCCCCGTTTCTCTCAACAAGGAAGGAGTCTTGTTTGCTTAGAAGGAAACAGAAGAGAAGACTTGGGAAAATGCCCCTGGGTGTGCCATGAGTGTAGACGTCACCCCCTGAGTCTCAGGTGACCACAGCCATTTCCAGACTGAGCCGTCACAGCCCTGGGAGACGGACAGACACACAGCAGGAAGAAGGGGTGAGCTGGAGCTTGGACCTCTCGGAGTAGCCACTTTTTTACCTCCTACTTTTATTTTATGAACCATATTTCCTATAAGAGAGACTCGTGACATCCTAGTTCAGAAGTGGAGCCAGACGTGGTTTCCTGCGACTCATCAGGGTCACGCTTACCTGGGTTCTTCAGAAAAATCAGCTTTTCCCTTTTCTTATGGGATTAGTGGTCACTGTTCCAGCCATAGAGGGAGCTTCCAGATCTTACACTCTCTCCATCATGTTAACCTTCAAACTTGACCTTGAATTTTCCAAACTGGAGCTGACTCTTGCTCCGCTATAAGGCAAAAAGTTTCAAAATTGTTTATTTTATTACAGAGTTTTGAAGAAGAGAATTTAAAGGTATGAAATAAAAGTAGCTGAGCTTCCTGTCTAAATGTGATGTTTCTCTTTCATCACCTGGTCAGACGATAAGGAGGTTACACAAAGCACAGTACTGCGCTTCTCAAAACGATGTCAAAAATTATAAGATGGATATTTAGAAATGTTTGGAAATAAAGAATGCCACAGAGAAAATCATCTCCCAGGGTGGCTCACTGCTGAGTGACTGAGATGAAAGTTTTACCTTTTCAGTGTTTTTTTGGAGACGGTCAAACCTTGCACGTTTGGGAGCAGAGGCTGCCTGTGGACTCCGGGTGGACAGCAGAAACGGAGAGCTGTCCACCCATCCCAAAGCGTTTCCTTTTGGAAGCGTTTCCAGACCTGTCTCGTCTGCAAGGATTTGGTGGTTTTCGGTGCCACGGTGGGGCAGTAGCGCACCACCTACGTGTGAGCGGGTCCTGTGACTCAGAGCAACATTGACTCCTCCTGGCTGTTTGACAGTAGAGGACCTTGGACGCAGAAGTCTGGGTTTACAAACATTTTAGATTCTTCACCATGTCAGTTAAGGCTACACATACTCTGTGGCACCTAAAACTTGACATTTAGCATCTTAAAAATGCTTAAGCCATCTGCCTGTTGGTGTGCATTCTAATACAGGTCGTCCACGTGTACCGGGCTTTCTAAGGTCAGAGCCTGTCACGCCACCACACGGTCCAGAGCAGGCTTCAGGCGCCCTGGCCGCTCCTGGAAGCGGCCAGCAGAGCCACGGCCCCACGGGCACGCTCTGGGTGTAGGGCCCACGCGTTACCGGCGTCACAACAGAGAAGCAGTGGCCCGCACGCTCCAGCAGCCTTGTTTACTGCCACTTGCTTGAAAAAGCTCCTCGCAGATTTGTTCACTTCATCTCGTAGCGTCTGTGTTGACAGAATTTGATGTAGGTATGATGTATTACATTTTGATGCGGCTGACAGATTTAATAAAAACAAATGTTTAATGTCTGTTGTGCTTTTTAATCGAGTCACTAAACTGTGAGTTGACAATTTTTGTGAAATAATAAGTACAGTTGTCCCTTGGTATTCACGGGAGATTGGTTCCAGGACCCCACAGATAGCAGAACCCCTTACAGGGAAGTCTCTAATGTGAGATGGCGTCATATTTGCATACAACCCACCCACATGCTCCCGGATACTTTAAATCATCTCTACATTAGGTACAACACCTAATCCAGTGTAAACGCTCTGTGAATAGTTGTAAATACAATGTAAGATGCTGTGTAAATAGTTGCCAGAGCGGCAAATTCAAGTGTTGCTTTTGGGGCCTTTCTGGAACGTTTTTCCCCCCGATATATTCCGTCCTCATTGATTGAATCTTCAGATGTGGAACCTGCAGATGTGAGGGCAGCCTTGTCTACAGTGATAATATCAGCGATGGCTTTTAACCTCCCTAGAACCAAAACAGTTTATTCCAGACGAGCTGTTTGTCCCGAGGGGGTCGCTTGCTGGGCTTCGGCCTCCTGCTCGTCGGCCCATTTGTCGGCCCCCGAGCCCACCCTGCCCGGGCCTGCCTGCAGCCTTGTCACAGGAGGCTTCAGAGCTAACACCACCTCCTCGCCTGTCCCCTTCTGCTCTGTAAAAATAAAGTCAGGTTTTGCAAGAACTCTGTGGTAAACCGTGCACTCGTAGCTTCCTGTCGGGCGGGAGGGCTGTGCGGGGCGGGAAGACGCGAGGGTCACCCCGTGGACTTGTTCGCAGAACCGGCGAGGGTGAGCGTCTTGGTTCTCACACCTCGAGCAACATGCCTGGGAAGAATAAGTAGACAGCTTATTAGTAGCTTCTACATCTTTTCTGAACTTTCACTGTATAGAGGTGTCTCATTATGCAATTCCGGGCTACTTAGGGACACAGCGGACCTTGGAGTGTGATCCTGAGCTGCTCGCCGGGAAACGAGCCTCTTCTGCAGCCAGAGGAGCCGTGCTCGGGCACAGCCCAGAGCCCTCGGTCGCTTTGGTCCCGCAGAAGTGACAGTGCAGGCCTGTCGGGGGAGGGGACGTAGGCAAGGCACGCTATTTTAAGGTGGCTTAGCTTATTTTAAATGTGTAATAAAAGCAGATTTTAATAAAACTGGTTCCAATAATTTCACGTTCTTACGTTGTCCAGGTTTTCTAATGTCAGTGAACGTTTCTCTGTGTCTTAAATCTGTGTGGTTGTGAGAATCCCAGAGGAGAGCTCTGCTGTCCGGCATTGGTAGCCCATCCGCAGAAGCCCTGGGTGGGGTCCCCGCTTCCCAGAGCTCTGAACTTGTCAATGTGAAAATAAGGGCTCCCCCCGCCCTCAGGCCACGCTGGAGGGCGCAGGGCCTTGTGTGTGGCAGCCCCGCCAGCAGGAAGCTCTCTGCACCAGCCTGCCTCCTACACACTTCACGCTTTAGGCTGAATAAACCAAGTTTTGGGTCTATAAACTGGTCACCGTGGGCAACTGCATTTGGTCCCCAATCACGGTGTGAAAGGATCTCGTTTTGAAACCCATTGTGTTACTTCTAGCGTTTTGTAAACCGACTTAATAATCATACTTAGAGATAATGGTAGTTTGGGTGTTAAAACGCTATACATTTATAAACTCAAGGTAAATTTCTATCTTAAATTGCTTTTGAACAGTTAAATGTCTCTAAAACTCTGCTTTAAGGTAACTTTCAAATGTGGCATTTAATAGTTACTAATCTCTCATAGAAAAACATTAGAAATAAACCTTTGAGGATTTTTTTAAATAGAAAAGAGAATTTCTTGATCCCAAAATGTTGGATGAGATAGAACGAGGCCAGAATTTTGGCTTCAGTCTGGTCAAAAGCAAACATTATTTTCAGAAGGGGAAAAAATTAAGTATTAGTTACTTTTGTGGTATGATTCTAGAAATCAGAATAAAATCCTTGCTAACGAACAATTCAAGGAAGTAGAAAACAGTATGACGAGTGTGATCCAGTTTTTTAAGTGAATGGTTAGCCTTAGAATACACGTTCTTTTCCAGATAAGTCAGCTTCAGTTTGGCCTCTTACGTGTGCACCCTCCTCCCCGTTGGCTCTATCGCGGCCGCATCTTCCCCGGGAACCCAGAGCCCTGGGCCAAGCCGCCCTGGAGGTTCTCTGGGGAAGCGGGCTCTCACTTGTCACCTGTTCTCGCCGTTGCTTTATGTCACACTGAGGCCTGCGTGTCCCCGGAAGGGCCTGGTGGCAGGTGCTGTCCCTCGGGTCTGCCCTTCTTCATCTCTCGCTCCATCGCCCGTTCACTTCCAGGCCTTTCCATGGAGAGTCCTCAGCTTCCGTCCACCCGGAAGACCCCACCGAGCCTGAGCCCACTGGGCCCAGCCGAGCAGGGCTGCACTCCCCTGCTGAGCCCCGTCCTCAGCGACGCTGGCGGAGCCGGGATGGACGACCAGGAGGAGCCGAGACACAAGGTGGGTGGCCCCGGGGTGCTTGCTGCTGGGGGCCTGGGCAGCAGGGGCTGGGGGTTCCCCAGTCCTGAGACCCTCCCACCACCTCCGGGGCGCTCGGGGTCCCTCTGTGCCTAGATGGGCCTCCTTATTCCTTTCACCTTCCTGGCGCCCGTAGGTTCCAAGTGCGGGGCTGGATCCTGGGGGCCTCAGCCTCCCCGCTTTGCTGGGAGGAGGCCTGTGGGTCAGGCGAGGCCGTGGGGCTGGTGGCTGAGGCGGTTCTGGAGATGCGTCCCAGGGGCTGGGCGTGTGGACTCGCCGGGGAGGTGAGGCAGCTGACCCGCAGGCTCCTGTTCCACCTCGGGGAAGAGCGGGGTCGGTAGGCAGAGCGCCACGGACCAGGCAGAGAAACGTGCCCGCTCGCTGGTGAGGCCATAGCCTGAAGCATCGCCAGCGAGGCCCCGGCCCGCCAGATGCGCACTGGGAGACCCCCAGGTTTCCTGATGACTCCCCTGACAGGTCCTGGAAGCCTCGGCGTCAGCTGGCCAGGCCTTGGGCTCCCGCGCCGGCATCTGACTGCCCAGCTGGGGGCGGGGGGACTGCCCAACCCTCCCTCGGAGCCCGCGTGCCAGCTTGCTTCCTGGAATCCCTCCTCCTTACCGTGTCTCCCACTTGCTGTGCTGTTTCTCCTTTTTAATAGAAATTGCTGGGGACGCACAGTATTGGGAAGGCCTGAAAGGGAAGGTGGGGTTGCTCCCCTGCCTGTGTGTGGGCACCAGGCTCGGGGCTCTGTGGGGACAAAGCAGGGCCTCTCGCTCTGCTCTGACCCGGGGCCTGCGGGCAGGTCTGCTTGCTGGTGTGGCTGGCAGAGCAGCAGCTGCTTTGCTTTCTCTCCACTGAGTTTCCTAAGAGGTGCTCTTTGCTCTGGAAATCAGGGGTTGGCCCTGGCTACCCAGGCTGGCCATCCACGAGCTGCTGCTGACCGCTCTACTGCTGGCGTCCCCTTGGCACCTGCAGTATTACTGTGACCTCAGAGGTGATGTTGCCGTGGTGGTTTCCGAGCGTCTCTCTGGGCACCTTCACCCGCCACGGGGAGAGGAGCTGGTCTCGGGCCTCAGTGGGGACCCAGGCAGGAAACCCTCACCGGCAGCGTGCGTGCGACGTGTCCGCAATCCGGACCAGAGCCGGGACGCTTGGCCACAGGGAGACCAGGGCAGGGAGGGCCGAAGCCTCCCAGACCAGGACCGTGGGCCTCTTGGGGCCGCTCTGACCCCAGAGAGCTCACTGAGCACACAAGCTCAGTGATTTTTTCAGTGGATTTGAAGAAGTCATTTTTTAATAGCATGAAGCCCAGAAAGAAAGAATTGACGAGCACGAAGTTTGGAAAGGCGGCCTGCAGGTGTCTGGGGCGGGACACCAGGAGATGGCGCGGGACCATGTAGCTGCCAGTGGTGTGGGAAAAGCTGGCATGAGAAGCAGCCTGCGGACGCTCCACACACAAGTCCCAGAGGGAGGACAGCAGGACAGGCTGTGAAGGGTCAGGTGGAACCTCCCAGTGTCCCGCAGCTGAGGGGGCGGCTGCCGTAGCAGTGGCCTCCGGGACACACAGGAGGAGTGGCCTCTGCTGCCGCGACCTCCCTAAACTCCCCAGGGCCCCAGGGAGAAGTCTCAGACCCCACGGTGCAAACCCGGCCTCATCTTCCTCCCCAAACGGGTCACCTGCAGACTCAGACCCTCGCCCTGCCGCACTCCTTCCCTCAGCCGACTGGCCGCCTCCACCCACCCGGACCCTGACCGGCAGGGTCACCACCCCTCAGCCTGGCTCGCCCTTCCCTGCGCCTCCTGACCAGCCCCCGCCCCCAGACACATCCTGGGCCCCACGCACCACCATGTGCTCAGATAGGCCCCAAACACCCTGCCTTGCCGCCCCGCCGGTGACCACTTGGCTCACCTTGTACCCCCAATCCTTGACCTCTGGGCTGGCCCCCACCGCCCAGCCGCCCGGCCCCGCCCTCTCTAGGAGGCAGCTGTCTGTCCTGCCAGCCTCCACCCCACCTGCTCCCTTCGTCCTTCTGTGCGCTTTGCTGCCCGGCTGGGTCACTTCCCCGGTAGCTGGAGTTGCTTTCCTGCCTGGGAGGCTGTCAGCTCGAGGGCAGGGACCTCTGTTCCTGGGCACGTCCCAGGTGCCTGTTGGCACGGTGGACACGGGAGGGTCGGCCCTGAATCCTCCGCCTGGGGGAAGAGCAGCGGGCGAGCGTGCGGGGACGGAGCAGGACCAGGTGTCCGCCAGGTAGGAGAGAGTGGAGGGTCGGCCATGCACCGGGACCTTGACCAAGGCGGAGGCGGCTATCTGAGGTGTGCTCAGGGCGGGGTGGGGCCCTGCAGGGACAAGACACAGTCCCCGGCCCCGGTGGGCATGAGGCCTGTGCTTCGCTGGGAACGCAGCGCTGCCCTTCCCGCTCCTGAGGGTCCCGTCACCGCCGACTGGCCTGTGGCCCCTGCAGACGGCCAGCGGCCCTGACGCAGGTTTAAGAGCCCCGGGGCTGGGCCACGGCAGCCAGCCTCGGGCTCTAACCGCAGGCACGGATAAAACGTACGCTGCTTGGCAATTTTAATGACTTCTGTGCGAGTTAGGCTTAAGTGTTTATAATCACATACATTCATGTATGGGCAGACCTCGTATTATTGCGCTCCGCAGATACTGCTTTTTTTTTTCCTACAAATGGAAGGTTTGTGGTGACCCTGTGTCAAGTCTGCCAGCACCATTTTTCCAATAGTATTTACTCACTTTGTGTCTCTGTGTCACATTTTGATAATTCTCACAATACCTCAAACTTTTCCATTATTATTATGATTGTTGTGTCTGTGGTCAGTGAGCTTTGATGTTACTACTGCCACTCACTGAGGGCTCAGATGATGGTTAGTATTTTTAGCAATTAAGTAGTCTTTTTTGTTTGTTTGTTTGTTTTGGGGTTTTTTTGGCTTCATTGAGTCTTCGTTGCTGCCTGTGGGCTTTCTCTAGTTGTGGGGAGGAGGGGCTCCTCTTTGTTTGGGTGCGCGGGCTTCTCGTTGCGGAGCACGGGTTCTAGGCGCGCAGGCTTCGGTAGTCATGGCTCACAGGCTCTAGAGTGCAGGCTCAGTAGTTGTGGCTTGTGGGCTCTAGAGCGCAGGCTCAGTAGTTGTGGCGCACGGGCTTTGTTGCTCCGCGGCATGTGGGATCTTCCCGGACCAGGGCTCGAACCCGTGTCCCCTGCATTGGCAGGCAGATTCTTAACCACTCCGCCACCAGGGAAGTCCCAATTAAGTAGTTTTTAATTAAGGTATGTACATTGTTTCTTTAGACATAATGTGGGAGTTCCCTGGCGGTCCAGTGGTTAGGACTCGGTGCTTTCACTGCCATGGCCCCAGGTTCAATCCCTGGTCAGGGAACTAAAATCCCACAAGCTGTGCAGCATGGCCAAAAAAAAAAAAAAAAAGGAGGAAAGACACAAGGCCGTTGTACCCTTAATAGACTACAGTATGGGGGAAATGTAATTTTATATGCACTGGGAAACCAAAAAAATTCATGTGACTCACTTCGTTGCAATATTTGCTTTATTGCGGTGGTCTGGAACCCAACCCGCTACATCTCTGAGGTGTGCCTGTATCTGTGTGTTAAGCAGCTACAGTCCTGTGAGTGATATCAGAACAATAATTTCATCACAAAACGAGTAATTAGCTTCACTATATGTTGCTGTTTGAACAGCAGTTCTTTTCTCAAAAAGAATAATATAAAATGAGAAAAACATCTGGGGGAGATACAGCTGGGCTTATGTCTTTACTTAGAAGTGACTCTCTCAGGAAGTGCACGTGAAGATCACATGACAGCGTTACCTTGAGCGGAAGAGATGGAGCGTTAGGACCGTCGGCGACGTGGCCGGCGCCACACGCTCACGCTGTCTGCACTTCTTGCAGTGTGCGCCCGTGGACGAGGCCTATTTCATAGCAAAGGAGATTCTTGCTACAGAGCGAACATACCTGAAGGATTTAGAAGTTATTACCGTGGTATGAAACCTAAGTCCTTTGTTGCTTTGATTTTCTTAATACTTCTTAAATCCGGGCCAGAGACAGAGCATTCCCCCCCCCCCCACTGAGAAACGGCTCTTGGCCATTGTGAGACCTGCGTGTGTGTGTATGTGTACGTGTTCTGTTAAATGTATCTGCCTTAAAACATGTCTATGTCAGGTCAGAATATTGGGTCCGATTGTGAACCTGGGAATATCTCCCTTTGAAGCTTTTCACCCAGAATTGCTTTCTAATGTTGTGAAAACTGGCTGGTCAGCCGCGGCACTGGTGGGGGCCCCGGGGTCGGCGCCGTGCGTCGTCGGGGGCCGGGTCCCTTGGTCACCCTGAGCTGTCCCGGCAGTGGTTCCGGAGCGCCGTGGTCAAGGCGGACGCCATGCCTGCGGACCTGATGACCCTGCTCTTCTCCAACATCGACCCCATCTACGAGTTCCACAGAGGCTTCCTGCGCGAGGTGGAGCAGAGGCTGGCGCTCTGGTAACGCCCCGCGTGCCGGCTTCCTAGCTAATTCACAAGGGCCACTGTTCCACCGAGACGGCCAGCGCTAGTCCATAGGTAACGTCGCGTGCATTCACCCTACCCCAGAGGCGGGGACAGGAGCAGGCTCAAAGGAGACCCTTTTTTGCCTGGCCACCGCCGTTTCGCGGACGGCTGGGATGTGACAACTGCCTCTGTCGAGGATGGCCTCGCCCTCAGAGCCTCTCGGTGCTGGTCTTGCTGAGCCTGGGACCCGCCGTGGCCCTGGCAGCACGCGAAGCGTATCTCGCACGCTGTCGCGAGGTTTTGACCGTGTCTGTCCGTCTCCGCTCCAGGGAGGGGTCTTCCAGTGCCCAGGCCACAGGCGACCACCGACGAATCGGGGACGTCCTGCTCAGCAACATGCTTCAGTTAAAGGTAGCGCGGGCGTGCGCGCGGCTCTCGACCTAGCAGCTGGCCGTGTGGCCGCCGGCCTCCCGTCAGGACGCTGTTCCCCGGAGAGTGATGCACAGGGCAGGGCGGCTCTCCCCTCAGGAAGCTCAGCGTCCCGCGAGGACGGCATACAGCTCAGCCCGCGCCCCCCTCCGCGCGCTGTGTCCACGGGGACCGCCCTCCTCGGGACACGCGCCCCCCCCCCAGGGCAGGTCCGCTGAGAGCCGCCTTCCGCCCAGCGCAGCGCTGCCGCCGGCCGCCACTCGCCCCGACGCGCTCTCCTCAGGATGCAGAGCGCTCCCCGAGGGCTGCGTCCCGCCTCAGGGCCCCTCAGGGCCGCGGGCCGGTGCAGCCGCTCCTGCTGAGCTCGACCCCGAGACGGGGCTTCTGGGCTCCCTCCCGTTCCCGGCCTCTCCTCGGGCCTCAGCGCTCCGGGCGGCGGCGCGGGTCGTGCTTCCAGCGCTCGGCGCTCTCGCGGGACCGGGACCGGTGGGGTGGGCGCCGCGAGCTCGTTGCCGAGGCCCCGCCCCCGAGGCCCGCCGTGCCTCCAGGCCCCCGGTTTTGGGGGCGGGCGGTGAACGCGTCCCGGAGGCGGAGGCGCGCCGCGTGAGCTTAGGGTCCACACGCACGCGCGGCCGCCGGGCCGGCGGGTCCCCTGTGATGCCCACCGAGGCAGACCGGGGTCGGGGGAGACCTAACAGGGGCGCGCGGGGCTCCGAGAGGCGCGGGCGGGGCCCGGGGGCAGCCGCTCAGCCGCCCCCCGCCCCGCAGACGCTCACCCGCCACTTCCAGAGGCTCCACGAGGTCCTGACGGAGCTGGAAGCGGCCAGCAGGCGCCTGCGGAGGCTGGAGGCGCTGCGCCGGGACTTCGAGCTGCAGAAGGTCTGCTACCTGCCGCTCAACGCCTTCCTGCTGAAGCCGCTGCAGCGCCTGCGCCACTACCGGCTGCTGCTGCGCCGCCTGTGCGCCCCCGACCGCCAGGACTCCGGCCGCGGCGACCAGGACCGCGCCGACCGCCGCGGTGAGTGCGCGCCCGGCACGCCGCCCCCGCGGGCACCCGGTCCTCCGCCCGCGGCGCCGGGGGGGACGGGGCGGTGGTCGGCTTCTGAACCGCACGCCTGGGGGCCACGTGGCCTGAGGGAAGCTTCTGATGTCGGTGGGCTTTGTCATTCCTCGCTTTGGTGAGAGGGACGAAGGAATAAACCCTGACCCTTGTGACCTCAGATAGGACTGACTTCCAGTTGCAGCACAAACGTAGAGCAGGAAGTCACTGCCTCTCAGGTCGGGTCACCACTGTCTGTCTCTAAACGTACAAGGTGAAGAACTAGGTAGCCCTTCCTTCCACCGGGCCTCCCGGTGTCCTGAGAATAGATCAGATACTTTCTGACGTACAGGGAAGAAAACGGACTGTATGATGTGGACAGCGCCCTTCCTCTGCATCCTAAAAGCAAGTGTTTCGTGTTTGCCAAAAAGGAAGGGACAAAATTGCCCAAAATGTTTCCATGCATTTTAAGGGAAATGTGAAAGAAGAGCAGCACAGCTAAAACGAGGGCGGGCGACGCTGCTTTGCCCGTAACGTTAAATAGTTGTTTATAAAGACTGCCCCCTTTCTCTTCACCGAGCCTGAGTGTGAGCTAGTCAGCAGTTTGGGCCGAACAAGTCCAAGTTTCAGGTCATCTGCAGGGACCCACACTTGCTGTCCCTGGCAGTCCTGTGAGGAGTTTGCGTACAATGCTCCTGGAGTTAAAACCACCTTTAAATTGTCAGTTCCTGCCACAAACTGGTGGGTGGAGGGTTTTGTCCATGCCACCCCCAGCTCCCCTGCCCGGGCACCTGTACTGAGGGACCTCTCCACGCAGAAGCCCTCAAGGCCATCACGGAGGTGACCTCCACCCTCCAGCACAGCCTCGCCCGGCTGGAGAACCTCCAGAAGCTGATGGAGCTGCAGCGGGACTTGGTCGGCATAGAGAACCTCATTGCTCCCGGCAGGGTGAGTGGCTTTGAGAAAGTTCTGTGCACTGGTTACTTCACTGGTTTTAATTGAGATATAATTCAAAATGTGTGGCTCGGTGGCTTTCAGTATATTCATGAGGTTGTGCAGCCGTCACCACTAATTCCAGAACGTTTTCATTCCCCCAAGAGAGACCCCATCCGTGTTAGCAGCCACCCCCGCCCCGCTCCCCGGCCTCCTGTCTCTGGACTTCTCTCCAGACATTTCATACACATGGACTCTCACGGTGTGCGGCCTTCTGTGTCTCACTTCTCTGACTCAGCGCAGTGTCTTCAAGCTTCATTCGTGTTGTGTGTTATGTTGGGGCTTCATTCCTTCTTGTGCCTGTGTAGTGTTCATTCTCTGGAGACACCGTATTTTGGTTACCTGTTCATCTGCTGATAGACACTTGGGTTGTTTCCACTTTTTGGCCATTGTGAATAGTGCTTCTGTGAACGTCACGTACAAGTCCTTGTGTGAACATGTGTTTTCATTTCTCCTGGGCACAAACGTACATACCTAGGAGTGGAACTGCCGGGTCACGTGGTTACTCGGTGTTTAACACTTTGAGGAATCGCCAGACTTGTCCACGGTGGCTGCACCGCTTTACGTTCCCACCAGGGGTACAGGATGGTTCCCACTTCTCCATGTCGTGTCTTTGATCCTAGCCATGCTGGTGGTACATAGTGGCATCTCTTCGTGCTTGTGATTTGCGTTTCCCTAGTGACTAACATCAAGCATCTTTTCGTATGTTTATTGGCCATTTCTGTGCCTTCTTTGGAGAAGTGCCTATTCAACTCTTTTCCCCACCTTTTAATTGGGTTGTTTGTGTTTTTACTGTTGCGAGATTCCTTATCTACTCTAGATACCAGACCTTACCAGAATATGACTTGCAAATATGTTCTCCCATTTTGTGGGTTATCTTTTCACTTTCTTGGTGGTATCATTTACAACATTAAAGTTTTTAATTTAGCTGATGTCTAATTTGTCTATTTTTTCTTTGGTTGCTTGTGCTTTAGGTGTCATAGCTAAGAAACTATTGCCTAATCCAAGGTATGAAGATTTACCCCTGTGTTTTCATCTAAAAGTTGTTTATGTTTTAGCTCTTACATTTAGAGCTGATCATTTTGAGTTTTGTATATGGTGTGAGATATGGGTCCAACTTTGCTCTTTTCCAAGTGGATATATAGTTGTCCCAACACCTTTGCTGAACTGTTTTCACTCCTTTGTCAAAAATCAGTGGGCCACGGAGCGTGAGTTCATTTCTGAACCTTCAGTTGTATTCCGTGGGTCTGTATGTCTCCCGGGCTGCTTACTTTCTGTCACTAATTCCTTTTGCTTTGGACTCGGGGGGCGCAGGTTCGATCCCTGGTCAGGGAACTAAGATCCCGAAAAAAAAGGGTTGCACAGGGGTGTTCCTGTCTCAGCACAAACGTAAGAGTGTTGGAGCGTGGGTGTATAAATCCTGTTTTGCGTTAGCCTTGTTAGAAGAAAGGTGCTGCGAGTGTGGGACCATGAGCTCGAAGAAACAAGACTAAACAGACAGGAAGCTTTCGCCCTCCTGGAGCAGGGCCTTGGCTGGGAGCCAGGACAGCCCCTTTCCTCTCCCTCCCGGACGGCTCCCAGGGCTGCTGCTGGCTGGGAGCTCCTGGGAGGTGGGAGGGCTCTTGTTACATTGTTGTTTCTCTGAGTGCCCCACGCAGTGACTTATAGATGGTGGCCCCAGGAAACTGTCACCAGAGGGGCAAATAAACAGGAGCAGCCACAGAGAGCAGGGGCCGGGGCGGGCTCCCCGGGGCGGCCTTGCTGCCGTCACCGCTGCTATTAGTCAGGGTCCCCGAGTCCCGCCTTAACCCCCGGGGTTCCTGGCCTCCCCGAGTGAAATGCGTGCATCAGTCAGAGACGAGACCACCCCAGTTACCTGAGCGCAGGGTCGAAGGGCAGGGCTGTGAACTGAAGGTGGGTGACGAGGCCCCGAGGGTGAGTGCTGCCAGGCATCGAGGAGGCAGGGCCTCGGGGAGCATACCCCCAAGGGCTGGGGTCTCTGGGGAGCGGCGGAGCTGGCCCTGCGACTGCGGCAGGAAGGCCTGCCAGCTGCGGCCCAGAGAGGGCAGGGGGCCGCCCTCCTCCTCCTGCAGGGCTGTCCCTTGGGTTGGGGCTGGTTTCGCATCTCGCTGTGTCCGTGAGGATTACTGGATGAGCTCTCCTCCCTGTGCCCTTGCTCAGGTCATCTGAGGGCTGCTAAGGCTGGGGTCTTCGGGCGTGTTCTCGGGGCACCAGCCCGTGCTGCTTGTCTGATAGAACAGCAGATGGTAGAAGAGTGCCCAGAAATAGTCCAAAGCGGACTGTTCGGGGCCCCCGGGACGGTGCTTCAGCCGGGGCGCAGGCAGTTAGGGATGTCGGACATCTGTGCCCCGGAGGCAGGTGCGGGGCCTGGCCCGGCGGTGAGGGGAGCCCCGAGTCCCGGGGGGAGAGGGCTGCCCGGGACACGGGGGGCTCCCGCTGAGCCTTAGCCCACTGGAGGGTCTCACTCTGGGCTGTAGCACCTTCGTGGCCTTAGGAATCCTCTGCTCAAGCGCCAGGGCGGCAGCTGACAAGTCCTCTGTGACGTTTGGTGGGAACCAGGTGTCCTGTCCTCCCTCCCATTCTCAAGCTGCCCCACCCAGCTTTTCTCACGCTGAACTCACGTCATCTCCATGGTGGAACCTTCCAGAAGCTGCCCCTCAACAGTGCCCTTTGCCTTGTGTGCCAGCTCTCAGCGCAGCCGGCCTGTGGGAGCTCAGAGACCGGGCACCGAGTTACCCGACACCAGACAGGATGCGGTTGACCGAGGGGAGCAGACGGGAGGGAGGCTGGAGCAGCACGGCAGGTCCTCAGGCATCCATCCGGGCAGGAGGGCGCCGCAGATGGGCCCGAGGGGGCCTGCGAGGGGCTCGGAGGAGTGTGGAGGGTGACGTGCCATCTGCCGAGGTGCCCTCGGCCAGCACACAGGGACCCCGATGGTGTCTTGCAGGAGTTTATCCGCGAGGGCTGCCTCCACAAGCTCACCAGGAAGGGCCTGCAGCAGAGGATGTTCTTCCTGGTAGGTGCGATGGGCACGGTCCAGGCGGGCGGCCTCATTGTCAGGAGCCAGGAGAGGGTCACAGAAATAAGGGTCCTTATTCCGGGTTCTGGACACCTGTCTGCAGGATGAGCAAAAGCCAGAAGGTAGAAAAATCCACACACCCGCGGCTGCAGGACCGCTCTGCTCGTGCCAGCGTCAGTTCGCAGGGCCTTACTCATGAGCCCAGAGGTCCTCCCAGCGAGTCCCTGCCGCCAGCAGGTCCCCTTTTGTCGGCTCCCTTCCTCGCGCCCAGCTAGTGGAGTCAAACCCCAGCCTTCCTGGGTGGGGGTGACTCTCAGGACCAGCCCCCCACCGCCTCCCACTGGCCCAAGAGGTCTGCTGGCCCATGTGGTTACTGGTCACCCCTGGCCGAAATGACCGTATGAATGAAACAAAAATCCCTTTTTTGCCAAAAACCTCCAGCAAACTGAGTAAGCACACAGGGCCCTTGCAGTTGAAGTTGGTCTGATTGTTAAGATGTTGAGTCCTTGTTACTTGTTTTTAGAGTTCACTCATCTACAGCTTCTGGTCCCTCAGTTCTCAGACATGCTGCTGTACACAAGCAGAGGCGCCTCGGGGACCAGCCACTTCCGGATCCGGGGGCTCCTTCCGCTGCGCGGCATGGTGGTGAGCGCCCGGCGCCGGGCGGGTCCGGACCGCTGGTCGGGGGCCGTGCCGCGTAGCAGCTCCTGCTGGGCTGTTCGTGCCTTTTCACCCTGGTATGGCTGCTGTTCTTGGTGCTCAAACAGCCCCACCTGCAGCCCCTCCAGGGCCTCTTGACCGAGCCCAGCAGCCCCTGCAGGACAAGGCCCAGCTCCGCCGGGGACCCACCCACTCCTCCCAGGGGGCCCTGTCCTGTGGGGGGGACGCCGTGAAAAACCCGGGTCGGGCGCGGGGGCCACCGTGCTGCTGGAGGGGTTGGGTGCTGACACAGCTTTGGAAAGAGAAAGCTGGACCCCTAATTCTTAAGACTGTAGAGTTTTCACCTCCTTGATTTTATACTTCTCTCTTTTTTCTTTTTTTTTTTTTAATTATTAGCACTTTTAATTATTATTTATTTATTCTTTTGGCTGTGTTGGGTCTTCGTTTCTGTGCGAGGGCTTTCTCTAGTTGCGGCGAGCGGGGGCCACTCTTCATCGCGGTGCGCGGGCCTCTCACTATCGCGGCCTCTCTTGTTGCGGAGCACAGGCTCCAGACGCGCAGGCTCAGTAGTTGTGGCTCACGGGCCCAGTTGCTCCGCGGCATGTGGGATCTTCCCGGACCAGGGCTCGAGCCCGTGTCCCCTGCATTGGCAGGCAGATTCTCAACCACTGCGCCACCAGGGAAGCCCTCTCTTTTTTCTTATACTGACGATTTTGGTTTCTTTCGCCACCATAATTAGTTATTTCACACACGCCCAGCTTTAAAATGGTAAAACAGCACCACCGCTAAAGAGAGGGCGGGCTGCAGGTCAGGACTGGCCTCAGGGAAGCTCGCGGCGACCTCCCCCGAGTCGTGCTGTGTGGCCTCTCGTTTGCCCTTTGACCTCCACCCCGTGAAGAGGCGCAAGCCCTGTCTTCAGAGCTCTTGAGGGCCTGGGCCGCACCGCATGCTCTGTCCACGCCACGTGCCGCCAGGGCGTGTCCACATCCCCACCGTCTCAGTGCCGCGTGGCATGTTAACGTTGTCTCTGATGAGCAGGAATTCTTCGTCTTAATGTGATGCGGTCTGTCTTCTCCTCCGTGGTCAGTGCCTTCTGTGGCCTTGAAGGTCATGGAGAGACTCCCCCTTGAGTGTAGACTCGGCCTGGAACCCATCTTTGGGAACAGCAGAGATAGGCGGCCAGGTTCAGGTTTTTGCCATAAAGATGTGCCGTTTGTCCAGAACATCTTATGCGGTGAACACCTCTCTCTGCAGCCCTGCCAGGCCCCATCCAGGTGTAGGATGGGTGGGGTCCGACCCCTGTCCAGTTCCCAATTCCCAAAGCGTCAGCGCCGTCCTCTGCCCCTTTCTCCTTCGTGGCGTCTGGCCCTTCTCACCGCCATCCGCACGCTGGGCACTGCACCGCCTTCCAGAGAGCGTCAGAGCCTCCACGGGTGTCTCTGTAACATTTGTTCAGCTTTTCCAACTCTCAGCAAACAGGGGTCAGTTTGAATGACCTCCCCTGCCACCCCTGGAAGCAGACCCCGTCTGCGTTAAAACTTACGCCTTGAGCGTAGGGAGAGGCTGAAGATGCACAGTGAGGAGCACCCGCCATCGTGCTGCCCGGTAGTGAGTGCTGTCGGCATTCCGCCGTCATCCGGGGGACGCCCTGCGCAAGCTGCTGTGTAACCGCACTGGTTTTGCTCGGCAGTTCATCTCGAACGTCCTCCCGTGTCCTCTGCTTCTGCCACCGGCTCAGGAGCCATGGGTAGTGGATTGGCGCGCCGAGCCCCAGTTTATTTAACCAGCTCCCTGCACTGGACGTTTTGGCTACGTCTAGTTTTTCAGAATTAGAAACAGCACCATTGGATCTTTCTACGCGTCCTTAGTTATGGCCTTGAGATAAACAGCCACGCGTGTATGTGAGCCTGGGGCTCCCTGTTCCCGCTGAGTGGCTGTGGGAGCGGCTGATCGGGTGGCCTTCCCTCCAGGCCCGTCTGCGCCTGCACCGTCCCAGCCTTGGGCAGCCCTGGCCGTCCACCCCGTCCTCCGCGCCCCGGGGACAGCCAGCAAGGCCGCTTCCTGCGCCCTCTGCCCTCCCCCAGGAGGCACCGGCCGCGTCTGTCACTCTGGCCTGTTAGCGTTTGTAAAGCATTCCTAAACCCTTCCAGGTCTCAGGTGCTTTCCAGGTACGTAATTCCCGTCACTTTGCCTGCAGTTCAGTGTCACCTCAGTGTTTATAAACTCCCTCCAGACGGGGATCGCGTTTGTCTTGTTCCTAGAATGGCCACGGGCACAGAGGCCCGACGAATACGTGTTGAAGGGGTGAACTTAGACGTTTTTCTGTAGTCAGTCTGTCCATCTTTTCCTAATTTAGGGTTTCTGTCCTTGGCACGGGCTCAGAAAGTCTTTCCCACACCAAGACTATGTTGGTGTGGGAGTTCTTTCCTGATGGGCTTACAGTTTTTTCTCGTTTACCTGATCTGCCTAAAATTTGTTGGTTTTGATGTTTTTAGATTGGGATGTAACATTTTCTCCTCGTATAGTCAGTTTTCCCATTATTTGTTGCATCCTCCATTTTCTCACTGATCCCAAAGTCTGCCTTTATCATATAAGAAATTCTTGTCTTTACACTTGGATTCTTTCTGAAGGTCCTGTTCCATTTCTGTCTGTCCCAACATCAGTCTACACTCTTCTAATTAGTGGCGGTGTAAGGGTTAGTCACTGTGTGGGTAACTTCCTTCCCTTGTCCTTCTTTTTAAACAGTTCTTTGCTCAAGTATTTAATTCTTCTAAATCAACTTTGGAGTCATTTGGACAAATTCCTTCAAGAAACACCATTGGCGTTTCTGTTGAAACTGCATTAAATTTACATATTGACTTGGAGGGGGCAGCTGACATCTTGATAACCTCCTGCTGGCTGCGTTCATGTTAGTTTCAGACCCTTTTAAGTCCAGTGTGAGGCTCGGTGGTTGGCGTCCCATGTTCGGGGGGGGGGGGTCGCCTGTAACTGGCTGCTCCTGGGGACAGACAGCCAGCCCTCGCTCCTGACTGTGGAGGGAAGGATGGTGACTCTTGGCTTGTGAAAGACACCGTTTCCTTCTGTTTGTATCTAAGAGGTATTATCAGAAATAACATGTGGGATTTTGGCAAAGGTGTTTCAGCATGTGGAGGAGGATGGTCACTCTTCTCCCTTCGACTTTGTGACAGGGTGGGTTCCATCAGTCACCTTCCTCATTCCTAGAACAAGCTCACTTGGTCAGAGGACAGTTTCTCCTCTAGGTTTTTAGGTCTGATTAAGGAATACTTTGTTCTGGAGTTATTTCTCTTAATCTCTCATAACTGAGATTAGCCTGAATCTAACTCTGTTAGCTTTTGGTACCACTTTATAAACATGAATTGTCCAACTCCCTTTTCAACTAAAATGCTCAACATTTTTTCCCGTGCTTGATTTTCAGCTAATAGTGCTGGACCCACCGGTGAGTAGTTAGGTGCCCATGGCCCTCGGCTTGCCCACCTGGGCAGCAGGCGCCATGGCGCGGGGATCCCTCGTGTCTCCTGTAGCCCCTCGTAGAGTCGGCGTGGGCTTGGTCAGCACCTGTGTCCCGCCGCAAGCTCGGGCTCCGCCAGCCCCGCTCCTGGTCACGCTCTGCCTCCTCTCCCGTCCGCAGGTGGAAGAACGCGAGAATGAGTGGTCTGTCCCGCACTGTTTCACCATCTACGCCGCTCAGAAGACAGTCGTAGTGGCAGCCAGGTAAGGGCCTTCCGCCCACGTTCCACAGCCCAGTGGCCCTGGTCCCCTCTGAGTTGTGAGAGTGTCGCGGTCACGGGGACACACGGCCCCTTGAGCGCTGCTTCAAAGCTACGCGGCCGCAGGAGCAGCTTCACTGTCCGTGGGAGCTTGTGACCGTGAGACCATCCGCAGAGACTGGCTGTGACACTGCTGGCTGCTCGAGGGATGGGCCGGCGGGCTAGCGGGGGGAGCCCGGCGGGGCGGCCACACCGAGGCCTGGCGTCACTCGCCTCCCGCCCCGGAGCTGGGCAGCAGGAGCTGACTGGGCCGTAGCACAGTGGCAAACGGACGCTTTCCCCGCCCCCCGTGCCCTGTCGACAGCAAGGCGACCCGAGCTCCTGGCGGCCTGGACGCTGTGCCCGGTCCCTCCCCTGTGGGAGCCTGCGTCCCCAGCTTCTTCCGAAGGAGGCGTCGTCCTGCGTCCGGGCGGGCGGCGCCTGGCTCTCAGCTCCCGTCCTGCGGGGTGCTGGCTGACGTCATAGCACAGGGCGCTGGACTCCCACCAGGAAACCCTGGCAGCTTAATTATGGTCGAGGACCCAGTCTCATATTTCAGCTTCACAGCCCCAGAGACTTAAAAACCCGTTCCAGGAACAAAGTACCCGGTAGCGCACCCCCGTTCCAGCGTGGCGGATGCAGGCTGGGCCTCCCGCAGCGTCCTGACAAGCCCTCTGGACCCGAAGGACAGGGCGCACGAGGGGGAAACAGGCACCCTGACCTTCTGCCCCCCAGTGGGAGGGGGCGCGGCCGGGAGCCCCGGCTGTGGGCCCTGCCCAGCGGCTGAGCTTCGGCCCTGCCCCGCAGCACCCGGCTGGAGAAAGAAAAGTGGATGAGGGACCTGAACGCCGCCATCGATGCAGCCAGGAGCAGCGCCGACTCGGCCCTGGCGCCGCCGGGCGGCGTGCTGGGCCCCCTTCCCCGCGGTGAGTGCTGCCTGGGCCCCCGGGAGACAAGGAAGCTTTCCTGTGGGTGTCCCCCTGGTCACGGGCAGCCCGCTGGGCCCACGTGCTCTCCGTCCACAAGGGACCTTTCAGGCGGGCGGGAGGGGCGGGAGCTCTTCTGGCAGGAGCAGCGCGTGGTCTCGCTCCCTGCCTGCTGCTGGCCGGGGGGCGGGGGGGGGGGGCTCCCGTCTCCTCTGAGCGGGGGCTGACTTCTCTCCCAGGGCCCTCCGACGAGGTCTCTCTGGAGGAGTCGGAAGACGACGCTCGCGGGGCCCGCTGCTCCTCAGGGGGGCCGGGCCAGCACCGGGTCAGCACCGCCATGCACGTGTGCTGGGACCGCACCACCAGCATCTCCAGGGCCGACCGCAGCGCGGCCGTCGAGGTGCGGCCACCGGAGACCCTGCTTGTGTGGGCTGATGGGGCACCCGGGGTCCACGGTGGCGGGGGAGAGCAGCCCGGGTGGGCGGGGCCGGGTGGGTGCCGTCAGGAGCTCTCTCTGAAGGGCCTGTCGCCCCGGGATCCCGGGATGGCTGCCTCCCTCGCCGGGAGCGGCCTCTTTGCACCCGGGCCACCTCTGCCTCCACTTGTCCTGAGCTTCTGCCGAAGCCGGGGGAGGGACCAGCAGAGCAGGCGAGGAGCGCGGGGGGTCCTGACACGGCGGCGGGGGGAGCAGGGAGCGTGGCCAGCTCGCTGGGGCCTGCAAGACGGCGGAGTGGCCCTGGACACCGCGTCCGCCGTCTGTGCCACCCCGTCACGTGTCAGAGGTGCGGGGCCCTCGTGAGCACCAACCCTGACGGGGACAGAGGCCTGCGTCGTGGGGAGGGCCCTGCCGTCTGCGGATGTATTCGGGCCCGTGTGCCTCGCCCCAGAGTGAGGTACGAGGACGGAAGTGGTGGCACCAACCGGAGGGCACAAGGGCCAGCGCACAGCGGCGCCAGGACTCGGGGCCGAGCGGGGCGGCTCCCCCTCGCCCTGCCAGAGGGGCGCCACGCTGCGGGCCGGGACCAGGGTTGGCTGGCTGCGTGGGCCTCTGTTGACGGGGCACCCCTGTCCCCCACCGTCTGAGAACCTTCCAGTCTGGGCTCCGTGTCTGTTACAGGGGATCTGTGATGACAGGAAAGAAACAGCGTCATTCTACTTCGTTCTCCAGACTTTTTACCATCCTTCAGGTTGTTAACTGCCGACGCGCAGAGCGTCCGAGCGGCACGGGGAAGGGCACCGCGTTCCCGTCAGTGCGGAGCGGAGCCAGGGAAGCCTGTGGCGGGTGATCCTGGGGAGACACCTGCTCCCAGGAGGCCCCTGCGAGGACGGAGCCCGCAGAGTGGCTGTCTAGGGGCTGACGGTCCTTGGACATCCAGGCCCACAGGCTTTTCTTTTCCTTTCAGAACCAGCTCTCGGGATACCTGCTGAGGAAGTTCAAGAACAGTAACGGCTGGCAGAAGCTTTGGGTGGTCTTCACCAATTTCTGTTTGTTCTTCTACAAAACTCACCAGGTAGGGGTGCTTAACCGAGCCTGAGGGGGGCTCTGCCCTTGGCACTGCAGGACCGCCCTGCCCGCCCACTGCGCCCTCACGGAACCCCCTCGGTTCCGAACGAGCCTGGCCCCGCCGCCGCTGCCGTGTGGGGAGAGGGCCGGGGGCTGGGCGCGTGCCGAGCGCGTGCCCTGCTGCCTTCCAGGACGACTGCCCCCTGGCCAGCCTCCCGCTGCTGGGCTACAGCGTGAGCCTCCCCGGGGAGGCCGACGGCATCCACAAGGAGCACGTCTTCAAGCTCCAGTTCAAGTCCCACATCTACTTCTTCCGGGCTGAGAGCAAATACACATTCGGGAGGTAATTTCGCGGGGGGCTGCCAGGGCCCCCCGTATCTCCTCACCTCTCCTGCTTCCACTGAGGACACCAGAGGCGAGTTTCCTGGGTCCTGGAAAGGAAGGGCCGAGCACTGCTTCCAGGCGTTTAACTGGCCCATGCTCAGTCCCATTCCGTCATTTGGGGTCATTCTTGGGAAGACAGTTGAGCACAAGCCCCACTGGTCTGATGGCCAGAGCACGCCCCCTGCTTCCCAAACAAACAAGCATGTGGGGGGCGGGGGGCCGGTCTGACGGTTCCGAAACCTCTTCTCAGGTGGATGGAGGTGATCGAGAGCGCCAGCACCTCACCAGGGAGGGCCGGGACCCCTGAGGAGGAGGCGTGAAGCCCACCCCGCCCGGCTGAGGAGAGCCGAGCAAGCAGAGCAGGGCCAGCACGTGCCCACGACTGCTCGTCCCGTGTGCCCCCTGCAGACTGGCAGTGGGTGGGCCTCACAGGGACACCTGGGAGGGGCACAGGCCCCCTCAAGACCCAGTCGCTCTCTTGGCCCCGTGGGGCACCAGGACGAACACGCGTGTGCGTGGAAACAGGCCCAGCTCCATGCACTGACGAGGCTGGTGCTCACCTGCCCTCTGTCCGCCTCCAGAGCAGGACCTTGCCTTTCAGGCTGGGTGAAATGAGGGGTGGGGACAGGGCCCCTGGGTCACAGCTGCATGGAAGTCCAGCAGAAGCCACCCTGCCGCCCACCCCACATACCTCTGCAAAAAGTCCCCATAATTTATCAGTCCCCAGGAGGTGTGCTGTGCTAATGTGCATGTGGTTAGAAATAAAGGGCATCTCCTGCGTGCCTGCGTGCTGCCCCTCGCCGTCCAGTGGGCCACACGTGGTCCCCGCGTGCTGTGATGAGGACTCGGAGGCCTGGAGCACAGGCTGTGGACCCCGCCCGGCCACCACCAGCATGTCTCCAAGTCAGGTCTTTATTGAAAGTGGCAGGAACCTCTCAACGTTCTATGAAAACCAACTCCTTAACCTCAGACTATTTAGGGAAGCAAGGAAGTTCGATTTTTCTTAAAAAACAACATTCTGGCTGACACAAGTACTTATGAGAAGACATGGTACCTGATCCAACACCACAAGGCAAATCTACGACCTCCGAGGGCCATCGGGCCGGGTGGGGAGGAGGCATATCTGCCCCTCAGTCTGGGTGGCCACGCCGCCTGGGAGCCCGCAGAGGGGACGGCCCGGCGCTGCTCTGCTGCCGAGTGGGGCCGTGGCCTGGCCGCGAGGGGGCGTGGCAACGGGGCGGCCCTCTGCCTGGGGCTGGGGGCGTGGCCCGGCAGGGAGGCCCGCGGCCCCGGCAGCACAGGGGGTTTCCAGTCAGCGCGGTCCTC
Source organism: Balaenoptera ricei (assembly GCF_028023285.1). Taxonomy (NCBI): domain Eukaryota; kingdom Metazoa; phylum Chordata; class Mammalia; order Artiodactyla; family Balaenopteridae; genus Balaenoptera; species Balaenoptera ricei. Next base: position 121,764,484 of record NC_082645.1, read on the forward strand.
GACAAGGCAGCTCAAGACGAAGGCCCCTCTCTCCCCTGTGTGCGAAACGCAGCGGCTTCAGCGGGCTGACGTCAGGTGGTTTCTGCTGTGTGAAAACCTGCAGACCGGACACCCCGTCACTGCTGCTGCCGCCTGGGAGTGCCAGCCGGGGTGGGGGCTCCGGGACGCCGAGCGCAGCCAGTGCGGCCCCGTCCCGCCGCTTGCCCTGTCCCGAGAGCGAGCACCCAAAGCGCGTCCTGGGCCTCCCCCCCTCCCCCCCCCACAGCCCAGCACCCTCACCTCTGCACCCGCTCCACCAGCTGGGCCATCAGCTTGTCCGAGATGCCGGGGCAGGACTCCTCAGCCAGGCTGAAGGCGTTCTCCAGCTCCTCCAGCGCCCCCAGGCCCCCGCCGCTCTGCTTGTGCTTCTCTTTGAGCTGCAGGGAGACCCCCGTGCGCCTGCTCAGAGGCTCAGCCTGGCAGCCTGCCCCCCTCGCCTGTGACTTGCAGCGCGGTCCCTCCACGCAGAGCTGGGACGGCAGGTCCCCGGAACGCCTGAGGGACGGGCTCCCAGAAGAGGCGGTGGCTGCCCCACCCCCTTGCCTGCCGCCGCACCACGGGAGTCCTCGGGTCTTGGCTCTCTAATCTCGTGGCTCCCTCCTGACCAGGGTCCTGGAAGCCCACAGCTCAGGTCCGGCAAGTGAGAGGACACAGCCAGACCCCGCCGGCCCGACCTTTGGGACTAGGGGGCCACCAGCACCACCGGGCTGTGAGGACCCAAAGGAGAGGAATGCCCTCCCTGCAACTGGCCTGGCAGGGAGGGGCTGGAGACTGGTCAGGCCATCCCCACCACGCCCGACACTACAGAAACAGAGGGGTACACACCTTCCAGGACACCCACCCAGCAGCCAGACTTTAGGCCCAGCCCTCAGCATCAGGACCCTAAGGGGGGGCCCCAGCCAGCCTAGGTGGGGCTACACCTCCCCACCTACCTCCCTACCCAGACACACCAGCCCACGGCCCACCCCTCGCAGCTGGGACGTGTACACACACACCACGCAGCCCCAGAGCCCCAGGCCCTGCCCTGTGCACAGCCCCCCCCCCTCGCAGCTGGGACGTGTACACACACACACACCCCCCACACGCACACACACCAGGCAGCCCAGAGCTGCCGGCCCCGCCCCGTGTGCGGCCTTGCTCAGGCTTCTGATCCAGCTGTCTACACTGAGCCCCACGAGCTCCTGCCGCACAGCCCCAGGTGCCCGCACAACCAGGGGCAGTCCCCCCCATCCCCTTCCCCCCGCCCCAGGCGTTCCAGGCCCCTGGAGGTGGCAGCGTGCCTGCCTGCGTCCTGACGCCCCTGCCCCATGCCCGCACCCCACCCTCCGTGGCAAGGCTCTGCTGCCGCTACGCTCAACATCCCATCCCCCTCCCCGGGCTCCAGGTGCCAGCGACACCCTGGGTGTGAAACTGACCACAACCCACTGCCGGCTGACTCATGCTCCTGAGGATACTACCGACTGCCCATGAGCAGGTGACACAGACACCGGGTCACGTGACCACTGGGGAGTTGCCCTTAAGGGCTCCCTGTCCAGGGCCTGACACCCAACACCAAGATCTAAATCTCCCGGCCTCTCTCTAGACGAGAGAGTCACCCCGTGCTTCTGGTTCAAGACAAAAGGTCCTAAGACGGTAACTCGTGATCAAAGCTGCCCTGGAACCCCAGAGAACCCTGGCAGGCTTGGGAACTTGAGGGTCACCTCAGGCCAGCTTGCCCCAGCCATCCCTGGCCCTTCCACTCGGAAGGCCGGGCCCGCGGGTCCACCCTCGTGGGCTCTACGGGACCCAGAAAGCCCGCGCACCGGCGGGCTGGCCGGCGCACCTTGCTGTGGCCCTGCGGGGGCAGCATCTCTGAAGAACAGCGGTACAGCCCCTGCCCCCAGGACCCCGGCCCGGCCCTCACCTCGCCAAAGACGGGCCGGACCAGCGTGGACAGGCATTGGGACCTCGGCTGCCGCTTGACAGGCTCTGCTGACTGCAAAGCGGGGGGGGTGAGCAGGGCCGCGAGCTCAGGCACCCCGTGTCCGGTCCCCTGGAAACCCGCCCTGGGGAGCACACGTGCCCAGGAGGCGTGCCCCCCACGGCCCTCCCCCCCGGTCAGCTCTGAACAGGCCTCCACCCTCCCGGCGCGGGCACGGGGCTGGGGCCAGCCAGACCTTCTGGGGGCCATGCAGGGCCGTCCCCTTGTGCAGCTTGCCGTGCGGGCTCGGCCGGATGGTGGGGGGGAACGTCCAGACGGGGCCCTGCTCTCCGTCCTCAGGGTCTCCGTCGCTGAAGGGGAAGGGGAAGAGTCACAAGGGCCCCTAAGTCCACCTGGCCTCACGGCCCTGAACGCTGGGCCCGGGACACCAGCAGCAAGCACCCAATCCCTACCCCCGAGCAGGGGCCCCGCCCCTGCGCCCACCGAAGCCCCCACAGGACGAGCAGGGCCCCTACATGTCGGAGTCCTCGGAGCTGGACTCCTCGCCGTGGCCCTCTGACTTCCAGCGCTTGTAGCGGTCGATGAGCTCGGTGAGGAAGGAGGTCTTCTTGGTGTAGCGCGTGATGAACTTGTGCTTCAGGAGCTCCTTGGCGGTGGGCCGCTGCCGGGGACAGACACGGGTCACCAGGCGCCGGGCAGCCAAGCTCCGCCCTTCGAGCTCCCGGGGCTCAGACGCAAAGCAGCCGGGGCTGAGCCCTGGGCCTCGGCCTCGCTGCTCCCGGGGGGCTCGGTGAGGGGCCTCCAGGTGGGAGGGGGCCACAGGGAGGCTGCGGTGGGCTGCACGCTGTCCTCGCCGGGGGGAAGCCCTCCGGAGCGTCCCCGGACCCGGCCGGGGGTTGCAGCGGAGCCCGCCCTGGACTAGGAGGGGCTGGGCCGAGGGGGCACCTGGCACAGGGGACGGGCCTCAGGCCCCATCGCCTCCCAGCTCCCAGCACAGACCCTCCCCACACACACACCCCCCCCACACACACACACACACACACACACACAGGGCTGTCCCCTGGGGCCTGGTTCCAGCGCGGCCAGAACCCGCCCAGCCATGCAGGCCGGCACCTCCTGGAGCCGGGGGCCTGCAGGCGCTTACGAATCGGGGGTCCTTGTTGAGGCAGGCCTCCACGAACTCCTTGAAGGGCTTGCTGTGGTGGCCCTCCAGCGTGGGTGGGCTGTTCTTGGGGATCAGGAACAGGACGCGCATGGGGTGGAGGTCGGAGTTGGGGGGCTCGCCCTTGGCCAGCTCGATGGCCGTGATCCCCAGCGACCAGATGTCGGCCTGGACGGAGAGCCACACGGGGCCACTGCAGCCGGGGCACCTTGAGCGCGCCCCCCCGCGCCCCCGCCCCCCCACCGCGCCCACCTTGAAGTCATAGGCCGACTGCTTGATGACCTCGGGCGCCATCCAGAAGGGGGTGCCCACGAACGTGTTCCTCTTGATCTGCGTGTCCGTGAGCTGCCCCGCCACCCCGAAGTCTGCCAGCTTCACGTCACCCTGCTCTGAGAGCAGCACGTTGGCAGCTGCTCGACACAGGACAGCGGGGCGTCACCCTCAGCGCCACGAGGGCTCCTGCCCGCATGCAGCTGCCCGAGGAAGCGCCTCCCTCCCGGCGTCCACCCTACGACCTGACCAGGGCCCCAGGGCACTGCCGGGGGGCACCCGCGCACGAGGGGCCCAGCCACGTGCTCCCCCCAGGCCAGGCTCCAGGGCCCTCCTGGTGGTCGCCTCTTATGAAAAATCCCACAAACAGAGCGACGGCCCTTCCTCCCAAATCACGCAACAGGCGGAGGTGAGCCTGACCGTCCCCTCACTCTGCCCAGTCACCTCCCGTCAGCCCCTCAGCCACGTCCCTCCCTGGTGGCCTGGCCACTCGTGTACACCAGCACGGTTGCCCTGACTACACCTCACGCTCAGATCTAAGACCTGAGCAAGAGTCCATGTTTTTGGCCTAAATAGGGTCCCTCCTACGCTACGTGCAGAGCTGCTCTGCCAGCGCGCGGGGACACGGTACTCAGAAAGCTCTGTCCGTTACTGGCAGTGTCTTCGGGAAGACAGAGCAAGATGGAACCGCTGGGTTTCCGAGGCCACGGGGGGCGCAGGCTGGGCGCACTGAGCACCGCCAGCCCCGGAGCCACCCGCCACCTCACAGCCCCGAGGGACCTTTGATGTCTCGGTGGATCTTGCGCTCCGAGTGCAGGTAGTCCAGGCCCTTCAGGATCTCCCGCAGGATGGTAGCGATGTAGGTCTCCTCCAGGGGGCCCGGCTTAAGCTGCAGACACAGAGGAGACACTCGGGCCTCCCCTGCAACGCCGACCCACCCTCCCTTCCCCGCCACCCAGAGCCAGCGCCAAGGCCTGAGCTCGACCTCCTCTCTACCGGGCGCGGGGTGACCCTCCGGATGGCGGGGGCTTCCTACTTCTTTACCCACTCTCAAGAGAGAAGTTCCAGATGCCACGTCACGTGGGTGTGGGGGAGGCCCTTTTCTGAGGACAGACACATGCTACCTTCACCTTCGCTGTAAACGTAGCAGCTGACAACGGGGTCCCGGCCACACCCCTGAGCTGTCTGCCTGGGGGAGCTAACCGCCCCACCCCCCAGAGGCCCGCAGAGGCCCGGGACCCCTCAGCACCGGCTGGGTCCCGAGGAACATCCGACGCGCCAAGACGGCAAAGGGAGGGAGGTCACGGGAACCCAGGGCCCAAGGACAACCCCCAGACAACTTCAGTCTGGCCCCGCCCTGCGGGCCACCCACCGCGCGGCCCACACCTCACCAGGTCCAAGGCGGAGCCGCCGCCCAGGTACTCCATGATGATCCACAGCTTCGTGCTCTGGTACCGGAGAAGCGCGTGTCAGCACGGGGCAGCCGACAAGCATGGGACCCCGACACACGCCCCCAGCAGGGGTGACTCAGCCAGGACGCCCACCAGGGAGGGGCTGCGGCAGCCCAGCCTGGCGCCCCTCCCGCCACGCCCGCGCTGCAGACACTCTGCAGACAGACCAAGTGCCCGGTCGGCAGCCGAGCCCCGGCCCTCAGAGCCCTCCTGGGAAGGGCTCCGGGCTCCGGCTGCAGGGGGGGGGAGGGGGGGGGGCAGAGCGCTCCCAGCAGACGCACCCTCGCTGGGGAGCGGGCGCAGCCAGGCCACTCCGGAGCCAGCCGACCCCGGGGACCCTGCTCACGCCCTGCCATCCCAAGGGCTCCCCCTCAGGACGAGGCCAGGCCCCTCTCTGCACGCACGCCTGGCCCTGGGGGCTGTCGCTTCTTGGGGGCCCTCTCCACCGTGAGGCTGGGTCTGTGTTCACCTGTCGGGACCCCCGCCCTTCAGACTAGGCCCACGTGTGGCCAGACCCAGCCTCGGCCTCCCGAGCAGACACGGGGACCGCCGGGGCCGTCCCCGTGCTGGCCACAGGGAACCTGGACGGCTCCCCGGAGGGGCGGGCGCCGGCGCGGCTGGCGCAGAGCAAGCCCCCAGCCCGCGGGCACCTTCAGGTAGGAGCCGAAGTAGCGCGTGATGTAGGGGCTGTCGCACTGGCTGAGCACCGTGATCTCCTGCTGGATGTCCTCGATCTCGTCCTCTGCCTCCTCCAGGTCGATGATCTTGATGGCCACCACCTCCTTGGTGCGGTTGTCAATGCCCTTGTACACCTCCCCAAACGAGCCCTTGCCGATGCGGTCGAGCTTGGTGAAGAGCTCCTCGGGGTCCACGCGAGAGTGCTGGGGACAGAGGGTGGGCCGGGCAGCCGGTGACCCCGAGAGCTGAGAAGAGCCAGGCGCGCCCCCAGATGCTTTCCTCGCCTCCTTTATCCCTTTTCGTTCAGAAGATAAAGTTACCCTCCATACAAGGGAAAACGCCCCCAGAGAGCGCGGCGAGGCCTGGGCTCTAGGCAAGATACCAGGGCCGTGGGCAGGCAGAGGGGCCACGCAGGGCACCCCGACCTGCCCCCACCCCCCGCATGGGGAGGGCCCAGCGAGGCACAGTGATGGGTTAAGAGGGACAAGTCGGTGGAGCACAGGGAGCTGGGGCCAGTGAGGCGATCCCGGGCGACGCTGTAACCACCCAGGAGCCAACCGCACGCGCCCTGCCGGCCTCGTGAGAAACAGCCCGTCCACGCTGCGTCAGTGACGGCAACAAACTCCCTGGGGAAGGGACGAGGGATGTACGGAACTCTCACCAACCTTCCTGTAAACCTAAAACTGCTCTAAAAGATAAAGCCCGTGAATTAAAACAAAAAACAAACCCAGCACGCGTTAACCAAGTTCTCCCTGCGCACCCGGAAGCCACACCCCTTAGAGAGAGTCCCATTCGAGCCCCCAGATCAGTCCTCACACCAGCGCAGAGCTGAAAACCGACACTGTCTTGGATGCTCGATCCCGGATGTTCAAACACACGGAGCGCCATCCCGCCCAGTCCCCAAGACAGAAGCACAAAACCGCCCTGGCAGGCGCTGAGCCGCCGGCGCAGGAGGTGCTCGGCGCCTCCTTGTCCCAGCACCTGGAGGCGGTGGCAGAGGGGCATCGCGGTGACAACCCTGCTGTTTGACCCTGACCCTCAGTGCACCCAAGGCTGAGACAGCTCCACGTGGGGCTGCGTGGAGGCAGCAGCACCAGAGAGCGGGTGGGGCGCCCCTGGCATCCCCCCACCCCGCTCCGCGGTTCCCTGGGCTCCTGAGATCGCCTCACTCCCGCCACCGACCACGTTCTTAGAGCCTGGAGCGGCCGCACAGGCGCTGGAGCCCCAGGACCCACGTGGGGTTCGGCAGCCCTGGGCGGGACCCGTGGAAAGGCTGGCAGGGAGCCTAGCGTTTAGTCCAGACAGAGGCGGAAAGGGTTTTCCAAGCCCTGCCGGGCCTCAAATCCACCAGGACTCACGTCCCTCCCACCCCAAGCACCGTCACCCAGAGGGCGTCTGGGCGGGCGCCCACCCAAAGCGGCGGCGTTAAAAGGCACAGTCACCACTTGCTCGGCTGCTAAGCACCGTCCGCGCTGGTGCCGAGGGCGGGCCCATCCCAGGGCGGCCGCGCTCACCAGGTCCGGAGGAGACAGCCCAGGGGAGCACAGAGCCCACGTGCACCCCGCGGGTTCACGCCCAGGCAGAGCTCCGTTTGCGGCCCAGCTGGCTCCAGACTGAGATGACGTGTCAACCCGAAGTGGCCAGCGAACTGCCTTCCCAGGAGAGGGCAGCAGGTGACGGGGCCTCGGGGAGGGCTGGGCCAGCGAGCCTGGGACACGGCCCCCTTCCGCCTGCCCCTCCGCCAGTGCCCCTCGGCTCAGCCAGCCCAGGAGGGCCTCTCGCACCCCTGGGGGCCGGCCCAGCAAACCACTCACCCGCAAGCCAGCCCCAGCCCCAGCCCGCGCCAGCGCTGGCACGGCCCCGGGGACGCCTCCGGTCCAGCCGGTGCCCCTTCTGAGGTGGTCTCAGAGAAGAGCCAGGGGAGGAGGGCCGAGGGCTGGCAGCACGAATGGGCACCGCCGTCCCTCCCGCTCTCGGGCCTCTGCCAGCGACACACGCTCCCCGCCTTCTCCACGCGGGGCAGGGCTGGGTCTGGTCCCCCGCAGCGGCCTGACCAGGGATACCCCAGGCAGGGCGCCCAGCCCTCCACGGCCCCGAAGTGGGAGACAGGGCAGACCCCTAACCAGATTCCGGGCTCGGCAGGGAAGTGGGGAGCCCCGGCCCCAACTCTCACCCTCTTTGGGTCCCCAGTGCTACAGGCCAGTCCCCTGAGCAGACAGCGTGACAGGAAGCCTCCCGGCCGCGGTCCCAGCCCTGCAGGCATGTCGCAGACACACCTGCTCACAGCCCTGCCCGCGGAAGGAGAGACAAGGGCTCCGGAGCCCGGGTCTCCGGCTGCCCTTCCTGACGACACGCGCGGTCCGGACAATTGCTCAGGCTGCTCGCTGGGCCCAGAGCCTGGTTCTCTGAATCAGCCCTGGGGCTGCCAGGTCTGCGGCCACCACTTAGCAGTGCGTCTGTCTGTATGTCCGTTTAGTGATACGTCTGCCGTTAGCGCCACCCTCCAAGTCGAGGGGTGCCCGACGGCCCCAGCCACCCCACGACGGGCGGCAGCCCACGTGCACGCGGTGCCCCCTGCAGCCATCCAGACCCTGCAGGCAGGGCAGCGACCAGCTGGGCGCGGGCCTGACGCCCAGGGCCCCCGCGGCTGTGGAGGAGCGCAGCCCGTGCCCCACGCCGGGACCGCCTCAAAGGGCCACGGCGACAACCACCTCAAGAGAGAACAACGTCCCGTCCGGCTTCCTGCCGCCAACAGCGACCAAGTCTCTCCACCCCCAGAAGGACAAAAGGGGCTTGCTTCCTTTGGGGTCTCTTCCTCAGCTCCTTCGGGCCTGCGCCCCCTTCCCCGGGCGACTGATCCGGACGCCCAGGCCACACCCCAAGTGCCATCAGCACACAGGTACAGGGGTGGCTCATAGCTCCAATTTCTCATTCTGGGACCCACGGGAGCCACTCCTATAGCTCTTTATAAGAATAAACTCGAGCCCGACTTCCCTCCCAGCATCTTAGTCATGTAATTTAAAAGACACAAGATGTCACTGATGAACGAAAACCCACCAGCTCCCGGCAGCGTCAGTGAGCAAGCCCTGGGGCCCATCTGCAGCCACAGCTGGTCCAGGACGCCCTGCCCAGCAACTGTGCGAGGCGCTCCAGGCTTCTCCAAGGAGCCCCGCTGGGTCTGGAGCTGACCCTGACCCCGGCCCTGCCGCCCACACACACACACACACACACACTTCCTGTTCCTCCTGGGCACCCATCCTCAGACTCAGCCAACGGAAGTGAGACTGAGCGCTATATTCTCTTTAAGAGGAGCTCCCAACACCTTACAGCGGTCAGCCTACACCACGCTGGAGCCGACACGTTAAGGACACAAGACCCAACAGCTAGGACGCAGGAACGCCCGACTCCCAGGGTGGTTCGCCTCACATCAGCTTCCGGTCACACTCGATTTGAACTAACAAAAGAGGGAGAATCGTATGGCCCAGAAGCCCGGACGCCGGCTGCCCCCGACGCTCTTATCCGGAGCCACGCAGCCTCAGGGCACACGGTGGACGGTCCCCAGGAGTCAGGCAGTTAACATGCAAAGCCAGACGCCTCAGGGTGGCTGGGTGTCGGGAATTATGAGAACCAATCAGCCAAAAAAGAAAGAGAGTGGGCGCTTTCCAGGCAGGCACCTCCAGCCCAGAGGCAGCCCTTTCCAGCCCCCTCGAGAGACACACGCACACACGTGTCCTCGGCTTTCCCTGCACACCGACTCTCCCAACAGCTGCTAAATCCCATTCCCAGCTCCTCTCGTCCCCCCCCCAGCCCCTGCCCCAGCCGGACACGGCCAGCGTCCCTGCCCAGGCCGAGGCTCCGTGTGGATCCCGACCTTCCACGTGCCTCCAGATGCGCAGACCCAGGTTCCTGCGGGCCGGCCCCGTTCCCAAGATAGGTCTCTGCACGCCCTCCGCTGACCCTGCACTGTGGCTCTACGCTGACAGGCTTGGAGACCCCTGCCCCACAGAACGCTGCAAACCAGCCAACCGGAGTCGGCCCTGCGCCCACCAAGCCTGAGCACCGCAAGACTGCTCCCCGCTCTGCCCACGGCTGTGCATCACAGGGCTCCCCACGAGCTCCTCCCTTCAACCCACACACGCCTTAGGAGGGGCTGCTCTTCGGAAACGCCAGGACGACTTTCAACAGACAGACCTTGGTGAAGCGCCCTTTCTAGACCCTGCAGCCAGCGCTCCGTGCCAGGCGCACGTGCACCGACGACACACACGCCCGCGGTCGAGACGCCCCCCTTACCTGGTTGGCAAATCCCCTGAGGTGAGCCATGTCTGCGCGGCCCTCAGACCATCCGCTGCACCGCCGGGAGGCCCCGAGATCCCGCCTGGAGGCTCTGGAACCCGGCTCACCCGCTTCAGTCAACTGCAGGGAAAGCAAGCCTGCTCGGTGCCCTGTTCCGGGTACACGGGGCTCCCCGCTCCCCTGGGACCCGGCGGCCGCCCCCTCCTCCAACCATCTGGGGACCAGCTGGGGTTGGGAGCGGGCTGGAGTCAGCAGGAAGGGCCATTCCTCCGAAGGATCCCCACTGCCGCGCTCTCCTCCTCGCCCGGCCCAGCCCAATGCCTCCCCGGAGGAGCTACCCAACACCGGGCACTCCTCGAAGCCCCTCACACCTCCGCCCCCGGCCCCTGCCCTTCCTTCAGACCCAGGACCCCCGCCCCTAACCCCGCCCCCAGTGCCCTCTCCGCGCCCCACCCCCACCGCCGACCCCGCCCCCGGAGCCGTCCCCCCGCCCCGCTCCCCCAGCCGCCCGGCCCCCTCCCCAACCGCCCCAGGCGCGGGCCCGCCCGGCAGCGCGCCCACCTCCGGGGGGCTCCATCCCGGCCTCCCCCGGCCCGCTCCGCAGTGCCTACGAAGGCTCCCACCCGCAGCCTCCGCTCGCCCGGAGATGCCTGGGCCCTCCAGTCCGCGAAGCAGCGGCAGTGGCGGCGGCAGCCGGAGAAAGCCCGGCGGCGGTGGCGGCGGCGGCGGCGACGGCAACGGCGAGGGCGCGCGGCGTCGTGGCCCAGCGCGGGGCTCTCTGGGACACCGAGTCCCTCTCTCGCCCTGCGCCGGGGCGCCCGCAGGCGCTGGACTACAAGTCCCGGCAGGCCACGTGGTGGAGCAGTGTCGCGGCCCGCAGGCGCGCCGCGGAGCTCGCTGGGACTCCGAGTCCGGCTTCCTGAGAGGCTCGGGCCTACGTCTCCCGGCAGGCCGCGGGGCGGGGCCGGGCCGGGGTGGCCGTGGGGTGGGGCCGCCCCTCCGCTCCGCCCGCCCCCCGCCCTCTGCCCTCACGCTGCCCCTCCTCCTCCCCGCACCTGGGAGCACCTGGCCCTGGGCTCCCGCCCAGTCCTGCAGGCCCCGCCCCTTGCAGCATCCCCAGGTCAGGGAGGGATGACTGGGTCTGGACGTGCCCGGGAACACTATTCAGCCTGAAAAAGGGAGGCGGTTCTGACACAAGCCACTGCCTGGATGAACCTTGACGACGTGGCGCTAAGTGACATAAGCCAGTCACGGAAGGACAAATACTGTTTGATTCCACGTATGTGAGGTCCCGAGAGTAGCCAGATTCGTAGAGACAGAAAGGTGAAGGGTAACTGCCAGGGTGGGCGTGTTGTTCAATGTGGGCCGAGTTTCAGTTTGGGAAGATGAAAAGAGGTCTGGAGGTTGGCTGCACAACTGTGTGAATGTATTTAACGCTGCTGAACTGTACACTGTTAAGATGGTACGTTTTATGCGACCTGTATTTTACCACAATTAAAAGTAAATAAAATAAAATGAAATAAATCTATCGCAAAGGGACAAACGCTGTATGACTTCACTTAGATGAGGGGTCAAGAATAGGCCAACTTGGGCTTCCCTGGTGGCGCGGTGGTTGAGAGTCTTCCTGCCAATGCAGGGGACACGGGTTCGAGCCCTGGTCTGGGAAGATCCCACATGCCGCGGAGCAACTAGGCCCGTGAGCCACAACTACTGAGCCTGCGCGTCTGGAGCCTGTGCTCCGCAACGGGAGAGGCCGCGATAGTGAGAGGCCCACGCACCGCGATGAAGAGTGGCCCCCGCTTGCCGCAACTGGAGAAAGCCCTCGCACAGAAACGAAGACCCAACACAGCCATAAATAAATAAATAAATAAATTTAAAATAAATGTGATTTGAATAAAATATAAAATCTGGTTTAAAAAAAAAAAAAAAAAAGAATAGGCCAACTCAAGAGACAGAAAGTAGAATAGAGATTTCCAGGGGCTGGGGGAGGGGAAAACGGGGAGATATTACCTAATGGGTACAGAGTTTCTGTTTGGAGTGATGACAAAGTTCTGGAAATAGACAGTGATCATGGTTACACAACATGGTGAATTTACCTAATGTCAGTGAATTGTACACTTAAAAATGGTTAAAATGATACATTTTATGTTCTTCATATTTTACCACAAATTTTAAAAGAGCAATGATAAATTGGATTTCATCAAAATTTTTAAATTTTGCTTTCAGAAAGACATTATTAAGAGAACGAAAAGACAAGCCATAGACTGGAAGAAAAAATTGCAAATCACATATCCAACTGTATGTACTGAGAATATATAAAGAGCTCTCAAAAATCAACAGTTAAAAAACAAACAACCCAATAAGAAAAAATTGAGAATAGACTTCAACAGACACTTCCCCACAGAGGACACATGGATGGCAAATAGCACGTGAACAGATGCTCAACATCGTTAGCTCTCAGGGAAATACAAATTAAGCCCATAATGAGATACTAACTACTCACATATTACAATGGCTAAAATAAAAAACACTGACAATACCAAGTGCTGACAAAGGTAGGGTGACGAACTATCCTGGTTTCCCAGGGGTTTCCTGGTTCCAGCACTGAAAAGTCCCCTGTCCCAGGAAACCCCTAGGTCCTGGCAAAGCAGGATGGTCAGTCACTCAGGGTGAGGATACAAGCTGGGACATAGGCCGTCGATGCTGAGAATGCAAAATGGTGCAGCCACTCTGACAACAGCTTGGCAGCTTCTTAGGAAGTCAACTTGGGACTTCCCTGGTGACACAGTGGTTAAGAATCCTCCTGCCAGTGCAGGGGACACGGGTTCCAGCCCTGGTCCGGGAAGATCCCACATGCCACGGAGCAACTAAGCCCCTACGCCACAACTACTGAGCCTGAGCTCTGGAGCCCGGGGGCCACAACTACTGAAGCCTGCGCGCCTAGAGCCCGTGCTCTGGAACAAGAGAAGCCACCACGATAAGAAGCCCGCGCTCCGCAACGAAGAGTAGCCCCCGCTCGCCCCAACTAGAGGAAAGCCCGCACGCAGCAACAAAGACCCAACGCAGCCAAAAATAAAAAAGTTTATTAATTAAAAAAAAAAAAAGTCAACCAGACACTTTACATAGTGACCCAACATTGCCGTTCCTGGGTACTTACCCTGGAGAAATGAAAACTTACCTTTAAACAAAAACCTATACATAAATGTCTACAGCATGTCTATTCATAATCGCCCCAAACTGGAAACAACCCAGATGGCCTTCAACAGGGTGAGTGCAGAGACCGTGGTCCATCCCCACCACGGAGCACCACCGAGCAATATAAAGGAACAAAGCACTGGTACTTCTGCAACTTGAGGGGCCATAAAGGCATCACGTGAGAGGAGGAAGCCAGTCGCAAAAGGCTGCGTACGTGGTACAGGGCTCCATTTAGGCGACATGGGCACAAGGACGCAACACCAGGGAAGGAGAACTGAGCAGTGGCTTCCAGGGCCTGGGGTGCAGCCTCGCCTACAGCGGTGCAGCGGGAGGGGGCTTCCAGGCGCGGGACTGTGTTGGAGATTACACAAATCCATACAGGCAGTAAAACTCATAGAACTGTACACTAAAAAAGGCCATGTTACTGTATTTTTTTTTACAAATAAATTTTTTTTACATTGACAATAATTCCTTAATAGCAAATATGGAGTCAGTGTTCAAATTTCATATATATGTGTGTGTGTATATATGTGGTTTCAGATGTGTGACTACACACAGTTTGTTCAAATTGCGATCCAGTAAGGCCCACACGTTATGATCCGTCTCTTGTCTCTTTTTCCCTTCGCCATTTAGGTGCTGAAGAAATCTGGCCACTTGTTCTGTGAAGGGGCCCAGACTGCACTTTGCCGCTCGCCTCCCCATCTCACCTGCTCCTGTCCCCTCCTGGGACTTCACAGGTGGACTCCAGGCCCCATGGCTTCTGTGAGGAGGTGCAGGGCACCTTTATCAGACAGCACGCACACCCCAAAGGGGGAGGACAGAGCATGTCCCCTTGGAAAGTCCTGGAGCCCGGGGTGCTGAGGACACCCCAGCGGGTGCCCAGCCCCTTCTCACCACCCAGGCGAGCCCTGCCCACAGCTGAGTGGCACTGCCCTGAGGCTGTGCAGAAGTGGGGCTGGGGGAGGGTGCAGCCCCCCAGGGACCTCCTCATGAGGGGCCCCGAGAAACAGAGAAGGGGAAGGTTTGGAGACGGAGGAAGCGAGGCTGCCTCAAAGCCAGGGAGGCCGGGGGCCCAGGACCTGAGATGACCCGCCCGACAGAACCAGCCCCTGCCCCTCCCGAGCGCGGACCTCAGGTGGGAAGAGCCACACCTTCAGGGACGGACCAGCGGCCTCCCTGGGCCGGTGCGCTTGGCTGTGGGACAACCAGCCTCACGACGGGCCCTTGTCCAGTGCCAGACCTCAGGGGTGTGACCACCCCATGCTCTGGGAAGGGGGTGCTCACGGGGTTCTGCCCCTCGAGGGAACCCCAGCTGGGACTCAGGGATCAGGGCCCACAGCCTGGGAAGGCCGGGCCTGATCCTGGGGCCAGGCTCCTCCTCCCCCTTGTCCAGCCTCCTCTTCTGCCCAGGGAGCAGATCCGTAAAGCGATGCGGGCCTGGGAACTGGGGAGGGGCCGGCCCCCCGGGGGCTGCGCCTTGTGTAGTCCAGGGCCCCGCGCCGTCCTTGCAGCCACCCCACAGCTCGCTGTCCTGGTGACGCTCCTCTGACGGCAGCCCCCGTGTTCACGGCAGGGCGTCCCGCGCATCTTCAGTCCCCAGGGAGCTGGTCCAGGAGGCGGCCCCCGCCGGAGTATTTCTGAACACCTGGGGGAGAGAGACAGAGGCGGCGAGACAGAGAGAGACAGACACAGAGGGAGGAGAAACGGCTGGACTTGAAGATATGACAGGAATTTCTGTAGTCCAGAAATGGATTGGAATCTGAAAGCGGTGGCCTGGGTCTCAGTCCTGGGACGTCTGCGTTGGGCCTGGAAGCAGGCAGTGCCCGCGGCAGCCCAGCCTGGGCAGGGTGGGGCAGGGTGCCAGGGGAGGAGAGCCATGCCGCAGAGACAAGGCTGAAACCCCCAACAATGCACGGGGCTGTGAGGTCGGGGCTCCTGCACCCTTGGGTTTGCTGCCTGGGTGGGGCTGGGAGGAACCGGTGGGCACTCCCTGCTGGGGTCTGCAGGGGAAGCTGAGAGGCAGGGCCCAGGGGGAGGCGTCAGGAGCCCGAAGGGCCGGAGTCGGTGTCTCCCGGACAGGGGACCCCAGGCAGGGACCTGGGAGAGCCAGCAGCTCTCCCACCACCAGGTGCTGCTGTGGTCCGGGTGCAGCCCCGGCTGGTTCCTGGGTCGCCATGCCCTCCCCCCAGAGAGTGGTCTCAAGTCACCTCTGGCCGGTCAACTCTGTCAGCCTGGACTTTCCGTGTCCCAGCCCAGTGCTCTTCTCCACGGGAGGGCCACCACCTCGGGGCAGGAAAGGCTGAGCTTCCCCACCTCCCTCCCTCTGCTCGGGAGGTGGCCACGGTGGGGACACTGATCCCGAAGCCGACTCATCAGTGCTGGGAAACTGGCTCGGAGAAGCCTGGCCCAGGAACAGCTGCAGGAGAGCCCAGAGCCAGGCCGCCCCTGGGACTCCGGGAGACCAGAAGAGCAGCCTGTGCTTGTTTTCACCCAGGAAAGCTGCCGGGGCACAACAGGGCAAGGCCCCTGGGGCCAGGGGGCCCCGCAGACACCTGTGCCCCCAGCTGGGGCCCCCGCCCCGGACACTGGCAGCCACTGCGCCGAGGGAGGCTGGGAAGGTGCTGGAAGACTCCCAGGGCCAGAGCTTGGGCGATGGTGACGGAGGGGGGCTGTTGCCGCTCGCGCCCCAGGGCTGGGGATTCAGCCTCCGTGGGAAACAAACACCAAGCGGCTCCCAAGAGCCTGCCCTTAAATTTTCAGGAATTTTCTGAGCGGGGTGTTACCGCCATTAGCAAAAAATTAATTATAAATACTTAGAATGAGTTATGTTAGCAACGCATCTCTTCCTAACCATTTTGCTCCACTTTTCTTTTCCGTCTGTGCCTGAGCGCATCAGCACAGGGCAGCCCTCCAGGGCTGTGCTGCACGTCAGCGATGTCACCCCGGCCACGGCGGGGATTGCACCACAGGAGGGGGCAGACCTACAGCTCAGGGCCCAGCTGGCCCCTCCCGGGGGGTAGGAGTTCAGCCGCCTGGAAGGGGGCGCACAGCACGCTTGGGTGACGGAAGCATGTGGCAGAGGCAGAAACAAGGAGTCAAGACGACAGCTGGGCACCAGACTCACATCAGTCCGCTCCGACTGCCAGGAGAGACCCACAGCCCCGGAGGCTTAGAGGACAGACATTCATTTCTCACATCTGGAGGCTGGGAGTCCGAGGTCAAGGCCAAGGCCAGAAGGGTTATTTCCCGGGAGAACCCTCTTCTCGGCTTACAGGCGCGCGGCTATCTTTTTGCCATGTCCTCACATGACGGACAGACAGACAGACAGAGAGCTGGAGCCCTCTGGTGTCTCTTCTTGGAAGGGTGCTAATGCCATCGTGGGGACCTCATCTAACCCGAATTACCCTCCAAAGGCCCATCTCGTAACACCACCACATTGGGGTTCAACATATGAATTTGGGGGGGACACCATTCGGTCCATAGTGTTCTAGAGGAATATGCTAGAAACACAAAAGCAAAGGAAAAGGAAAGCAGATCCAGCGAAGTGGGCAGGCAGGTATGGAGGGGAGGTGCAGGTGAGCCTCCTGCAGGGAGGGCCTGAGCCTGAGGGCAACCCCCCCGTACGGAAGATGCTGTGGGCCGGGAAGTCTCCTCTCTGCCTTCAAAGGGCTCGGCAGAGCTGCCATCTAGAGGCTGCACGGCCCGATGAGGAAGTGGTAGGGAACCACTGACCGGGACCGCCCGCCCTGACCAGGCGGCTTGCCTGAGCTCTCTCACAACAGGAGGTCCCCATAAGGGACACGGTGCTGCCGCCACTGCCAAAACTCACCGGGAGGATTCGGGAGGGGCTGGAAGATGGAGGAGACGCCCGACCTCCCAGAGCCCTTCTCGCTGGAGTCCATCCTGGCTGAGAGATGCGCGCGCCACCAGGAAGGACCCTGAGTCAGACTATGGGCCAAGCAAGATGACCGACCAGAGGCAACCCGGAAACTAACCCCATCACCGTAAAACCCGAGACCGCGAGCCGCGTGGCAGAGCAGTCCTCCTGCGTCCCCTCACCCTCCTGCTCTCCCCCCGGGCGCCCCTTCCCAATAACTTCCCCTGCTTTGTCAGCACGTGTGTCTCCTCGGACATTTCACTTCCGAGTGTTAGACAAGAGCCTGCTCTCGGGCCCTGGAAGGGGTCTGCCTTCCTGCAACAGAAGGACACGAGCAGCTGGAGCGTTGGCGGCTGGCCCTTGCCTGGCCCAGGTGCTGGGGTTGGAGGACACGGGCAGCAGGCCAGGCAGGGGTCAGGGTGGCTGCACGGGACGGGGCCGGCTCAGCGCAGGGGCGAGCGCAGGGGCGGGCGCAGGAGCTCAGCGCAGGGGCTCAGCGCAGGGGCGGGCGCAGGGGCTCAGCGCAGGGGCTCAGCGCAGGGGCGGGCGCAGGGCCGCAGGGGCTCAGCGCAGGGGCGGGCGCAGGGGCGCAGGGGCTGGTGCAGGGGCTCAGCGCAGGGGCGGGCGCAGGGCCGCAGGGGCGGGCGCAGGGGCTCAGCGCAGGGGCGGGCGCAGGGGCGGGCACAGGGGCGGGTGCAGGGGCGCAGGGGCGGGCGCAGGGGCTCAGCGCAGGGGCTCAGCGCAGGGGCTCAGCGCAGGGGCGGGCGCAGGGCCGCAGGGGCGGGCACGGGGGCGGGCGCAGGGGCGCAGGGGCGCAGGGGCACAGGGGCGGGTGCAGGGGCGCAGGGGCGGGCGCAGGGGCTCAGCGCAGGGGCGGGCGCAGGGGCTCAGCGCAGGGGCGAGCGCAGGGGCGGGCAGGTTCTGAACGTGCTGCGTGGGGAAGACCGCCGGTGGGCCTCCCTGAACTGCACAGGATGCCACCCAGGCTTCCACTCGAGGCCATGCCCATCAGGGAGGGGCTCCCGGGGGCAGACGCTCGGAGGGGGCTTCCCTGCCACCAGAGCTTGGGTTCTCCTTTGCGATGCCGGGCCCAGGGTCCCGGTGAGGAGCAGTGCTTTCTGTCCCTGCCACCCTTTCCGGGCCTGACCGGGCTCCCCACGGCCTGATGATCCCAGGCGCAAGGTGGCCCTGGTGCTGGTGTCAGACTGTGCCGGGACGCCGGGTCCGGGGCCTGGCGTGAGGCACCCAGGCCTCTGCTCCACGGCGCGCCCTCTTCCAGCCACACTGGTGTCGAACTGACTCACGCCAGGGGTGTCGGAGGAGCACATTCCGTGCAGGGACCGTGGGTGGCAGGCGTAGGTGGGGCTGGAGCTGCCTCCCCCTGGGAGCGGGTCCCTGAGGGAAATCGCCAGGCCCCGTGTGTGGGCTGAAGCTGGCGGTGGTGCCCTCGTGGAGAGCGGGCGGCGAGGGTGCTGAGGCCGTGCTGGGTGGGTGGCGGGTGGAACCTGTCTGGCCGCCTCTCCTTGGGCGGAACGGCCCCTCTTCCAAGGACATGGCAGGCGTCCCGGGGCCCCCAGGGCTGTCCCATCTCAGGGTGTCCTGGGGAACAGGGAGGACGGGGTCAAGCGGCCCCTGGGCTCGGGTGTGGCACGGAACCCGGGCGGTGAGCACTTCAGGGCAGAGGACCTGCCGGGTCCCCCCGCCAGCCAGCATCCTGCTGGCGCCTCGGGCCCCTGGGGTCTCTCTGCCTGACCCGCAGACTTTGACCCCTGCTGTCCACACGCACCCTGAGCCTCGCTTCCCCTCTGTCCAGTGGGGACCGTGAGTGGACCCCCAGCTGAGTGCGAATGGTCCCTAAACCACACGCACCCTGGAGGTCCCTGGGACTGGAAAGGTCAGAGGGCACCAGGCTTTCTCCTCTGAGCTGAAGTACCCCGTCCCTCCATCAGGTTCAAGTCCAAACCCCAGGCAGACCCCGGGCTTGCCACGTGCGACGCAGCCCCCCACTCCCAAAGCTGGGGGGAGTGTCTGCGAAGGGCGGGGCTCTCCCAGGCAGGCACGCCTTGTGGGTGAGGACAGGCTGCTGGAGGGGCGGGTAGGAGCCTCTGGTTATGGACGGGATGCCCCACGGCCACCAGGAAGGAGAAGGGACGCCAGGGGCACACAGGATAGAGCATGAAGTGCACGACCAGGTTTCAGGGCCACGCACTAGTTTTGTACAAGTGTGTGTGTTATTTTAAACTGAGGAGAAACAGGCCAAAATACTCACAGTCTTCTCTCTACACAGCAACACAGATTTAAATGTTTTCTCTCTGCGTGCTTTCTTATTTTCCAAGCGTACTTTAGTGACCAGGATTTATAGCCAGAAAAATATGTTGTCTCTGGCTTCTGGCCGTGACTTTGAAATCTCAGAACAATGCAGAGTGCTTCAAAATAACATATTTGTGCATAAAGAAGGCCTCCAGACCTCAGGAAGGGGGAGAAAACGGAAGAAAAAGAACTCCTGTCGGGAAAAATAAACGTCCCAAGAGGAGGAAAAGGGCCCAGTAATTGCCCAGCCCTGTCGCTGCCTGTCCCTGTCGCCTGGGGTGGCCGGGGACCGGGGCGCTTTCTGTCCCACGTGGGCTGCAGGCTGGGGGGCTCCCGGCGGCCCCTGGGCAGGCGAGCCCTGTCACATCCCTCAGCCGATGGCCTCTGGGCACCGCAGGGGTCACGGCTTCACGAGCTTGGGACGCGGGACAGGCAGACTGCCCCCAACCCCTCCCCACCCTGCTGGCACCTGGCTGGCAGGTCCATACCTGTGGTTAATCGTTTGTCACAGATGAGAGGAAAACCATCTACGGTTTATGGCCTCGGTGAAGGGGGTGTGAGGCCGGCTGCTGGGTCAAGGCCAGGGTTGGAGGCAGGTGGGGGCGGCCTGGGGTCTCCAGCTCCGCAAAGGGGTGTGGGCAGTCCGGGGGAGGGCCCTGCGTCCCCGTGCCGCCCCTGGAGCTGGGCAGCGAGGAGGGGGTCGGGGCCCTCCTCCCCCCGCACCACATTCACTGAATCCTCCCAACTGTGGAAACTTCAACAGTAAGGGATGTGGCTCGTTGCTCCCGCCCCCAACAGTGACCGGAAACCCAGGGCCCTGCCCTCCCTCAACCCCGGGGGGGCCCTGCTCTCCTCCTACCTCTGACCCTCTCCGGGGGAGGTGGGGGCATCATAGTTGCCCCCTGCCTACCTCTGGGACCCCCTCCCCACCCTAGCTGGACCCGGGTGGCAGATGCAGTGGACGCCTGCCCCTGAGGGCCCCCAGCCCCAGGTTCTCTCTCCGGAGCTTGAACTGGGTCTGGCCTCACAGCCCAGGGCTGCTCCGGAGGCTCTGGCAGCTCAGGGCTGTGCCCAGTGCCCACTGCCAGCTGCTGCCACCTGCCGCCTGTCCTCAGGGCCTCAGCGCTCACAGCAGCCTCGGGTCCCAGCTCTGAGACGGGGGTGGGCCACAGGGCAGGCCTTCCCTCCCCCACCGGCCTCCGCTGGCCTCTCCCAGGAGCCGTGCAACCGGCGGAGTGTCCACCTTGGCCAAGGGTCAGCCAGCCTGTGCTGGGTGCCCACCACCCTCCTCCAGGGCCCAAAGCTGCCCTCCGTGAACCCTCAGCCACGAGATGGGGGACGGCCGGGGGCGGGTGGGGCACGGTGTGACAGCCGTGGAGATGGCCGCTGGGACGGGCCCGAGCCAGGCTCCTCTCTGCCCAGCGTGGGCGCCACGTCTGGCACGTCCATTCGGGGCGCGCGGTAATTGCCGAGTGTGGGGCTGAGGTCTTTCCCACTCATCCCAGTGAGCAGGGCACTTGCAGGCCCGCCGGGACTTGGGGCCCAGGGTAGCCAAGGGGCAAGCAGCCCTGACAGTCACACCCCCGAGGCCGTCCACACAGGCGTCCCCCCGGGGCCTGGGCCGCCTTCTCTAGCCTCACGGGCCAATCCCTGCGTTCCAGCACTGAGAGGTGTTTGGGAGACACTTGGTGAAGCCGGGCGCCTCCAGGTGCCTCCAGCCTCCCAGACGCTGCCAGCGCCATCTCTCTGGGCAGAGATGGGTGGCATCGGGCTCCAGCCCAAATGCCCGCTGTGCCCCATGCCCGCCGACAAAGCTCCACCTCCTCAGCCCTTTTCTGGCTCGGGTCCTGGCACTGGGCCCCGGGGGACAACGCTGTCCCCACAACTCGCTCCAGATGCGAAGCTTTTAAAACTCCCCTTCCCTCCGGCCTTGCAACTCCGCTCCCGGGCACCGAGGCCAGGAAAATGATCAGAGACGCACGATTTAGCTCAATAGTGACCGGTGACATAAATAACAGAATGAAACGCCCATCGAGTGGAAGCTGTTACAGACACCAAAACGCTGCTTAGAAGGTCCTGACGCTCGAGCGCCCGGAACCTAAGACACAAGTGGGAGACACAGAAATGGCTCGTATTCCCGCCCAGCTCCCTCCATCCCTGAGTCCCCTCCCCCGTCTCTCCTGTGGATGGCGAGAAATGCATCCAACCATTACAATGGCTGCCCGTGAGCCAGAGTATGAATGTTCCATGCAAAATTTTAACATTTTTTCTGTACTTTCCAGAATTTATCAGATGAACATGTATTAGTTTTATGACTAGGTTACAGGGGCAGGGGGGCAGCAGAGCAGGTCCCTAAGCCCGTGTCCTTGGGCTGCAAATCACCACAAACTGCGCAAGACCAAGACAACACACCCTTATCCGACAGCCTGGAGGGCAGAAGTCCAAAGCAGGCCTGGGGGCTTTAAAAGCGTCAGCAGGGCCCGTTCCTTCTGCAGCCTTGGGGGAGAATCTGCTCCTAGAGGCCGCAGGCATCCCTTGCCTCGTGGCCCCTCCTCCACTTGCAAAGCCAGCAACGCAGCGTGTCTCCGACCCAGCTTCTCTCGGACCCTGTTACACATCCGTCTCCCCTATGAGCCGACCCTCCCACCTCCCTGCTATAGGACCGTTGCGATGGCCCTGGGCCTACCTGGACCGTCCAGAGTGCTCTCCCTTCTCAAGACCCTGAGTTTCATCCCACAGTCCCAGTGGCTGTGTGAGATAGCGTATCTCAGGGATCAGGATGAGAACATCTCTGGGGGTTGTTCCTCAGCCAGCACACCGGGCACTGGAAGAAGGCCAGGACAGGCGGAAAACAGCAGCTCGACTGAAGAAAGAACCCCACCCCCACCCCAAGCCTGGGAAACGCAGGTGATGGAGCAGCCGGAGGAGACTCTGGGGTGCAGGGAGGCCAGAGAGGGCAGCCTCTGCGGAAGGAATGGGGTCTCCGCAGTGAACAGATGCACGAGCTGAGCCGGAATCCCCAGGATGTAGAGCCCAGAAAAACACAGTCACGAGACGTGGAGGAGAGATGCCCCAGTCCTACTGTCCCTCTAGCAGGAGTTCCAGGAGGGGACCAGACGGGAGGGAGGGGGCGGGGAGGCACCCCCCCCCCAACACACACACGCTGGGGAAAGTTTCCCTGAAACTGAAGAGGAATGTAGGTTTTCAGGTTAGAAAATCTTGACCTGACACATGATAGTAAAATGTCAGAACTCTAAAGATAAAGACAAATCTTAAAAATGGAGAGGGGTGCTGTGGATTTGATGGTGTCCCCCCCACCAAATATGTTGCAGGCCTAACCCCCGATACATGTGAATGTGACTTTATTTGGAAATGGAGACTTTGCAGATGTGAACAAGTTAGGATGGGGTCACACTGGCATCCTAAGCCCAGTGACTCATGTCCTCATAAGAAGAGGGAGGGACTTCCCTGGTGGTCCAGTGGTTAAGACTCTGCGCTTCCACTGCAGGGGGCATGGGTTCGATCCCTGGTCAGGGAACAAAGATCCCGCAGGTTGTGTGGTGCAGCCAAAAAAAAAAAAAAGAAGAAGAAGAAGAGGGAGACACGGAGGGGCCACGTGACGAGACGGGCGGACAGGGCAGTGACGCAGCTCCAGGCCGAGCAGCTGGCAGCAGAGGCGGAGAGCCTGGGACAGACCCTCCCCCAGAGACTGCAGGGGACACAGCCCTGCCACTCCTGGATTTTCCGGCTTCCAGCCTCCAGAACTGGGAGAGAACAGGTGTCTGTTGTTCTCAGTCACCAGGTTTGTGGCAGCAGCCACAAGGAAATTAAGGATGGAGAGAAGGAAGGGACGGAGGGGTGGGGGAGGATACGAGGGGGAACAGGAACAAAAATCAGGGGGACAGGTACACCTGGAGTATGAAGACAGTGCAGGGATGCTTCAAATTCTACTCCAAGCCACAGTCTTTCAAGCACAACAGTGGAATTAAAGGCATTTTCAAACACACGGGCACTCGGGGAGTTTGCTCCCACAAGCTGCTCTGAAAGAGAACAGGGGCGAGAGAACACAAGAGGCGTGGGCTCAGGGGCGTCAGGGGCGCCCGTAAAGTCTGCACGAGTGTTGGCTGGGAAACAGGCATAGGGTCACTGCAGCCACGTCCCCCTCGGCAAGCCCCTCCAGAATGACCACGGAGGGATCTTAAACCAGAGGAGAACCCACAGGAACAAAGGAAACTGGAGAGGAGACAGCAGTGTGTGAGAGATGTTACTGTTTCCCACCAGATTCTGATGGGAAGGTGAGGCTGGTACCCACCTCCGTGAGGGCAGCTGTCAGCCCAGCCCAGCCGCGCTTGGTAACAAACAGCCCGGCAACCACGGTGGCTCTCAGCAGCTGAGGTTCCTTTCTCACACAGGCACCATGTCCCCCCCTGCCAGGTTCCCCAAGGCTCCACTCACATGCTGTCCTCGTCCAGGTGCCCAGTGGGAAGACAGCCCTCTCTGGACAGAGCCATCCTGCAGCAAAGGGAAAAGCAAGGAGGCAAAGACACACGCTGTGGCCCTCATGACTGCTCACAAATCACTGGCCGAGGCAGGTCAGGTGGCCTGGCCCGTTGTCTAGGGACGGGAGTGCACCCATCCCCCACCCCCCAGATGTGAATATTGTGACAGCGATAAACCCAGTCCCTGCAGAAGGGGTCAGTGATGAGCAGTGGGGCACAGGTGGCTGTGAGGGGTCTGATCTTCCCCACCTCCTACCGCCAGGCCCCGGGACAAAATGAGCTCAGACCCTCTTTACAAGAGAAACTGGGTCCGCGAGGCCCCAGCCTTGGGAAAGTGGGGGACGGCGAGGGCTGGGGGAGGGGTAAAGGAGGTGCCACCTCCCGACCTGTGGTTCTGGCCCCTTTTCCCGCACTCTGCTCCGGGATGCCACCAGCCAGACGGGGACCCCACCCCACCCACGCAGGAGACCCAAGCAACCTTCTCAGGGGAAGAAGACCTCTTTTCGGGGACCCCAAGAAAGAGGCCGGCCAGTTACCCGGCTCTGCTCGGACCCCACAAGGAGCTGCTGGTCCACGTGGAAGGACAGCCAAGGAATTCCACCAACCCCCCCACCCGCCGCCCCCAAAGGGAAGGACCAAATCATATAGAAGTGCTGGAAAAATGGGGACAAAGCAGGCAGCCTGGGGATGCCAGCCACCAAAAAGCCTCTTGAAATCACAATCCCCAGAGATAAGATACTGTGCCCGTAAAACAGAGGCCAGGGTACTCTGTTTAGGCAACAGTCACGGAGTAAGAAGGAGGCATCAGAATCCAACAGTAAGGCCACAAGGCAGAACGAAGGCGCTCTCCTAACCCTGGGCGGGGGGCGGGGACCCGTGCAGACAGACGGGGCAGGAAGACGGAGGGGAGGTGACGATGGCTGGCGGATGCATCTGGAAAAGCGACTGATAAGTATTTGCAGGGCCGTAAGGTACCTCCAGGCAGGAAGGGCATCTCAGCGGCGAAGGTAGTTACAGCTGCGGCCAAGGCTGAGGGTGATGAGATCACCGAGGTGGGCGGGGACTCGGTCCTCCACCAATGAGAGAGGGAGGTGGGGCCTGTCGTCCTCCGCCTCGAGGATTAACGAGCACTACGGCAGGTGTTTGGTCTGTGTTGCGTGTGTCTTTAAGAGGTCAGGGTAAGGCCAGCCCACAGCGTCGTTCGTGGTCCTGATGGGGTCCCTGCGGAGTGGAGGGGTCGTGGGGTCAGGGCCCAGGGACGCCGAGGGTCTTCATCTGGGGAGCGCATCTGAATGTAGGTAACCCTGGATGCTTGGACGCACCTGTGGCGAACTTCGGGGTGTGCGCGGAAGGATCCCCCAGAAAATTAGAACTGTGAGCACGACTTCGAACCTTTACAGCGAGGAGAAGCCTCCACCAATCCATGGAGATGAAGGACCCGGAGATTTTAAAAAGAAAGACAGAGAGGCCAACCAGAAATAAACCCACACGCCTATGGACAATTAATCTTTGACAAAAGAGGCAAGATTATACAATGGGGAAAAGACAGTCTCTTCAGCAAGTGGTGCTGGGAAAGCTGGACAGCTGCGTGTAAATCAGTGAAGTAAGAGCACTCCCTCATACCATACACGAAAATAAACTCAAAATGACTTAAAGACAGATATACGAGAGAACACCATAAAACTCCTAGAAGAGAGCATAAGCAAAACATTCTCTGACATAAATCATACCAATGTTTTCTTAGGTCAGTCTCCCAAGGTAATAGAAATAAAAGCAAAAATAAACAAATGGGACCTAATCAAGCTTATAAGCTTTTGCACAGCAAGAGAAACCATAAACAGAACAAAAAGACAACCTATGGACTGGGGGAAAATATTTGCAAATGATGTGACCGATAAGGGCTTAATTTCCAAAATATACAAACAGCTCATACAACTCAACATCAAAAAAAACAAATAACACAATGGAAAAATGGGCAGAAGACCTAGATAGACATTTCTCCAAAGAAGACACACAGATGGCCAACAGGCACATGAAAAGACGCTCAACATTGTTAATTTTTAGAGAAATGCAAATCAAAACTACAATGAGGTATCACCTCACATGGGTCAGAATGGCCATCATTAAAAAGTCTACAAATAGGGACTTCCCTGGTGGCACAGTGGTTAAGAATCCGCCTGCCAGTGCAGGGAACACGGGTTCGAGCCCTGGTCCGGGAAGATCCCACATGCCGCGGAACAACTAAGCCTATGCGCCACAACTACTGAGCCTGCGCTCTAGAGCCTGTGAGCTACAACTACGGAAGCCCGCGTGCCTAGAGCCCGTGCTCTGCAACAAGAGAAGCCACTGCAATGAGAAGCCCGCGCACCGCAACGAAGAGTAGCCCCCGCTCGTCGCAACTAGAGAAAGCCCACGCACAGCAATGAAGACCCAATGCAGCCAAAAGTAAATAAATAAATAAATAAATAAATAGATTTATTAAAAAAGAAAAGTCTACAAATAATAAATGCTGGAGAGGGTGTGGAGAAAAGGGAACCCTCCTACACTATTGGTGGGAATGTAAATTGGTATAGCCACTGTGGAGAACAGTATGGAGGTTCCTCAGAAAACTAAAAATAGAGTTGCCGTATGATCCAGCAGTTCCATTCCTGGGCATATGCTCAGACAAAACTATAATTCAAAAAGATACATGCACCCCATGTGCATAGCCAAGCCATGGGAGCAACCTAAATGTTCATCAACAGATGAATGGAGAAAGAAGATGTGGGATGTATATATTCCATTGTATATATGTACCACATCTTCTTTACATATATACATATGTATTTATATATATATATATAATGGAATATTACTCAGCCATTCAAAAGAATGAAATAATGCCATTTGCAGCAACATGGATGGACCTAGAGATGATCATACTAAGTGAAGTGAGTCAGAAAGAGAAAGACAAACATCCTATGATGTCACTTATATGTGGAATCTAAAATATGACACAAAAGAGCTTATCTACGAAACAGAAACAGACTCACAGACATAGAGAACAGACTTGTGGTTGCCAAGGGGGTAGGGGTGGGGTGGGGGAGGGAAGTATGGGGAGTTTGGGGTTCGCAGATGCAAACTAGTATACGTAGGGTGGATAAACAACAAGGTCCTACTGTAGAGCACAGGGAACTGTATTCAATATCCTGTGATAAACCAGAATAGAAAAGAATATGAAAAAGAATGTATATATGTTTAACTGAGTCACTTCGCTGTACAGCAGAAATTAACACAACATTGTAAATCAACTAGACCATTAAAATTTTTTTAAAAAAAGAAAGATAGAGGGGCCAAGAAGTAGGTGTGGGGCTGTGGGAGCTAGTTCCTCGTCCTGCATGGATGCGCCCTGGCTGAGGAATGCAGCAGTGAAAGCAGAGGCGTTCACAGGAGGGGCTGGGGTGAGCCCTGATTTGGAAACTGCCTGCCTGGAAGGTGGTCCTGAGACAGCTGCTTTTCCTGGAAAACCCCCAAGAACCACTGGATTCCTTAAACCACGGACATGCATAACTTTGGTTAAAATGCACAACAAATGCATACAGGTGGAAATGACTGTACCAGGTGTCAACACATATGATAAAGTAACAGGAAGCGTGGAGGGATTGAAGCCGGGGTAGGTCTGGGACACACACACTCAGACCCGGCTTCAGCTTAGTGTTTAAAGTTCTGGGAAAATCACAGGCCTCTCCGGCAGGAGATGCTGGACCAACTGCCAGCCCGATCTGGGGGAGAAAAAGAAAGTCTTTTCAACATTCACAGAAATGGATTTTAAAAAGCACACCAGAAGGTCAGGAACAAAGCCTGGGCGGCTGGCTTAGGAGCTTGGGGCGGGGAGGGTCAGACCTGCCAGTTCTGAACCAGCAAAGAAACGAGGCTTGAAGTGACAGCCTGGGGGAAACTTTTGCAGGCAAAGGATTAATACCCAGAATATAAAGAACACAGACAAACCAATGAGAAAAAGAAGTCGCGCTGGAAAAAACGAGCAAATCCTCTGCCAGGACGAGTCATGAGGCTCAGACGCTGACAGACCGCCAGGAGGGTGCTTGGCCCCCTCGGCTCCCGGGGCCCTACGAGTGCATTAAACAACGCGACGCCCTGTTCACCCCTCAGGCAGGCAAGACTTCATTTTATAACTTATAACAGCCAGGGTGCTGCCAGAGGGGCAGGCGACGGTGGCAGGTGCGACGTGGCTGCTCCATGTGGCCCAGGACACGAGGCCACGGCAGCCTGGAGCCCACCCTTCCGGCCGCCACTGGACACGGGGGGCGGGGCTGAAAGCCGGGCACGTGGACCCCTCCCCGGGCCGCTCTGCCCTCTGTCGTGCGGGCTCCCAGGTTGTTTATCGTGCTCTTATCCAAGTTTATACAAAACCCTTCTGGCCTGAGCTCTGATTCCCCGTGAAGTATGAGCTTCTGGCGAAAAATAAACGGGGAGGGGCTGGCCCCGGGAGAGTTCTGGGCAAATGGGGCTGTCAGCCTCCCAAGCTTGGAGGTGCTGCCTCTGCGCCCAGGCCCCGTCTGGACATCTCCTGTCACGGTCGCACGGCCGGGTCACTGGAAGAGCAGGGAATGGACGCCCACCCAGGCAGCCTTTCAGAGCAGAGCCCCACCCCAGGGGCCCGTCCCCCAGCCTCCGCCCACCCAACTCTGCTGGGGAGCGGTGAGGGTTACCTGCCCCTCAGTGGCACCGGTGGGACCCCTCCCCAATGGGAGGTGGGGTGCAGCTCCCACCTTTTAGTCCCTGGGGGGGTGGAGGCCAGAGAAGCCCGAGGGGAGACCCCCCGGGAGTCAGCCCACTGTGACCCTGCGTGTCACCCCTGAGGCTCCCGCCCCTGGGGCGCTCTGATCTGCAGCCGCGTGGTGACCTCACCCGAGGCCTGGGCCAGCCGTGAGGGTTACGACTGATGGCCTCTTGAGCACTTTACTAGCCCCCGCTTCTGGGATTCCTTAAACATCTCCAGGGTTCAAGGACACTCTCAATTTTGGGTTGGGAGCCTCCGTCTCCCCGCTGCTCCAGCTTCCACCGAGGTGGCACGTGGAACCCCCTGCAGAGAGGCTGGTGCCTGGGAAGGCCGGCTGCCCCTCTGTCTTTTCCTCCTTCCAGGAGGTGAGAGCATAAGTCCCTGGCCTGTCTGAGGGCTGGCTTTCTGTTCCTTGTAGCCGGAGGTGTCCCATCGCTACTGTAATCGCTGATGGCCTGGCGGACACCGCAGCCCTCAAGAGGAAAGGGGCCAGGAGGGCTCGGGGTTTAGAACTCGCCCCCCCAAAGCAGATGATTCGGGGGACCCACTGGAAGGAGTGCGGGCCACAGTCACAGCCGGCCCCGCTCTCGGTTCCGTCCACACGTGTGCTCAGCACAGGCGCCCGCCCTGGGGCCCGGGGGGAGCCTGAGAAGGAGGAGGGAGGCCTAGGTGGGCGGCTGCCCAGAGGGAAGCAGAACACACACAAAACATCACTATATGTGAACACCTACTGTCAGGGATGGTTTGGACTCCCGAGAGGGCAGACTGGGGGTGAGCGAGGGGCAGAGTGTGTCACACCCCTTGGGGGCTCCATGCCACATCCTCCCGGCCCACCTTGTCCTCAGCTACCCCTGCAGGGACCTGCTGGGCACAGGGGGGTGGGAAGATTTTAGCCAGGGCAAAGGGAGAGGCAGGCACAGGAGGGGGCCTCTCTGAGGAAGTGACACGTGAGCAGAGCTGTAACAATCTAGGAAGGAAGGAACAGCCCGTGTAAAGGCCCTGTGGCACAAGTGTGTTTGCTCAGCTGGAGCCCCCCGAGCAGGCAGATAGCGGAGAGGCCTTGGCTTTGCGCTGACGAATCTGGTTGGTTTGAAAGGACACTGTCCCCGTGCACAGGGCAGACTGGAGAGGGGGTGGGCGGCAGTGGCCTGGCCTGGGGCACTAGCAGCAGGAGGCAGAAGTGGCTCTCGGGATACGTTGTGAGAGGAGAGCGAAGAGGCTGTGGTGAGGCCGGCCCCGCCGGCCCGGGGATCCTTGGACACAGGAGGAGCCCAGGAACCACTCAATAAACGACGCAGGCCAGCACCCAACAGGTGCAAGGCCCAGACCCACCGGGAGGCCAGCCTCCTGCCAAGACCCTTGCTGGGCCCACAGCTGGCCCTGCACGCCAGAGCCCGCACGTGAGCCCTGCATGTCCACACCCGTCCACTCCGGCCACTCAGTCCCCTCCAGGGCCAGGCTCGGGAAGAGGCCCGCACGGGCGCTGGAGGAGGCTGTGGACAGGGTATGCCGGGGGCCTGGGCACTTGCTTCGGGGGAGGGGACAACACTCTCCTGTGCCTGTCCCTCTGCGTGGCCATGTGCAGACCAGGCAGGACCCCTGTCCCCGTCGCGGTGGACGTTGCCGCTCACTTTCTTACACTGGTGTCACTGGGTTATGGAGCGCTCTGCTCCCCAGACTGTGGCCCGCACAGCGGACTTGAGCAGGTTTCTCCGGAAAGCCAGGACCCTCCTCCAGGTGGTTCGGAGGCACCGATAGGCCCCTGCACCCTGCACAGAGCCGCAGATATGACCGGGCCCGAAAGACTGGCACCTTCCCATCTCCAGCCACAGCTGGTTCAGAGATGGGCACGGGACAGAAGCTGCTGGCCCCAGGTCATCCCCAGGAGCTCCCTGGGAAGACTGGCTTTTTTTCCCACTGGGAAAGACTGAACTCGTGCGGTGTAGACAGGGAGCTGTGGCGTCTTCTGCCATCACTCAGGGACAGCCTGCTTGAGAGCAGAGCTGTCACGAAGGAGCACAGACAGACTCACAGGTAGAAAGAGAGACCCCTGGATCCAGCCATGCCTGAAACCAGTACGTGTCTCCCAGGACAATTTAGTCACATAAATCAACAAAGCTCCCTGTGCTCAAGCCAGTTTGGGCCGGTGTCGGCACTCAGAAGGCTTCTCGGCAACCAGGGACCCACTGGGCCAAGTGCAGGGCAGACAGAGGGATCGGACAAAAGACAAGAGCGGAGAGCAGGAAATCTGCAGAGGTGAAAACTCAGTGCCAATGGCAACCGTAGGAAAGTCTACGCACACTTGGGGGACTGGGGGCTGGGACTGGGCCGATCAGGTCAGCCTCCTCCAGTCCTCAAGCGACAGGAAGGTCTCAACTGATTCTACCCTGACCTGGGCTTTCTAAGTTCTGGCTCAGGGTCTGTGGTCTGGATACTCCAGATGGGCTTAACCTCCCCTTCTGATAAACACTTGGGCCGTTTCCAGTTCCTCATGGTCCTCAGTATCCTGTAGTGAATATCCTGAGACACGGCTTTGAGCTGGTCTAAAAAGTCCAGGGAGAGGTCCACTGATTCAGGCATGGCTGGATCCAGGCACGGCAGCTCCTGTACTGAAGGAACCACGCTAAACAGATGCATCTGTCACTCTTGTGTCAGGGCGCATGAGTCTTTCCACACCCGTCCATGCTGCCCAGGAGACAGGAAGTAGAAAACGTGATCCTATTTTTGTATAGGAGGAAACTGAGGCGGTGGGCAGGGTGGGAAGCTGCCTGAGGGCACTGCGGGGCGGGGGGGATGGGGGTGGCATAGGTTCTTCCCCTGCCAGAGATACATTCCATGGGCCCGGGGCGGGGGTGGGGGGGTGTCCCAATCTGCCTATGCGCCGTCCTGCGCTGACTCCTTCAGCAATCCCTTTCCCATTCCAAGCTTCCATATTTCCACCTATAAAATACACGGAATCCCAAACCTTAGTGCTCTTCAGAAATGCC